>NC_087330.1:2621250-2938958 GCF_037043105.1 Vanessa tameamea | reverse complement strand
GCCCAGGGCCCCGTGGATTCAAGGGGCCCCCAAGCCAAGTCAAGTCAAGTCAAAGTCAAATATAGACGATGATGCGAAATAATCCTTCATTTTATTTATTAAATTAAACTGATTGTATGGTTTACAACCCTGCGAATCCTGCAATGAATAAAACCCATTCAATTTATTTAATTCAAGTCTTAATTAACTCACGGTTCGGCCCTGGCATAAATATACAATTGTATATATTATGTATGTATGTGGTTGGAAGCCACAATCCGACGTGTCATGTCTTGTGGAATAGCTGCTATCTCCACTCAAATGATGCTTTTAAGGTTAGCAAGAATAATGAGATGTACCTATATAGCCCTAAAGAAAATAAATAATTTGAGCCAAAGGCTTGTGAATCAAGCCAAGTACCTAACATCCCCACGTTACGAGTTTATTCTTTTCCGAAAATATGTCTGATATTTAAAGTTTTCAATAAGGAATCTAAGGCTTCACTCATCGGTCCCTTAAAATGCGAACTTTGATATCTCAGTTAGCGATTACTTTTATATCAAATATTAAATGATTTTAAATATAAAAAAATTACAAGCAATTATTGAAATAAAAACATATAAAACCTACATTAAATTAAAATAATGTTATTATTTTTCTTCATTTGGTATTTCAAATTAAATAGAGAAATAATTATGTACCAAATTTTTTAAATATTTTCGTACAGGAATAGAAATCCTCGTAGCAGCAACTAACTTAGTTGTCCTCCCCGTTTGATACCCGGTGTAGCTTTAATGGAACATTGGATTCAATGAAACAGGATTATAGTTTCTCAACTCCTTAAGTGCAACTCTAAACTTTTACCCTTATAATAATATTACAAAAAGAAATCTACTCAAACTGGGTATATCTAGTAGATGAAATTAAATCAGAAATTAGATGATCTCAAAAATGTCTATATCCAAAGAAAACACCCGATTTTAATGTAAACTAAAACTGCATTATTGCAATTTTAAAAAGCAATTTTCAGTATTGATCACTTTGATTTTCAAAAAATAAAACACAACCTGTATTAATAAACCATTCGACAGTGTCGTTAATAAGGATCAAATTTGACAAATTTAAGGAATATATCGATTTTTAAAGTAAAATATTTTTGATTCATAGTATATATTATAACCCTACCTTATTCAAAATGATGCTCAATTTTTTTTACTCAACCCCGCCTTGCAATTTACTTTGCTGTCTCTTCATATTTAAATATCAAACGTACGTTCACACTCTAAAGACTGATAAGATATCTAAGTATATTATTTTATAATCAACTACCAAACTCGTACTACGAAGAAAACTTTTAAAGCGCGTACATAAGTACACGCACCATTTTTTATCCTTATCTGATAGTTATTAACAAATTAAGTCTCCAGGTTGATCTACCATTCCTGGAGCGTCAGGTGGAAGAAAAGCGCGCTGAACGAGGTGAACTAGAACGGAAGAACTTGGCTTTCGCTCAGCAGATGATCAAGGACAGTAATCTCGCCGTTGTCCTCGAAGCCAGGGAGAGAGAAGTATCGGAACATTGTGATTTGTAGAGTGTATAATTGAATTGTATCTAACTCAGTGGTTCAGATGTAGACGAACACTGATGCCTCGAGAAATCCTATTATATATTGTGGGATAAAATTATGTGACAATAAAATATTTTCACTTTATACGAATGTATTTGGTGGGGCTTTGTTCTAGCCATTCTGGGTAATCCGCAAAACAACAGTACCCAGTATTGTTGTGATCCGATTTGTAGGGCGAGTGAGCCAGTCTAACTGCAGGCACAAGGGACATAACATCTTAGTTCCCACAGTTGTTCGCACATTGGCGATGTAAGGAATGTTTAATATATCTTACAGCGCCTTTTTCTATGGCATTTGCTCGCCCGCCTACTGCTATAATAAAAAAAGGTCTTAAATTAAAAAAAAAATGTTTAACGAGCCACTTGATGAATATCAGATGATGAATACACATCATTGTACAAAAGTAACACGTTGATCCAACACCACGAAACAATATCAGACATGATACCTTATCTTTTTGTTGTTACTTTAATGCATTTATTTTTTTGCGAACAATCTCTATTTCCTTACTTACAAAATTTCTAAAGTTTTCCCATTTCAAAAAGGAAAAACCGCTGTTCAAATCACGCGTTCATAACGTCCTTGTAACAAAAGACTTATATAGCAAAACTTAAGTATTCAAACTTTTATCTGTTTATATAACCTATATATATTTTATCGGTTTTCGGTTTTTATTTCCATCGATCTATAGCTTAATAAACTGTTTTGAGTAGTTGAATTTTGTGCCAAAAGCTTTGTTTTTATATATTTAGGAACGACGTCGTATAGGCGTAGAAATAGACGAATTCCGTCAGAAGTACCAACGCAAGGAAGATCGGCGCGAGTTCGACCTCAATAATCCTGATGCGTTAAAAATGCAACTACCGCCGAGAAAGTCCGATGGCGAACCAGTGGGTTTATCCAGCGCACAAAAGTAAGTGTATTATTATAACTATTGAGTTTACAAGTCTTACTTAACTGTTTTTCACTTCTTGGTTACTACTCGTATACATAGCCTTTTGCCGTGTACTGTGAGACATAGAACTAATCAAACATTTTACTATTTTTTACTAATTTGATATATTCTTAACAGTACTTACGCTAATAATGCTTGCTTTCCTTTGCTTTTGCAAAAGTTCGATGTCGCGTATGTCTGGTACATAATACATATTTATAACGAACGAAGATAATATTTATAACAAGTAGTTTGTTACATAACGAAAATTATTGTCTAAGACTCGAGGGTCGCCGAAAGACAATGTCGCGCTACCCTGATAATATACTACATAGATTAAGCGTATGTACATAAGTGCTACGTGCTGGTATATTATTATATTATTTTCTTAGAGGCAAGTATTCAAGAAGTTAAACAAAATATGACGTATTTAATCATATTGTTACACAAAAATGTTTTTATAACTTTTGCAACGGAAACTAAGTATTAGTTTAATCTTATCTTAGAAAAATAAATTGATGACATTCTTGCTTTGTGTAATCGTATGATTGACGAACAGATTTGAAGGTGAAGATCTCGAATATGAAGAACGTAAAAAGATAATGGCAGCTCAGAAGAATGCGTGGCTGGAACAACAAGTTCAGGAGCGGAAAGCTGCTGAAGAGGAACGCAAGAAAGCGGAAGCAGCATATATGGTGTGGTCATTTAATTTTAAAGCCATACACGCTAAGGCCACACGCTACCCTAAAGCTAGGGCTTCCAGAAAAGTTTCCCTACCAGTATGACTGTACAATTGAACCAAAGAATGTATGTTTCACAACTGCGCAGGTTTCCCACCTGAAAAGCGACCCGAAACAATATGAATTTTATTTTTTTTTGTCCATGGCTGTACAGATTAATAGTGAAAAAAAAACTAAACGTGTGTGGCACTCGCCTGCACACGCATCAGTCTGGTCAATGCAAGAGGTTATCACCTTCCACGGTCATCTTCGTTTAATATTCCTAGCGCTACAGCACGATATCGATCATCGCTGGCGGGTTCATGGTTTCAACTGAGAATGTGTACAGACTTACCGCTAGGTGTATATCTACTAAACTCAAGTTTACCTGCGGGTGTAACTGTATAAGTAAACCTGGCAGGTAGCTTACCTAACTAAGCTCAATTCACATCTTCAGACATAATACAGATACTGCCTCGTTGGTCTAGTGGCTAGCTTCTAAGGGTTCTAAGCTCCTGAGTTCAAACCCCAGTTCGGTCCAATAAAAGTCATTGTTCAGAAATTCTTAGTAAAAGCTCGGATTTTGGAAGAAGGCAGTGTTAACAGTCCCGTAATCCAATAGTAAAGTTATGTATACGATATAAATATTTTAGCAACATTTAAAAATATCCTTTGTTTTTTGTAAATAATTGAATATAAAAATTATCAAATTTTGCTTCAGATGGCAATTAAGGCTAGAGATGCACGCGCAGGTGATCTCGACAAACTGGAGCGAGAGTGTCGTTATCGTCTAGGTCAGGCGAACTTGCGCTACAACGAAGCTTTGGTAAATAGACGAAATATAATTTATTTTCTTAGCCTAAAAACTTTTTAACTTTTTTTATTTCTACTGTATGTTATCTTAAAGAATAACTACATTGTGATCAAGTTTATTTTTGATTATGCATCTTGTTAGGAAACTAAACTCGTTACCCACCCAATGATAAGAAGTTATCTCTGAATATTCTTTATTTTTTTAATAGTTTATTTAATTAATTCCCAAGCTGATTGATATTATTATATACGTTAATTATTATCAAGAATAAATTAGGTACTTGAAGATATCGATCGGCGTATTCACTTAACATAAAGTATTCTATGTAAAATAACGACGATCGAATATGCTATAACAGTTTAAAAGAAAGATTAAACAAATACATATTCACAACTATAATAAATAACGCCTTCTTTACTCGTAGTTTTGGTTTGTAAAGAGGTGATACTTACTATTTTACGATTTGAAGGCAGCCGAGAAGAAACAATTAGAGCAAATAATGAAAGAACAGGAAGAAGCTGACAATGCCGCGGAAATGTACAACAATCTCACTTCAGACATGCTCACTGAAAACCCGGACGTAGCTAAGAGTGCTTTGGGGAACAATAGGTATAAAGTTGTATCATTACAACAAATGTGATTTATAAAAGTAATATGTTTTCGTCGATGTTGCTACTGAAACTTTAGCAATTTAATTACGTTTTATTTTTGCCATAGAGGTCACATATGTATTACACGAAACTCAGGTTCAAATATAGGCAGGCATCAGTTTTTTTTCTAGTATTATATTAATCAGGGGTTAAGACAAACATCGTGAGAAAATCTGCTTATAATTTATAAATTGAATGAAATTCGGAGACTTGTAATTGTATCCTAGGAAAGCTTAAGTAGTTAGATACATTTCCAAATCTCAAAAGAATAAGAATGGAGTCTTTTTGTAGCATCTTAAAATTTTTTGCTTCTCTGAACTCTAGTTTCAGTATAATTATGATACTGAAATACACCCAAATGTAGACGAGTTCCATAGACAATTATGTTATATTCCCCATTTTTTTTTATTGTGCTAATTTTTGTCCGTTACAGTCAAGATAATATTTAAGTGATCATAATATAGTAGATCTCTCTAGGCTCTAAAGAATTGTTTTTTTTTTTCAGAGCTATTGGTTTTATGTACAAAGGGATGAACCAGGAAGAGTTGAAGAAGTTTTACGCGGCACAGAAGGAACAGATGGCTGCGGCAAAAGTATGATTTTCTATCTCTATTTAATGCTTGCTTATCATTGGCTACATACATGTAGACATAAATATCAAATCGTTTAGCTACCCAAATTGCCTATTTAGTTGACAGAGCCCACTGACATATAAGGTTTACGAACGTACTAAAAAGATTGTCAATTTGGTCATTGGACGTAAAGCAACAATTATATTTCAATATCTTTATATAATGCCTATCTTAGATTTTATTCTATTCTATTCGATTTTATATTTTGACGTATTTACAAACAGACGCTTGACACGTATACGTTATTTTGATAAAGAAGAAGAAAAATTTGTCTATAAGATCTTAAGAAAATGAGAATGTATGACACGAAGTAAGTTTCTCCATTGTTTACATATGTAACGGCAAATTTATTTAATGTAGGCAAAGCGTGAGGCAGAAGAAAAAATGGAAGCAGAGTGGCAAGCTTTAGCTAAGTCCATACAACGAGAGGTCGCCAGGCAAGATATTGAGGACCAAAGGAAGAGGAGGTAATATATTGTTATGTAAAGTTTTGGAACGAAAAGGAATCGAGGTATAATTTCTAATAGAGAACGAGATAAGGTGCCTCTGGTCGTGTCCCATCAAACAATAAGAAATATAAATATGTATTGTCACTAACTTGGATCTGCTCGGCATTGCGTCCGGTCAGCTGGATGAGTCTAAAGCACCACGCTTCTTTGTGTTTACCTTACCACCCGTCAGTTATCTTAATACCATTTGGCTACGAATAATGTTGGAGTAATCGTTTACTAGTAAGCGATATATTACGAGTATCTCCTAAACTTTAATTGATATTTAATATTAGCTACCGCTTCTAGAATTCGGGCAGGAATACGTTACTACGTTTTTCGTTATAACCTTAAGATTCCTTTGCAGAGAAATTGCACGCCAGCTGATGGAAGAAAATCAATTACTCGCGCTTCAGCAAAAGGAGACGGAGAAATATTTTAAACAAGTCGTCTACAACAACACGCCAACCGACGACTACTACTCTCAATTTAATACAACTACTAGATAAATTCGTTTGTAGATCTTACAAGTTGTAATCGGTTCGAAAACCTCTGGGACGATAAATTGATTTGCAATGATTTTTATGACATTTTTGGATATTTGTTTCAATTCAAGGTCATTTTAATTATCATCCTGTCAGATGAAACGGTCGTTAGATTGTAACATGTACATTTGTTTTCGTTCAAGTTTTACGCGTTATTGCGATTGAAACTATGGAGTGTAAAGGTGAGGAAAAGCATATTTGTGTGTATAAAAATACATGAAACTTAAATGGTGCAGCTGGAGCTGGGGAATATGAAGGAACCCGTATTATTAGAGCGAGAAAGATAGACATCCGCTTTCAAAAGTAGCAATTTTCGAATTATTCTGTATTGTTGGTTAATTAATCATTAATTATAATTATATTGAACGCATAGATGCTATAGTAGATCTTTTCTGGCAATGAATACAAACCGTTTAACAAATATTTCATCGGAGGACATTTTCGAAGGAAGTTTGACCTACTCCATAATTAAATCGAAACTTTGTAGCAGTAGAATGTTTTTAGTATAGTACCATTAATATTCGCGTTACGAAAGGTTATGCGACTCGTATCGGACCATAGATTATAACAAATATTAAGGCAACATGGCAACTCTTTTAACTGATATTTATATACAATTTCACAGTAAAGATATTGTGGCATTTTAGAGCACTGTTATGCAAATAAGGGCCTTTTTGCTTCGATATTATAAATTAGATTACATAATTGATTCCATCAAATTCTTTGTGATTTTATTAGATTGAAGAATATTTGGTCGATTGTAATAAAACAAGAGTTTGGAGAATAATAAATAGTTTTTATTTATGGAATTAAATTCCGCAGCACAATATTACAATACCATGCACATCTAATGTCATAGAATAAAAATATATTTATGATTTAAATACAATTTTGGTTTTATATAAAAATACTAAATATTACAGCAGCTATTGAAATGTTTGGCACATTAATGGAGATCAAAATGACTAATTTCACGAAGACTAATGTCGTAAGTCGATTGACAAACAAATTTTCGTTCATAACTAAATTATACTTTAACGGTCTTATATAAAAGTTGTTTAACGAATATTTAGTTAAACCTTGTTTTTTTCAGAGTCATCAAGGATTTTACATTTGAAGTAAACTCCATTGTTTAACTTATCACCCGTCTAAACAACATTTATAGGTTTATCTCAATATATCCACGCAAGAAGGCGCAACAAATTAATTATTTTTTAATAAAATAAACGTAACATATAATCTACTTTTGTATTTTTTTGCTGCCATTACGCACACGCACACTAAGACATCGCACACAAGGGTTACTTATCCATATGCCTTCGTAAGTGAATTGATCTATACGCAATACTTAAACAATTTAGGCTCTAAATAAACTCTGCGCGTTCTTACGGCTATATCCATTAAATTAATTACTTTTTCGTATTATATTTTTGTTCTTAGACGTTACACCGCACTGTCTGCAATTTCAATTCCGTCCTTACTGTCAACCGTTAATTACGTTCCAATATTTTTAACCATTTACTTAATTTTAAGCAAACCTTTTTTTAATTACGATTTGAGGAGGATGTACACTCTTAAAATTTAAGACAAAACTATACAATCGTTTACGATTGTATTACAAGTAAATATGCTTAGGATTGAACATGAATATACAATTACTTATCTATGATATTTCTTACTTATTTATCACTTCATATTGACGATATATGTTTGAACTTTGTATGAAACATTTTTCTTATTCAGAAAAGCTTCTCTTTTACCAATAGGTATAGACAATTTAAAGAATGGACGTTATAGGCTAAGAGCCAACATCTATACATACAATATACCCATAAAATAAAGAAAAATATATTTTCTATTAGAAAAATCCCACTTTGTGGATGAACAGCTATTGTTTTTTTCTATCACAATTTTAGGAGATTTTTTTCTATAAATAACTACAGTTCTTCTGGAGCTGTAGACCAAGAGCCAGTAAAGCGGATTAAGACGCTGACAAATGACCTTCGATCCTCCGATGTGTTAGCCACGCACAACTTATATTTACATAAGTATTGTATCGAAATCATCGTAAATAATTCTGTTCATTTAAATTTATGTTGTCAGAATTTGTTTCCCGAGTTCCACTAACTAACCGCGGTAAGCTTAACATTCCTAATTGTAATATTTTAGAAGCCATATTTAATCCAATTAAACACGAGCAATGATATAAAATAATAAAGACAACTAAAAACTTGATTTTAGGCAATTCATTATTAAATAACAGTACTAGAAAGATATATTACTTTCTTTTAACCGTGTGTTATTTACATTTACACGGTTTATACATAAAATTCAATTAATTTGCAACGCAAGCAAAATAAATTGAATAAAAATACTTGCCAATAGAAAGCAATATTGTCAGCGTCTCTATAAAACTGTATTTGATATAATGTCGCCGATATCAGCTCGTAAAAGACATATTCATTAGTAGTAAATGATAAAATTAATTATATATTATAATTATAATATATAAAATATTTGCGAAAATTTTAACGGAAAACTCGAACAACATGGCGTCTTTCGGCTCTTAGTCTACTTTATAATGTAATCCGAAATCTTCTAAATATATTTTTTGAATTACTTTAAAATTGTAAAAATAAATAATATATCAAAATATAACACAACCAAATATCACTTATAAATTTTTAAAAAAATACTGTTGAAAAAAACATTTTTTAATAAAATAACGTACAAATTCTACCGATTCCAAAAAAAAAAAAATATTGTAAGACGACTTTGTGTCTAACATATTAAGATTTAATTTTGTATTAATTAAAATAAAATTGTAAAATTTAAATTTGGAAATCGCATTTGTGGCACATTTTAAAGATCTATTAATTCACAATGAAAAAACGATCTTGGCTTATTGTTATAAGATTCATTTTTATATAAAATTAATGAAACCAAATTCAAACCGTTCAAAACCTGTCCGGTTTATCTGTAACCTTGTTCTTAGGCTCGCATCCAATTAACCCTTTGTTCTTGAGGTTCATGATGGAATCTGCTATTATTCTCGCGGTCTTCCTCAAATAGCCTCCGCTGGTGAGCATCACGACTGGGATTTCCTTCTCTTTACATATCTCGAAGACGAATTCATCGCGTTTTATGATACCCTGTGAATTAAGATCAGAAAGAAATGGAAAATATATTATATATTAGCGATAATTATATAAAAAAATAAACATAATCAGCCTGTAAATTTCCCACTGCTGGGCTAAGGCCTCCTCTCCCGTTGAGGAGAAGGTATGGAGCATATTCCACCACCGCTCCAATGCGGGTTGGTGGAATACACATGTGGCAGAATTTCGTTGAAATTAGACACATGCAGGTTTCCTCACGATGTTTTCCTTCACCGCCGAGCACGAGATGAATTATAAACACAAATTAAGCACATGAAAACTCAGTGGTGCCTGCCTGGGTTTGAACCCGAAATCATCGGTTAAGATGCACGCGTTCTAACCACTGGGCCATCTCGGCTCATTATATATTATATTTATTTATTTATTTATATAAAGATTTGTTTATAAATACTCACGACTTCACTGATCCGCATATGTCCGAGGGGATCTGAATCTAACACGTCTGTGCCAGCGTTGTAAACCAATATGTCTGGCTTAAACTCTTTGAGGGCAGCCTTTAAATTCCTAAAAAGAGTATTTCATAAAAAAAAAAACAAATGATGGAACACTAAGATAGTTTTTAAACGAATACAAAGATTCGAGGATAAAATCATCGAACCTTGTATTTTTTAGGGGGTTTAAAACTAAATTATTTATTGCAAGTCAATTCACTAGCAGTGATTTACATTGTCATAATTAGTTGTTTTTCTTCCTCTTCAGCAATGTGTATCAGTAAACAATAAAACATCATAACGATAAGGAAGATCATTTATATGCATCGAAAATAAAAAAGAACCCAAATTGTTCCTTGAGGAACGCTCAGTTATATGAACAATACAAGATGTAGTAGCGTAGCTAGCTACAGGACAAAGCAGTACAGTGAACAAGGCCCCTTTAGGTGAGGGGGCCCTAAGGAACTAAATGTTAATTAGGCATAACTAGTTGTTGGTATGTGATATTTTTGAATTTATTCGTTAATATTTTAAAAGTAACTAATAGGATATGAAGAAGCATTATATAACATAAAATAAACAGCCTGTAAATTTCCCACTGCTGGGCTAAGGCCTCGTCCCGCTTTGAGAAGAAGGTTTGGAGCATATTCCACCACGCTGCTCTAATGCGGGTTGGTGAAATTCACATGTAAATTAGACACATGCAAGTTTCCTCACGATGTTTTCCTTCACCATGAAAATTCAGTGGTGCTTGCCTGGGTTTGAACCCGCTATCATCGGTTAAGATGCACGCGTTCTAACCACTGGGCCATCTCGGCACCATGAAGAATATATGTAAGTGAAAAGCGCGCAAGGGCCCGAATATTTTTTATCCATCTATCCGCCCAGCTATGCCACTGCCAAGACAACTTAGTTCTATTTATGAATACTTATTGGGTTATTTGATTTAGGTATAAAGCGAGGTCAAGAGCTGACTTAATGACACAACTGACGATATTATCTAAGCTTCCATAAAAGCGTTTAATGTGCCACACAATGAAATGCTTTAAACAATTGTAGAACACCCAAACATTCTGCTGTGATTTCTTTCATCCTAAGTAGAATACGGAATAACAAAATAATTATTAACTCACTTTCTTAACTTCAACATGTACTCCAAATCTTCAACCTTGTTCCCCAATTCAATCTTCCGTCTGATAGCTCTCTTGGCTTCTTCGTCCTTGGGATAGATGTGTCTATTGTACATATCCATGATGTATACTTCAGGAACTCCGAGGAAATCACGCTGGTAGCCATTGCCCTTGAAAATATTACTAGTAACATGACTGACTTACTTCCCGAAAACATTGTCAAAGGCAAAATCTGATATCAATCTAGATAAGATAATTACAATTGTTTATTGACTGTCGAAAATCTTTCACTGGTTCGGTTATAAATTACTCAAATCTGAGAATAGTTAGAGAACCAAAGAACGTCAGTCTTTTTTCTTAGCGATAATAAGCTACCCCTTAACTGTTGAAACATTTGCTTAATTTTAATTGCAATGAATACATATCATTATATCTTTATAAAGTTAATTACTTTGCTATTAAATTGGTGAAATAATAGTTTTGTTACGACGATGTTTGGCAGTTATAACGCGCTTTGTTGGCAGAGCAGCTATGACGTAGCTTTTCAAGGCTATGTCTATTAATTTAAAAAAAAATCGAAGACAGCTAAATTCAATTAAAAATATTTCTAGTTTTATGTATCCAAAAATATAATTAAGTTACGTCACAAAGTTAAAAAATCTTTTTCAATATAAATGAACATACTTGATGAGCATCCAAATCCACAATCATGGCGTTCTGCACATTCCTATGTACGACTAGATTCTTTATAAGGAGCGTGATATCGGCGTATGCGCAGAACCCCCCGCCCCGACCCGCGCTGCAGTGGTGGAAGCCGCCGCCCACGTTTATCGCCCAGCCTCGCTCGAGTGCTAACTTACCGGCTAACACTGAACCACCAGTTTGTAATCTGTGATATAAGTTTTTGACTATCATAATATAATTGCGCTTTAAATTTTACTCAGTTAATTTTTTTCTAACCGAATTCGGCCACGGCTGTTCCCAAGGGAGACTAGCAACCAGCACAGTATATATTATAGTAGACAAGTGAGTGAAGCAAACGTAGGTTCAATCAACAAATCAAACCAATTTAATTATCCGACAAGACCGAAATTAGTTCACGTTAATATAATGGATATACATTCTTCTATTTTATTAATGTGTTTCGGCCCCCAAATCCATCCGCGTTTCTCTAATCAAATTCTAAACAAGGCTTTAAAAATGTGCTTAGTACCTACATAATTTCATCAAGATCAAAACACTACACTCAACAGCCATCTAGACATTTTACGCGGTACTAATATCCTTTTAACTTCGCTGAACTCGTCCGATACTCTGGGGGGATCCCCATCTTTGTAGCGGGTATTTCCCCAGGATTCCATGGATGAATAGGGGGGCCAGATTCAGCTTAGTCCGCCACTGACTCCTTATTTAGAATTATTATTGTTAATTAGATAAAAATGTAGTCTACACTGACACTGCAAACATATATTTTAATTTGAACAGAAAAATAATTTCATGTGCTTACTACACCATAACGCGAAAGAAAGACAAACAAGGGTAAATAGACTAGTGTTAATTCTTATCAAAATTAATAATATACATAATGTATATATATCGAGTATTAATGTAAAAGAAAAGTACCTTTATAATTTTATATATAAGCCTTTGGCACAGATAGCTAGAAAAATGTATTACTTACTATGTAATATAATATCTTGTTAATATTATATTTAAACTCACCTCATAGGCTTCAAATAAGCTCTTTGAACAAGAATATTCGGGAGACAAGCCACTACAGGAACCTCTGCTATCATTGCCACTTTTCCGCTCCACTATAATTAATATAAATGCTTTTTTTAAATATACTTCTGCAATGATTTTTCTTATATAATCAATTGAATTTCATATTCTTACTTCTCTTATCTTATTTACATTTTATTAGTAAATGAAAAATGCTATGACTTTATTATATTCTTTCAAACACTTCGTTGAAGATTTTTCATTACTTATTCGGTGTCAATAAATCTACATAACTTTGAAGATACAAGAATTTATAATATTTTATAATTCTATATATATATATATATTTCACCAATATTTACTACTTTAATACCTTAAATAATTACATAAACAAATCTAAACAACCAAAAGCCACATATTTTATTTTAAAAGATTAATATCAACATACTGCTTTAAATCTCATTTTGAGTCATTGTGATTTATTTTTTATGTGAAAAAAAAAATTATGCTTTCTCACTAATGTTTTTTTTTAAATAAGCATTAGTTCTAGTTTCAGATTACGAAACAAAGACAAATGCAAATTCCCAGTAGTGTATGTACTAATTGTTAACTTATTAGACTAGAATAAATTATAAGCTATTGCTTATTTGCACTTTTGAAGTATGTATAAAATAATATGTTGTTACACACTATCAGGACAATAGATTCACCTTTGATTTGCTTTCGTTTCTTTAGTATGTTAGCAAGCTTCAAATGCTTTTTTGTTTTATAATCAAAGATTTAAAAAGTTAATCTTTCTCAAAATCTAATAACTTTTATGAGCCTAGTCTGAAAAAATTATGACAAAAAAATCTTCAGAAATATGAGGGTTGCCTCACAATGTATGATAAAAATTGTGACAAAGAAATATGTTCATAGGTACTATGAGCAAATATTATATAGTTAATATATATATTTTAGATAATTATTTTAAGATTAGATTATACTATAAAGCATTATAAATCTTACTTTAAGAGATTTTAGGTATTTCTTTGTATGGACAACAAGTAGATCATTTTCTTTAGCTTCGAGCGGTTTTACCAGACATTCTTGAGTGATGAAGTTAGCTTCTAATAGATACTGAAATGTATAACATGTGAATATCTATTACAAATTGTTTGACAGTCAGTACATTAAATTAATGATAATTTTTAAACAAACCAAAACATTCAAAAAATATTATATACATATGTGAAAAAAAGGGTAAAGGACTGTAGTTTTTTACATTTCATACCTGGATTATATTTCGCCATTTCTTAGCATCAAACACATGTAACTTCTCAAATCCACAAAAAGATACATTATATTTTTCATCGTATACAAGCGGCCACTGATCATCTCTTATATCAATATATAGACTAAAACATAAATTACCGATTGTTTTGTTATAAAATCTATCTATCATCCTAATTAGTAAGAACAACGCATTTACCTGGTCATAGTGATGAGGTCGTGATGAGATACACTGTATAACAATTTACTATTTACATTTTCCGAAAATAACGCAATATGCGCGATAACGATAAGAAAATATTTGATTCAAGGTCATTTTATGACGTTGACGTTAAATGTAATGATATTTTCGTTGAAAAATATGTTATGCTTAAAAATTACGTTACGTAAAAAACGTTATATTTGAATTAGAAATGGCATTTTCTGTTTTAAGTAGCTAATTTACCTATTATTTTAAATCTCAAAGTACATACACTAAAAAGCAGCTATAGAAATGCCTATAACTTGGTTGCTAAGCAACGAAAGTGACACATGAGCGCGCGAAATGTAAACAAAACCAACCACGTGAAAAAATTGTTGAAACTTTAATTTAGTTCGTATTTGAAGTGAAATTTTATTGTACCTCAGCTTTATTCACACATTTATAATCCATTAATTAGCCATTCATTCGTAATCACAAGTCTCAATAAACAATTTAAAAACATGAATGAACCAGATAGTACTAATTTGGATGCTTTGGAAAATGAAGTTCAATTTTATAGGGTAATTATTTAGAAAAATAATATATATTAAAATATGTATTTGTAATTTAAAAACCATTTAATTATAAATTATTTACAGCAAAATCAGACTATAGTTGAGCAAGAGATTAGAACATTAATTGCTGATAACCAGAAGTTGTCTCAGCAAGTTGGAAGTCTGTTAAAAGAGAAATTGCAGTTTGCTCAGCAGGCCCATGACAGCGATCAAACCAAGGAGCTGGAAGAATTAAAGAAACAAGTGTGTTTGCTAACCAAGGTTGACAATTACCATTCTTCTCACTAAACATTTTACAAACAGTTATTAGTTCAAACTATAATTTTATATTCAAAATATACTCCAAACCCGCCCTTGATTACTTAGAACTAGTACTATAGTTTATTTTAATACAAAAATTACTCAGCATCAATCATTAATTCTCTTTTTCAGGAAAGAGATTCATTAAATGTTCTGTGGCAAACATCACAGAAAACTGTTGAGGCACTAGATGTAGAACTGAAGACATATCAAAATTATGACAACAGAAGAGCAAGTCAAGTTACAAACTCTTATATTAAAAATACTCTTCAAATACTCTTATATATTTAAGCAATTACAATATAAAGCTATTTTTGATTGACTGTTGTGTTTATTGTTAAAAGTTATATTTATTACTTTCCAGAACACTAATGGTGATAACAGAGATTTAGACCTAAAACTTAACACAGCTCTAGCAGATTATGTTGAATTAGAATCTAAATATAAGAAAATGCATTCTGAATGTAATTCACTTCAAACTGAATTAAAAAACAAAGAAAATGAAATTGCATCTTACAAAGAAAGAGGCAAAGAATTGGAAGAAGAATTAACAGAAATTAAAAAATCGCTAGAAGATCATAAAATAAATCTGTCTGCAGAAATCAAAAGTCATGCGGATATAAAATCTCAACTACTCTTATGTCAAAAACAATGTGTAGATCATATTAAGAAAGAATCGGAAGCAAAATCCAAGGTAAAAAGAATTTAAATACTAAAATTAACACTAGTAATTAACTTTTCTTAACTATTTCTTTATAACTTGTGTAGGTTGCAGAAGCATTACAACTCTACGATTTGGTTTCAGTACAAAAGAATGAAGCTTACAAAAAGATTGGAGTCATAACAGGTTTCTATTTAAATTCATTTAGGTTTTTGTAATTAAATAAATATTAAAATTGTATTTTATTTTAGGGGAGTTGAATTCATTGAAACAAACACTATTGAATGTTCAACGTGATACTGAAACAAAATATAGAAAAGAATTAGATGAAATTAAGGAGAAATACAATGAAAAAGTTTCTGATATGCTTGAACATATTAGAAACCTGGATGCTGAAATTGTAGAAAAAGGTCTTTTATTAAATAAAACCTTAAGGTATAAATTTACTTGCAGATTTATCTTCATAATTCTATCTACTTAATTAATAGTTAATACATATTAAATTTTTCCAAACAGAGATAATAGAATATTGCAAGCTACAAATCAGAATCATTTAAAACTTCAGCAAAATAATTTGAGTTCAGTTGATCCAAAGTTGGCTCTTGCTGAACAAAGACTGGAAGCTATGTTCCAAGAATTGGTATGTTTCTTTTTTTTTATTCCTACTTTTAGAATTGTAGTCAGAATTACATTATTTTTACCCTAAGTTGTATATTATTGAATTATAATTTATTAATTAAATTATAGCCAAATTAATCGCATGATTTACTTTTTATATCATTTACCAAGATAAGAAAATAATTTATAGTAGTGTTTTTTTTATGATCAAATATATCAAAAGTCTTACATAATGCAATTATCTCTCAAGACAAAGTATCTTATACAGTATGTTAAATTTTCCTAAGGTGGCTTCAGAGCGTCGCAACATACAGCTTGTTTGTGAGAAACAATCCTTAGCTATGGACATAAAGCGAATTCAAGACATAAACACTAGAGAAACGAAAAGACGCGACTGGGAAGAGAATCTAATGAAGACACAGATTGATGAACTAAAGTAGTTGTTATAACTTTATTACCGATTTTTTCTTTATTATTTTATTCTAAGATTAACCATATATTTTACGACCTATTTATTTCAGATTAAAAGTGGAACACCTTCAAAAATCTTTGGAAGAAACACATGAAATGATCTATAAACTGCAATCTATGCTGTCTTTAAGAGCTGAATCAAATCAAAAGTATTTATCATTTATCTGTCTATTTTATACTTTATATCATTAAATGAAACTTAAAAAAACAAAAAAAAAAACAATTATTATAATTAATTTGCAGAATGGTTACAACAAAAGAAAATGAATTGATGGAACTGAACAAACATTTAAAAAATCAAATGGAGCTCAATAAAAAGTAAGTTACTAAAACAAAGACCTTCAATATAACATAAAAGCAAATTGCAAAGGTTATATGATGATATCTGGGCTATAGACATTGTCATTGTAAGAAATAATTAAATTGTGAGAAATATTGAAGGTTGCCAGGTTGCCATTTTTAAATTTGGATACCAATGTTTGATCGTTTTTATAAATCAGAAGAAAAGATTAGATTTAAATTGTTACTTTTTTTTGAAGGTCCATTTTTGACTTATTTTTAAAAAAGCTAAAAATTGCGATAACTCAAAAATTCACTTTTGCACAATGCCTATGGGGGTTAAAATTATCGCAAATAATCACCCCTATCAACTCCTAAGGGTAATACGTCGAATTACCAATAATCCTGTATAATTAACATGCAAATAATATATATTTTTTTTAAATGGATGAAACATAATAGAAAATCACAAAAAAAGCTGACCTAAAGCTAGACCAAACAGTGAATACCTGTATAGACATGATAATATGTCTGGCAACTGGTAGCTCTACACCCAATACTAAGCACTGAATATTATTTTGTTAACATTTAAAAACCAATAAGAAATATATATCATTCTTGTTTGATAACAAAATGTTATATTATCCCTTTAATATATTAATATAGATTATAATACCAAATTAAATATGTATAGGACAATGTTTATATTTGCAGATGGAAGGATTCATATTTGGATATGACTGACAAATTAAAAACAAAACTAGATGCTTTAGACAAAGAAAATAAAGAATTAAGGATCCAATTAAATTTACCTCACATACACTCATTAAATCACGAGAGTAGCAGCAGTTTATGACTTAGAAACACATTTCCATAACAGTGCAATATTAGTTTATTAAATGATTAAGTTTTTAATTTTTTACAATTATTTTATTGTATTATATCCTCATATAATATACATATAATATCCCCATTAATTAAGAAATATAATAATAATATGATATTTACAGTTAGTGTTAGTATTAAGTGAGATACTGAATTAAATTCCATTAGAGTCTTTATCAATCACCTCACGAAGCAGACACACATTCAGCAAACATGCTGGGGAACCAGTAAAGAGTTTCTTTTGCATCTTGAGTGTCTATCCAAGCGAGACCTTCTTTGACCATATGGTTGAGTGCATTTTGGGCTCTTGTCTCATTCCACCTAAAAAAATGTAGTGACATTCATTAATTATTTATATATTCATATACATAAATAGCAGTATAATTATTTAATTTAAATTAATGAAATGCAAAGTGAATTCTTATTTATGTAAATTTGTTTTTTATATTTAAATGGGATGGTAAGTGGTCACCTCTGCCCATAGACATAATCACTTTAAAAAATATTCACCGTCCTTACATTGCCACCATATTCCCACCAACTTTGGAGACTACTGTTTTGTTTGTAGTAACTGTAGTTATCTTGGCTAATGTAAAATACCTATTACTGACAAAGTTGTTTATCCCAAAAGTGTAAAAACTATAATATAAATTGTTGTAAGATTTAAGGTTTATAAAGCTAACATTGATTTAGGATAGTTTTTTTTATGTTCTTAAACTTACCCTAGATCACCAGTAAGAATGCTTGTAGATACCCAGGCAGTGCCTAATGTGCTAGCCTTTTGGAGTACTAGTGTCTGATCTAAGTTCAACTCTCCTGGTACTGACTGGACCAGCCATTTCCCTTTACCAATTGGCACTACTGTAAACCTAAAATGAAATATAAATCTACCTTAATGTAATACAGACTTTTTATCAATACTAAAAAACATTTATAGATCTCTCAATATTATCTTTCCAAAATGCTATTTAATTATTTGTTGTTAAGTAAAAAGCCTTAGTTACCCATTTCCAAATATTCTAAGTTTCTTAACAGCAGCCAATAAATCCTCATTGGTAATGTCCTGATGCTTTTTTGCTTTTCCTCTAGCTGCTATAAGCCGAGTCCTCAATTCTTCTAATATTATGAGACCACCATTTTTGTAATTTGTAGCTAAGCACACTTCTACAATTTGCACCCCCAACTCATAGTAGAAATCTCCGATACCTAGAATAAGAAAGTGCTAAGTATTTTATTTTGTTTTTTCTGTCACAGGCACTTGGTTTGAATTATCCACAAAAAAAAAATATGGAGAAGCTTACTCTTGTACATAAAATTTTTAGTATAGAATACATTTGTTAACTTTTTACCCACCTTTCTTAAAAAAATATAAAATAGTTATTACCCAATAATTCATCATTTCAATAAGTATGAACATAAAAACCAACCAACCTAAAACTGACCAAAATCCTTTTCCCGAAGCCAAAGGATCAACTCCAATCGCAGCGCACATTTCTTGGAACTGTCTTCTAAACTGAGCATTCTTTTTTATTTCACTCTTATGTTTAGTAGCGAATTCCTCGAGATTTTCCCTAAAAACCTCTAATTGTTTTGACATTTGTTGAAATTGATTCTCTTGGATTTCAGAGCCCTTTTCTCTGTACTTTTCTTGTTCCAGTCTCTGTTTTTGAATAGCACCCACACCCGCGCGACGACGCATTTTATATGGTTTAAAATTATACACTGATCTAAATTCTTATTGTTTAAAATAAATAGAATATTATCATGTATAAGGATTTGACAATAATATGTTTTGAAATTTGAAGTTTTGTCAGATGACTGACGGTGTAAGTGATGACTGACGATTGATAAATAGTGATACCAATCTACAAAATTTAAGATCTACCATATTGTACCATTATTTTTACACAAAAACAATTATTTAATTACTGAAGTACTAAACGCTTAGGAATAGTCGTCTATGTAATAAAATTATTTGATATATTTATCAACTACATATTTTGTTGTATCAGATTTCATAAAAAATAATCGATTTCAGAACGTTATAATATAATTATATTTATATTGCTTTGTGATTAGGAGAAAAGATTTTCCAATGCTTTATTAGAAAATAAGTGCTTATCAATGAAAAAGGGGATATTTTATAAGTTTGATTTATTTCGACCGATCTGGGGCCGAATTTGCGCTTATGCAGTAAGAGCAGAGTAGGAGAAAATATGCAGCCGTATGGAATTAATGAATTTTAATTCAGAGCATGGAAGTGATCCAGTTGTATAAAGGAAGGAAGATCTAATCAAAGACAATTAGATTTAGACACAGCCAATAATATAGCTCTAAACTAGTTAGATAAATCAAAATCAAACTACTCCATTTCTGAGTCAGGTAAACTTCTGGTTTACTTTTTACCAGCTGACCGATACCGACAGAAACTGTTCCGGCAGTAGCAATCAGCTTTTCAGGTTTTCCTTTAGATGCCTAGAAACTAGCAGTTAACAATGGGCTCTATTTTCTTGCAGAACGTGGAGTTGATAGCTAGGTCCGAGAGGTTGCCCTATTTAGGGATTGGGTTATTTCAAATTACCTATTTCAAAAAAATTTAACTAAGTACGCCTAAAAGTAGTGCTCAGTTAGAAGTCCAAAATAACCCCTAAAGCGTGCCGTGTTTCCTTTGAGGGTGTAAAAATATTTTTAATAAGCTTTAATAAACTTAAAATCCGTCGTTAAGCATAACATACATGTAAATTAAAATTTGATTACTGTGGATTATACAATAACTTTTTTATTTTAAAATGGATTAACATTTGACATTTTTATACACTTTGGCCACGAAAGTGAAAATTGAGATATACCGAAACAAAAACATTCTTATCCTTCATGAATTAATGAATGAATGAATTAATATAATACAACGACTTATGTCTTAGTTTGTAAATCAAAATTGGTACCAACTATCCTGGCCCATATAGGTAATATATGCCTATTTTTGTAGTCGTACGAACGATGTCAAAGTCTATTAATTTAAAACAATAAATACTATATCGATCAATCGCTATCTATAAATCAACATTCAATTTTATTTATTACTAGCTGGGCCCGCTACTTCGTGCGCGTTTGAATTTAACAAAAAGTTATTTAATTGTTCAGGTCGCAGATTTTATTATAACTTATTAATTCTGTATTAGGTAGCTTTTGTGATATTAAGTCATTGGTGGGAGGCACCCGACGTGACGGCGGAGTGGTGGCATGAGCGAGAGCTGCGCGCGGTACTGGACAGCATATGGACATTGCAGCGTGACTTTATTATTATTTTATATATAATTCTAAAAGAAAAGTAGCCTAAGTTACTCCTAATTACATCAGATATCTGCCTGTGAAAGCCGCGTCAAAATCGGTCCAGCGGTTCCAGAGATTAGCCGGAACAAGCAGACAGACAATAAAATTATAAAAAAATGTGTTTTTGGTACATATGCAATTAATATATTTTAATATTACAAACAGATGTCTGTTTGTAATATTAAAATAACCAGTATTATTATATGTATAGATGTATATATGTATGTATGTAGGTTTATAAGATATGCACTTGGCCACGAAACACACTCGTCTTGAATAGTTTCGTGGAACACTAATACCATGTTTAATAGTTAATACTCTTATATGTGTGCTAATATATTTTAGAGATCGCATATTTAAAGAATATCACATTATTCATATATGTATACGTTTTTTATGCATTTTGAATATGTAGAACTTAGGCCTAAAGAAAGATTCCTAATTTATAAATTTATAAACTGCGAAGTCAAAAACTCTATATTGTTTTGACTATCTTTAATGTATAAAATACTTTATTATCTAATATCAAAAAAAAAACTGTACAAATCATAACTGTGTAGAATAGTGGCAAGATTGCTAGCAGCCTTTCCCTTTTGAATCTCAAAATTATAAAGACTTTGTAATATTTTTATTGGTATAATAATAGTCTTCGCACTTAGTACTTACTAAAAAATATTTATCTAGGAAAATAAAAAGAACATTCGTCCATCCCTGGTGGGGATCGAACCCACGACCTTTGGATTAGAAGTCCAACGCGCTATCCTCTGCGCCACAGGGACTGTTGAAGTATCATTCGAAATTAATGTTTATTATATAAATAGCCATACACATTTTACGATTAGCATGGATTTTATTTATAGATTTATTGAAGTGCCATGCCAGCCAAGGACATATTTATTTACAGAAGAGATTTTTTTTTAATATTCAAATACAAATAAAAGTATTGTTTAACAATATTATACTTGATTTTGAATTCAGTTTAAGTATGTGTTTTATTTTTGAATCAATTATTTATATTATCTTCTAACAATATTGCGGTCGCTTTAGTAACCGGATATGTCAACAATTAAATGTCAAATATAATTTGTTTGGGAAGTTTGAAATTAAAAGTGTAGATTTTTAAATTGAAAAATATCTGTCTTGTTACCATTTTGATAATTACGTTAAAGAACCCATGTATTTAGGTAAAAATGGAGAATGCACTAATAGATGAAACGAATATCCCGGTTGAAATTACCGAATTAAGAGATTCTGAATCTGCTGACGAGTTTCAAAAGTTTATCCACAATCTATTTGAAAACAACGGTGTTTTGAATGATCTAAGAGCTTATTTGCGAGGGCATATTGTAAATGTTTTACAAAAGGCTGAAAAAGGTATATATTAGATTTATCGAAATGACAAATTATTTTTGCATGTTATCTTTATTTCTTCTGATACAATTTGAAGAATTGAAATTCTCTTGTGGCAATTGACATTTAAGTTTAATTTGGTGTTTTAACGAAATCCTTACATTTTTATTCTACTTCTAAATTATTTTGTATTTCAATATCTAATAGTCCAAGCAGATAGAATAATATATTTATTCATTAAAATAATTCAGGTGAGTCATTATGCCAGAAGAATTTCACCCAGCGCTTGGAACTTACATTTCAAGCTATGAATATACTTATTGCTGAATATTTACTTAGATTGGTAAGTTACCTTTCAAGTTATCTATGTAGTAAAAATGTTTTTTTAAATTTAATATTCATCATTTTTTGTCTTGATACAGAGGTTTGACTAATTAGACATTCATTTTGACTATATTTTCTTAAACAATATAGCTTCAAAGAAATAAACTTAATAAGTTCTTTATTTTGTTACTTTTTTAGTTAAGATTAAATAAATATAATTAAATCTTACATTCTTTGATTATGTATTATGTTAGATTATTTTATTTTGTTTCCAGGAATTTAAGTATACTCTTTCAGTATTCACATCAGAAATACCATTATCAAATATGGTTTTTAAATTTGCCAATGCTCTTTTAAAATCAACGGATTCTGCTTTATCAGGACTGAGGTTCGGAGAAAATGATATTTGGAGTATTCTAAATTACTTAGGTGAATATCTTGCTTATAAATTCAGTTCCAAGTCTCATAAATTTTGTATGTTAAATTGTAATTCATATTAACTAATACGACATGTTATACTTGTTAGGTTTTTTAGGTGGTTAGTTGCAATGAAAACATACTTAATTTTTTTTTAACAATATTATGCTTTTCTGTTCAATATAATAATTAGTAAAGCTATACATGTATAAGTGAGAGTGTTTATTCATTTGTTTTACTTAACATCTTAACTACTCAACAAGCATAAAAAAAATTTGCAATCACATTGTCAGGGGTCCAGAAAAGTATACTGGCCAAACAATTACCTAACCTCGGGTAGGTTAGTAGTAAAGAAAACTTTTATAAATTTGTAAATTGAATTTATATGGGATATTACTGGCTACGGTTTATCAGTATATGATGGTATATTTAAATAAATCTTGACCCAATAAGGGCTCATGAAAGGATATTTTGTTGAGTTCACCATTTTAAAAATAGTAAGAAGGACTATGTTGATCCAAATATATGTATATATATTACAGGTATTAAATGTGACTCAGAGCATGCATCTAAAATTGTTGAAATTTACAAGAACCAAGCAGATTCTTCACTTTTGTGGTGTATACTCAAATGTATACCAATGTACCAAAAACCTAAGCATCAAAAAGGTTGAGTATATTATATTATCTAACTAGCAGTATTATTCTTCAAATATCGCTGACCATTTTTTTATAGTCTATACTTCTGAATTCAAATTTATCTTGAAACAATCAATGCATGATTTAGTTTCTTATTTTTTTAACTTCATTTATGTTCTATTAGCTTACATGGTCATATGTTAAAAGTAACTTCTGCCATCTCCATACTTAAACCCATATTTTTGGCTGGTAGTATTTTTACTAACAACTGAACTGAGAATATGTTATAAATTTAGCTCTTTTACTAACATATTCTAACTTAAATCTGACTATATAAAATCTAAGTTGTATGTATGTAAACTCTTTTGTTCCTTTTTTTTATGTGAAACATCTTCTCTCTTGCTTTTTTGTAATCTGTGGGAGTGATTTCGTGAAAAGGGACGGAAGTGTGCAACACGAAGCGCGCGCTATTTGATTTGACCAATGAGCGCGGTGCTCGGTGCTACAGTTGGCTGTCAGATCGTACCAACTTATTATTTAACAGAATAGAATGTTAATGTAGAGCTTGCTTATTTTTTTTTTAATATTATAGGATTGGAGATATCCAAAAGTGCCACCTGTTTAATTGGTATGTCGTTATCCGACCTACTTGGTACACTGTATTATGGCTGCTAGTCAGATTTATTTTTTTGCAGTAGAATCGCCCATGAAAGGTGTATGGTGGGATAAGAGGGTAGTACTTATCTAGGACAGCCTTTGTAATTAGTTACGAACATTGGCATCGTTTTAGCGTTGAACGATTAATATTTTTTATATACTCAATGTCTATGGTCGATGCTGACCTCTAACAACATCCATAAGCTATATCAATTTATTGTATTATTTAAAACTTAATTCATATTTGCAGTGAATTCATCAGAGGAGAGCCAGTCATGTAGTGCTAAGAGTGATGACTCGCTTGAAAATATAGCAAAGAATCCACACACTAACGGAAGTAATAAATGCGAACATTTCACATTTTGTAAATCGTGTCAGAGCAGAGTTTCGAGATTGCGAGAGAAATATAAAAGGAAGAAAATCAAAGTTGATGAGGTAATTAGAATAATATTTATATATACTACCTAATGATATATATAACAGCGAAATACCACTCACTGATTAATCACAAAATCTCAGAAAGTATAACATCTACGAACTTAAAATTTACCAGGTACCTTGTAGACCCGGAGTTTACTAAACTCCACCCCTAAGGGGGTTGGAAGTTTGTGTGTTATAAATTTCGCGTGGATAATGCCGTAGGTTCAGCTAGTATATTGATATATTTATACGTCACAGACAACTGGTTAAATTTGCCGTTTAATGAAACACCCGGCCACTTTATCTAACCAGAGTCCTAAATGACACCATTGCTTTTTTGCGGTAGAATATCTGATGAGTGAGTGGTACCTACCCGACGGTTTTGTACAAAGCCCTACCTTCAAGTTGAGAATGGGAAGAGGTATTTTTGTGTAGCCATATTAAAAAAAAACGACTTATCCAATATACATAAAACTTATATATTTTTTTTTTATATCAATAGTATAGATATAAAAAAAAATCACAGACCTCACAGTTTCATCCGCTTTAAATTTCTGAGTATAGTATAGAAAATATTCTATTATATTTTCAGAATTCAAAAAGTATGGAAGTGAATAATCCGAATGTTCCAACATTTATGCAAAATATCGGTATTCTCGAGAAGTCTATGATCGATGAGGTGCACAACTCATCCATAAAATTATGATTTACAAGTTGTTTAATTAGTATTACTTAAATAAAATGTAACTTAATTTTCAAATTTATAGTTTACTCAACTTTCTGGTTATTGTAGTTATTTTTGTAAATAATTGATTGTTTTGAATAATAAATATCATATTTAATAAAAAATAAATTATATTGCAGATGTTCCAGCAGTTAAAGACCGTTTACGACGCGGAAATGGATATGATCAGAGATGAAAAAGAGAAGAAAATAAAACGTTCGATAGCCAATCACGCGTTACAGTTACAGAAGTACCGAGAAGAGGTGAGATTAACATTAAATAAATTAATACGATTCGATTCAACGAATCCGGCTCGAAGGACCAAATATGCTATTGCTTGTTATTATATTTTTTAATCTTTCATTAGTTAAATTATAAAATGTTGTCTATGGCTAGTTAAAATTTTATAAGTGTGTCCATACGGGCAAAGCGACTACTTATTAAATAATGATTTTAATAGCAAAAGTTGTTCAAATGTCCTCAGTTGGAGCAGTCGTTCTGTGCGCGTCGCTCGGAGCTGACGCACAGCGCACAGCGCAGACAACGCTTCCTATGCGAACTGGCGAGGAGACTTGCGCTCGCGCAGAAGCACCTCGCCCAGGAGGTAAGGGTCGCCTTATTGTTTGGGGGTTCAGTGGCTACAGCTTTTTTTTATTATGATATTTTTATGGCGCCTTTAAATAAATATATATTCGTATTATAAGCATCATTTGATATTATAAATGTGACTCTTATTTATCGTCATTTAACGCTGATAATATTTGTCTGTTAACTCCAGTCTATGGTAAGAAGCTGTCAAGTTAAGATATAAATATCTTCTGGCTTTCAGGAAGAAAAATTAAAAATTCAAATGCAAGAGGCAGAGAAAACCCTCGTAAAGAAAGGCGAAGAAATGCGACATCAAATATCAGACGAGCTGGCCATATTACAATCTCATTTAGAAACAGTAAAAAAAGAAAGAGAAGATGTAAACAGAGAAAGAGTGGAGTTGGATAACCTTAAGCAAATATACAACAATATTAATATATTAAAAGAGGGAAATAGCAAAGCAAATGAAGATTTAATATCGAATTATAATTTATTAAGGGACGAAGTCGTTACGCTGAGAAAGTACATAGAAGCAAATAAATTATCGACTTGTTTGGTCGAGAGGGGGACGGTGACGGATTTCGGTGATGGGGCGAAGAGTTTGATGAACAACGAGAACGGTGGTGGGTGTAAAAGTGATGATGAAAGGCTCAAGGTCAACCAGGTTGTGAATGATTTTAAGAAGCGGAAGAATGTTAACTTTAACCAGGTGAGTGATTAGGGATTATAAGAATTAAAATCGTGTTAGTTGTATATTGTACCCAAGTCACGGAATTTGTTTGTATATATTTTAAGTATATTATATATAAGTATATATAAGTTCATTAGTATTTATGGAAAAATCAGGTTCATAACCCAGCACACAGGGGGCAAGGGAATTAAGGCCGCGCCGATGAAGATAAAGTCTTGGTTGGTCCAGGATCTTCATCGGTGCGGAAATTTTATAATATTCACATAGATTAATATATACCTGGGACTATGTACTCGTAATAAATAATAATTTTCCATCGTTGCAGTCCAACATCGAGGATCCTTGTGGAGAAGTAAATCGTCAGCGCAGTCCCGTGAGCACGGACATCAGGTCGGAGATAGACAATGTAACCATACAGCAGCTCAGAGACGAAAACGAGAGACTCAAAATATTTTCGAGACAGGTATCATATCGATTTATTTTACCTAATGTGGTCTAAAATCACAGCTCGTTAAAGTCCACTGCTGGGCTCAAACTCCCCCCGTTGAGACTTCGAAGTTTATTCCAACACGCTGCTCCAATGCGGGTTTGATAGACTATTCCAATCGAAGTAAGAATAAAGAAAGACAAACCTTAGATTTACGTATTTCATGCGATTTGCTATGTTGTGCACTACTAAGAGTTTACGACTAATATATCTTCATTTATAATGCAACACTGTAACACTTAAATACTAATATTATATTCACTCTAATTTTACTTTTAAAATTCCGGTTACGGTTTCGTCGACGTTCAAAACGCAATTTTTTCGCAAACCCACTGTGAATATCATAGATTAATCAAGCTCTCGGCCAACGAGATCGCAACTCCGTGGCGCGTAGTACATAAGTGTCGTTCCGCAGCAGGCGCAGCTGGCGGAGAGGCTGTCGCGCCGGCGGCCGCGCGCGCCGCTCAGGTTACGCTTTGGTTCCGTCTTTACGTTCGCGTCGCCCTCCGACGAGGTCGATCGCGAACACGGAGTAAGACCGCTCAGTATCTCATTCCTGGAGTTGAACCCTTTGGTTGATTCACGTCGGCTCCTTTTATGCACCGAGGAACATAACTTTTTTTCATTTATGCCTCTAGGTGCTTTGACCACCTCACCGTTTCATCTGAATACGAAGTGAATTTTTTTGGTACTTGTAGTACGAGTATGTACTGCGTCCGTTACGTTACGTACTACGTACGTTGTAGTAATAGTACGTACTGTACGCACTGGTAGTAGGGCTTTGTACCGGCCCGTCTGGGTAGGTACCACGTAACCTACTACATTAAATGGTCAAACAGAATTCTTCAGAAATAGTGGCGTGTTCTGGTTTGAAGGCAGAGCGAGCCAATCTAGTTTCATTGACGGGCACAAAGGACATAAAATCTTAGTTCCCAAGCTTGTTGGCCCATTGGTGTAAGGAAAATGAAACAAATGTTCTGGTAACTACTAGACGTGGTTCGTTTACTCATCCGTTTCTGTATTATAAACCCTTGTATAAAGTTATCCCTCTAATTTCCTCCACTTAAATTTAAATTTTACAATATTTCCTCTTAGTAGTTTCAACTACGTTGATAATCAGTCAGGACAAACGAATTTATCAGTGAAGATAAAATTATGTGAATCGGTTCATTTGCTGTCGACAGAGTGGACCGAGTTCCAGACGAGCTCGGCGTGCAGTCCCGAGTTCTGTGCCCGGGCGATGCCATACCGTTTATAGGTGTCGTGGGGAACCGACAACGCGATGATAACAGGTATAACTCCTTCCATAAATGTTTACAAATGGTGATGTTTATCGATGGGTACAATATTCTCTAAAATGATGTAAATTATAATCGCCTTCTTGGTGGTAGGGCTTTATGCAAGCCCGTCTGGGTAGGTGCCACACACTCATCATCATCAGCAGTACTCAGTATTGTTATGTTCCGTTTGGAAGCGTGAGTGACCCAGTGTAACTACAGGCACAAGAGACATAACAACTTAATTTCTTAAGGTTAGTGGCGCATTGGCGATGTAAGGATCGGCTAATATTTCTTACAGCGCCATTGTCTATGGGCGATGGTCACCACTTACCATCAGGTGGCCCATTTGTTCGTCCGCCAAGTTATATCATAAAAAAAAACTAACTTAAAAAAAGAACTATCAAAATCGGTTTAGGAAATTGTTATCTCATACAGCTCTTATCGCTATATATATGTTAATTAGTGTCAGGGTGTTCGGCAAAGATCCTACTCATACATAGCCTTCTGAGGTACCTTGAAATAATGATGACCATGATGTCCGGACCGAATTCGGCCTCGGTGGCAAATCTCAAGAGCCAGCCAACTATATCGGACATGTTATAGAGCACAAGTGGCCGCGCAAACACGGGGCACTCTCTACTCCCTCACTCACGTAATCCAACACGACCGGAAAGAGTTCGGGCGCAGGATTAACGTGCGCGCTAGCGTTACGTGCTTTCTGAGGCACGGGACTGTATACACTTCCAACTTCCAAACTTTTATCGGCCTTTAGGTCCTCGTATCTGGCCACTAGATCGACGATGTCAAATGCTATATACCTAATCCCATTGGAATACTACTTATTTTAGGTAAACAAACCTCAGACTTACATATTCCGCTATAAACAGTTCTTCGTTATTAGGTATATCTTTATTTATAATACAATACTATTCAATTTAACTACTTATATCTACTTTAATTTTACTGCCAAAATTCCGATAAAAACTTCGCTGACATTCAAGAGAAAAAGAGTACTTTTATACTGGTTAGAGATATTCCTGACACGTGTGTTTGAAACAGACGCTTCCTGAACCAGTTGCGGAGCCTGAGCCGGCAGCCGGTCGCCGACGTACCTGGTTAGTATACCTTTGTTATCTTTCGATTTAAATGTGGAAGTGTTTGTGTAGTTGTGGACGCATTTTTTTTCTGCCCTCCACCAACAGCAATCCTTAGTGTCGTGTAGTCGTTGTCTGTGTTCCGACTGGAAGGTGAGTGAGCCAGTTACATAACATCTCAGTTCTCAAGGTTGGCGGGCGCATTAGCGATGTTAGAAATATTAACCATAATGACGGTGTCCACTCACCACCTGATGGTCCATTTGTAAAAGAACCTACTGTTTTAAATGAATAGAAACGGATCATCAATAGCTACCAAATGTAAATAAGAGATAAAAGTCCTCTGACATACAGAGGAGAGAATTTTTCTGACCTGTTTTTTCTTTACGTGTTTACGTACTATATAATATATATAATATTAATATAATATTGGACAACATCACATACATTACTCTGATCCCAATGTAAGTAGCTAAAGCACTCGTGTTATGGAAAATCAGAAGTAACGACGGTACCACAAACACCCAGACCCGAGGCAACATAGAAAACCAATGAACTTTTTCTACATCGACTCGGCCGGGAATCGAACCCGGGACCTCGGAGCGGCGTACCCATGAAAACCGGTGTACACACTACTCGACCACGGAGGTCGTCAATATAGAAACATGATAACAGTTTATATTTATATTTCGACAGTTCAACCCAATACGAGTACCATTATTACAGAAAATACAGAATTTTCAAGTAACGGACAGACAGAAGAAAGTTCACCGCACGATGTTTGGTAAGTACTTGTTTTAAATCATAATCAGCCAATCTCAGTCCGAACACTATTTCACTTAACTACTTAAATGCCTTTTAATTTTACTTACAAAGCTCCGATAACATCTTCGTCGATGTCCAAAACGTTTTTTCGCAAATCACATCATAGATTTTTTAAGCCCTCGACCAATGATATTGCGTCAATTCGATGTCAAGAGTTGTTTATTTGACTTTTGTCTTCTTATAGTGGAAAACAACTAAAGATCTATTCACTTACAAAGCGCGCCACGTTAAATAAGCATCAGCGTGCATTAGTGTGTGACGTTAGTGCTTACAATGTGATTGCGTGTGCGTGAGATGACGAACAGTACAGACAGCAAAACAATACAATACATTACATTACAATTGTTAAGTTGATTTTATTAAAACATATTAATTTAATATAATAATCATATAGGAATAAATGTAAATACGTGAGTATCAAATAGCTCAAGCTTTTTTTTATCATTTATACATTATAATATTATCTTATTTATCGCTTGTTCTTTATGAACTTATTATTAATAAATTGTATGAAATAAATTTACTTTATAACCTATAGCACTCATGAATAATGTAGTTTTCTACCAAAGTATAAAATGATTAGTTCCGGAGATTACCCCCTACTTATAAAGAAAAAAAATTACCTATTTATAATATTAGTACAGATCTAAAACTAGTAAGATCTTCTGCATGCCTTATTAACGTGTAAATAGGGAATTCATTATATTTTAATGATTCATTTGGGGGTGTAAGCGTTTCTTTATCTGTCTGTTTATTATTTCAGTGAGAAATCTTCATTATTCAAGGTGGCCAGTCCTGTCAACAGTAAAATACAGGAGAAGAGCTCTAAGTCAGTTACAAAGGAAGCGAAACAGACATTACGAGAGTAAGTAATGCTTTTTGTTTAATTCATTAATATTTGTAAGTTTTATTTTATCTGGCAATTTACCGAGATGACTTCGTGGTGGCCTGTGAATCTAATCGGATGATTGAGTTGAATCCAGGCCAGAATTAATGTTCTTATGTTCTTAATTTGTGTTTAAAGTTCATTTCGTGCTCATCAGTGAAGGAGAAACTCGATAGGAGAAACTTCCCTTCAAGAGAAAAGCCCGCTACCCAGCAGTGGGACAATTGCAATTAAAAATAATTTTATATTATATATTGAGACATTTTTATGTTAATAAAAATAAATGATTTAAACAAATGTTTAATTATTTTACAGTAAAACCGTTCTTTCGTCAGCGGTCAGTGATAAAAGTTCCGACGCTACAATTCGAGAAGCAAAACTTCGTTTACGAAAATTAGAAATAGAAGCGGAAGCTGTGGAGAAATCTTATCTAGATTACAGGATAAGACAGACAGAGTTGAGTAAGGAGAAAACTAACTCAATTCTTGATGATGTGAAAAAAATAGGTAAATATTCAGTATCGTCTCTTAAAATGGAGATTACACACATCATGGTTTTTTGTTAAAGAGCTGGCGAGCATTTCTATATGTGATTTGATCACGATTGATATCGATTCAAGTTCTTTCTCTACGAATCGATTTAGTTCTAGCCTTTTTAGATATAGTGCTTCAAATTTGTAAAAATAAAAAATTTACTAAATTATTCGGCCGCTGTGAGGTTGACAATTAAAATAATTCTGGAAACGAAAAAACTGGTGGCGTATCGCGGGACGCAGTATTGAAAATAAGCTGTATTAAGACATGTGTCCATGTTGTTGTGATTTGAGCGTTCTCGGTAACATAGATTTTCGTTTTGTATGAAGCGTTTTAAATGCAATGCAAACCTCTAAAGCAAAGGGGCGCGTTAGTACTATAATCAGTCCCAAATAAAAATTACGATTCACTCAGATTCAATATACCCCAATAATTCTGTAGACATTATCTTACCTTACAATAAACCGAAATTTACTTTATTTTTAAGCATTGATTGAGAATCATTTCATTTCAGGTACAAAGAAAACAAATTCTCTAAAAAAACTAGATGAAAATTCTAATGTTAGTGACAAGTTTGTCTACAAAGGTTCCTCAGAAGCAATAAAAAAAGATTTTGATAAATATTTTAAGGAATATCAAAGAACAAATGACAAAAAATCGCATATACAAAACATATATTCTGTCATTGAAAAAATTAAACCGATTCCTGAATATTATTTACATAAAAATGAGAACGAAACTAACAACATCAATTACTTAGAAACTCCCTTGATGGAATTTAGAAAATTATATCAAACTCAAAAGCCTAAGATAAATAAGTTAAAGAATTATAATCACCTGAATACCGAAACGGATACAAGTGAACAAGCAATTACTTCAAATGTCAAAAAGGTAACAAGTGATACACAAACTGATTCAAATATACAACCCGATAATGGCGATGAAAATGTCGATGCTCATAAAGCAAATTTACCTTTTGGGAATGAAATAGATATTCCAAAAAATATCAATAAAAAGCAAATTAAAATATTAGAAGACAATTTTGATAATAAACAAAACTTGCAAGAAGTATATACTGATAATATAGAAGATTTTGAACATGAAACATCTAAAAATAACGAAACTAAACTACCTCTTAAAATTGATAACCAAAAATCTGAGGCAGATGAAAAAAATAAAACACAGGACGAAGTTGTAATTGAAATGAATGAGCATAAATCTAACGTAGAAGTAGAAAAGGAAAATTTAGTTAGAGCGATCGAGATAATTGAGCAAAAAACTAACAAAGAAATAGAACACGAAGAAATAAAGAAAGAAATAAAAAATCTGCTTATGGTTGAAGTTGAAAACGTATGCGCTACAACCAATATTAAGGTTACAGAATCTGACCAAGACTTATTAGTCGTTGTCCAAAGTTCAGTTGACAGCAAAGAATTAGTCCTGCGTGAAATTGACAAAGAAAAAATTTCAACCCAAATGACGATATTAGTAAGTCCTAAAAGCGATATAAAAGAAGTTGAGGATAAAACGAATAACCTGTCTCCGGAACTTGCAAAATTAACAGACAATGATGCGCTAAATTCCATATATCATACTGATGTTAATGTAATGTCTAGTACTGATATGCCGTTAGGTTTGAATAAGATAGACTTCATTGGTGATATTGAAAGATGCAGTCCAGATTATCCCGATGACTTTTCAGCTGACGTCGATAACTACAACAGTCAGTCCGACTACGGCAAAAACTCGCCTATATCCCTTCCGAAAACATCCGAAGACGATAGTTTTTGGGACTAATAAACTAAAAATTAAACACTCAAAACCATTCATAATTTATTTAGATAGTTATGCGAATCAAAACATATAATATATACATAAATTTATCTTCGATATAAAAGTACAAACATTCTCTGAATATTTTTTTTTTATAATAAGTTCAACGCTCCATTAACATTTGGCGACCAGACGAAACTAAAACATAATAAATGCTTAATGTGATATCGTTATTGTCATACAAACGGATAACTTGGAATTGTACCTTGATTGAAATGCATATTGAGTTAACACAAAAATATCTGACATTACACAAATTCTATTTGAACATACAACAATACCTAACAATTCTTGTCAACAAATTAAGCCACCAAAGACAAGGCTAGATTATATTAAAAGGCAATGTGAATGCTAATGGATTCTACAATGCATTGAAATATTACTAATAACAAATTATTTTGTGTAAGAATATTTGGGACCATCCATCATTTAATCCAGCCATGACCAAGGTTAACGTCACTCACCTAGAGGTTACAAAGTAAAAACTTACAGTCAAAATAAAAATAAATCCGCTGTTATAAAAACATAAATCTATAAAATATGAGATTATTTGTTACATAAATTTTTGTCTGAATTTAGTAAGTTAATCTGAATTGTAATATTTTGTGATGTTAATTTTTTAATAATAATAATAGTTGCAAAATATACATCCCTTTGTATTTCAACAATCTCACAATAATATTTCAGCGAGATAATTTTCATGTTTCATGATAATTTTGCAACAATTATTACAGTCTATATTTTATTTATTGCAATTAATGATCGATGAGTGTATAAAATTATAATTTACGAATTATTAATGTAAAAAGTGCAAATAATAAAGTTATGAAAATATTAAATCTAGCGTACTAAAATCGTAATCAATTTTTCACTTTCAAAATTCCCTACTTTGCGTTTAACGCGTCACAATACTTTACCTAAAAATGTATTAAATCGTACTTATCACCAGATTAGCATTATTTCTATACAAAATTTATAGACGCAATTACCAATACAGAAGTTTTCCTTTACGCTCGTATTTCTATAATTCTGTTTGTGGACCACTACAACTTACAAGAAATATATTTAAAAAAACAGTCGTAAAAGGCAGACACAAGGACAATACCAAATGAAAGTACTCATTGTGCTACAATTTCATAATATTAAGATAGATTTATGACGGTACACATATATATCATCTTTTATCTTCAGGATCTTAGAATTAATGTCAGATTTTAAGCAGTAAGTCTTACGGTATTTGAAAAATTAAATAGTACCCTGAAGAATTCACATGTAAGTCTTTTATATTTATTTTATTTGGTCTTTATTAATAGCACAAAAGTTCTTCAAAGAGTATTTCCTGTATGTTTTCCAATTAAAGATTACTGAGACAATATTATTACATTTGAGATGAGATTTCAACATATTTTTTCTCATCTAAACATAGTAAAAATTAATAGAAATTAAAAAGAAAAATAGGGAAATTACTTCATATCCCCAAATTACTAGTACAATTATTAATTATTATTATAGCTGTCACGATGTCATTGAAATAAAATGGCAGTTTAGGAGCAATATTCAAAAACCGAAACTAACATTATGTCCAACGTTTTTAGTCGCGAGTGCTGATCGTGGGGAGTTGGGGCCGGTCACTCGGAGCCAGTTTGACATCTGAAATAAAAAATATACATATAAAAAAACATATTTCAAAACTATCTTCTAGATAAAGTGTAGTATGGTAAAGGATAATAATAATGTTTTTATTTGGTGAACAAGACTATCTGGATAGATACGACCCACTCCTCACCTATTCTAACACCAATCAGCAATAGTTAGTTTTGTTGTGTGCCGGTTTGGAGCCAGTGAAATTACAGACACAAGGGACATAACATCTTAGTTCCAAATGTAGATAGCACGATTGACGTTATAAGGGATGATAAATATATCTTACTACCTCATGGAATAAATTACAAATAAAAATCGTTACCTGCAGCGTGACGGGTGCGTGTCGCTCACGGCGCGGTGTGCTGCAGCCCCCCCGTGGCGTGCTGTAGCCCCCTCGCGGCGTGCTACAGCCCCCCCGCGGCGAACCGCAACCCAGCGATAATACGCTGTCGTCCGCGCTCGCCGACGACCAGCTGGCGAAAAGACGTTACGGATGACCGACACTACCTTAATGTTTAAGGTTCTCAAAATCTCAATTTGGATATTTAAATATTTTGTAGCAAAACTGTTAATCTTTTTTTCTTTTCAATTTAGTAAAAAGTTATGACAAAAAATAAAAAAAGTTGGGATGATAACACGCCGATGATTTAGAACGCTTATGACGTCCAATCATCTGCGACGGAAAATAAACGGACTCGTACACTATTATTAATTTCATTTCCAAGAAAAACGTTACTATATAATCATTACATACCCGTCTCTCTCGCTTGACGTATACAAAGCCACAGTATGCCTCCAGCGGAACACATTGGGATAGGTATCATGGGAGATGCGGACGTCCTTAATGGCTTCGAACACTAGCCGATCCATTTTCGTTGGTTCTTCGCTGGAATAATCGTTGGTAATGAGTTAGAATTCAAATAAATTATATAATACTTTCATAATAATCTGTACAATAATACATAATATCAGAATTCTAGTATTGTTACATTTAATCAAATAAATAGTGCAATTATTACTGTACCCTACTACTACTGTATGGAAGAAGTTAAGATAAAGAAACCATAGATTTACATGTTTCTATGTTATTTACTAAGTTCCTGATGTATATATTAATAACACAACACTATTCTGCTTAAGTACTAATATTCAATTTAATTAGCAAATCGTATGCAACATTTTACTCCCTATTTACTGGTTTATCTGGTTCTTCTACTGTTGGAATAGGCAATAGACACTTTTTATATCATTACCCATATATAAAAGGTTCTGTGACAGCTCGGTCGCTGGCATCTTGCATTTGGTCCTCCTTATCCTCTTCCGAATCTAGCGTAGGTTCTTCGGAAGCTGTTTGGTACGCTTCTTCGTTATCAGACTGACATGATACTACCGAGTCGTCGTCGGAAATCTGTAATTAAAAAATATATATCCATATGCCATTTAAAATTATCTATTTTTCTATATTATAGTGCTTTGTGCAAGTGCGTCTGGGTAGTCGCCAACCATTCATCATATATTCTATCGCTAACCAGCAACACTTAGTATTTCTGTGTCTGAAGGCTGAGTGCTTCAGTGAAACTATGACATACAACATCAACGTACCTAATCTAACATCAAAGTTGGTGGTGCTGTGATGTAAGGAATGGTTAATATTTCTTACAGGGCTAATGTAAGAATCTATGGGCAATGACGACTACTTATCATCAGGTGGCATTTGCCCGTCCTACATGAAATAATAAAAAAACAATGGATACGAAAAAACAACACGATCAAGTGACATGCTAGCATATGTTTCGCGCAACTAAGCGTCAATTATGAAGATACTCAATATAGTTCGTAAATAAATTTTGTAAATTATTTTGTAAAAAACAATACACATTCATGATCAATTTTATTTGTCGGTTTTTATACTACTTTATTAAAATTGTCCAATCGTATTTGATTAATTCTTTTTTTTAATGAAAATTAGCCAAACATGTGTGAATTAAAAGTAAGACAATATGAAAATGAATAACCTCAGCTTCGAGTACTTGGCACTTGGCAACGTCGACGCTGTACAGCACTGGCGCGCTGTCGCCGGCGGGAGAGTTCACGCTGACGGGTTTCTCTACTTCGTTCTGTTGTGTTTTACCATCTCCTAGAATAGGTATCAAGTTGTTACACTTGTTAAAGTTTGGTCGCTTTGGGGATGAATGCTTCGTTTATATATATACAATAGTACCCCGTCTCGGCTTCGCACGGGTGCGAGTTACTAATACGGGAAATATGTGTGCGCTTAGTTTAGTTTATTTTGTAAAATTTATAATTAGGTCATATAAATATGTCAAGAATTGGTTAGACTCCTAAATTTATTGTATAATACATATCGAAATTTGTGCACGACTTATAGATTCAAATTTAACTGACGAGATTTTATTGTTAGACAATAAAATGTATGTATAAAATAATATACTATGATGATTGGTTGAGTAGTTAAGGCATGAAAACATAACAAACAAGCTCACCTTTGCTTTAGTAATATTAGTTACTACATCATTATGAACATTTATTAGCAATTGTTCGTAGTTAGATAAAAATAAAATAGACATACCAATGTCATGATCGAAAGTGAGTCTCTTAATAAAGCTCTCACTCTTCGGGCTCGTTGACAACAAGGACCTGTTCTTTCTGAAGGATGCATTTTTCTTGCTATTCCTCTCAAACACTTCTATCGTCCAATCACACCTGCACTTAGCGGCCTTCTCCCATATTTCCGTACACTCGGTTTCAGAGACCGCCGGTGCCTTCGTGACGACCGCCTCCGTCAACTCCTCGCATATGAAGCTCGCTAAACATCTAACGTGCCCATCGATCACGTGATTAATTTTAACTCTATGCGTTCTGTACGTAAACGGTTTTCTCTCGTCGTCCGAACTAAAAATGTCATCGTTCGGGCACCTCAATTTCACTAAAAACTCCACCAAATTGTTGATGTCGTCCAATTCTCCGGTCTGTTGCTTCAGCTTGAAGACCACGAGCTGAGCTAATCTCGAGTGTATGAGAGCGAAGTCGATGGTTCGGAAGCGTTCGTCGTCCATGTAAGTGTAGATCGTGTGCTGAAGATGTTTCGCTTCGGACTTGAGGGATTCTCCGGCGACTTCGGGCTCAGCTGTCAAGGAAAATATTAATGCGTCCGCGATTCGTTTGGCGAACACTTGGCACGTCCGCTCTATACATAGCAGTCTGCTGACGGTGTGGTTCGTGGTGGGGGTCGACTCGCCGTTCGGTATCAGCGGCTTGGGGTTCGGCTGTCTGCCCAGTCTCTGTCTGATCGACTCCTTCTCCCTCCATTGGGGCGATCTCTCCGCTAACTGACAAGTTTTCATGGCCACGCAGAGTTCGGACATTGGACTCAGAATCGTATTTGCTATGCTTTGCTGAGATAGATTTCCTAGACTGATTTTTGAGATGGTGAAGTCGTCTGCTAAGTATTGAGATTGAATGCTGTCGCTGTAGGCGAACGAGCAAGCCGTTTCGTATTTGGCTTTGAGATAATTCTCCAGAAGTGAAAGGCCCTCTGATGATCGAAGGTCTGTGAATGTATCTAAGAACGGCCAATATTCCTTCCAATCCACTTTCATTTGCTCCGCTAGGTTTCTGGAAGATTAAAATGTATTTTATGTATATTTTAAGACTAGATATAATATATCTTATTATAGGACATTCCGACTTGATCTCTTATTATAAAACAAAAGAAATATACGTATTCGGTTAAGAGTCCTTCATTACTAACAAATCATTACTAACTGATTGTATGTATGTTAACCATTAATTCTGTTTTTTTATATTAATAAGATTACAGGGATTTCTCAGTATTCTGATCTAAGGTTTGTGTATCATTACTCCCGAATGGAATTAACAATACGAATTTATAGACATAATAGTATTTTTAGTAAGACATTTCAAATATAATAAAATTACCTGCCAACCGTCTCCAATCCCTTGGTCATTTCCTTGAGCCTGAAAGTCGGTTTCGCAGACCTCGGCGGAGTCTTCCAGAGTCGTCGAAAGGACTCCGCATCGTTGGCCTCCATGGGTCCGGCGAAAGCTCGGATCTCATATCGAGGGGAAAGAGGATCCTGGTTTAAGTCCTGGTGGAAGACAATATGCCCATTAGTATAATTAGGTCTTTCATTTGACCTGATAATGCGCCAAAGTATCGTGAATGCATTATTTTATGTGACAATATACTTGAATGAATATTCAGGGAATATTTTGGTTCGAAGGGTGGTTTTCAGTTTAGAAATTATGTCTCACTCAGACAAAATACATTTATTGTTTTGGAAGATTTTGACGATACAATCGTAATTGTCTTGTTAAATTCGTTAATAATTAAATTATTTCGTCAAATAATTTTACGAAAAGTAAAAACATATACAGTTACCTCAAATTTTCAATAATGATTAGGATCGAATTTCGACCATTAATAGGTTTAGTTCATGAATGGGTACCCTTCGCAATACGTTACCAATAGCTGTCTGTTAACGGTATCATCTTAAGAATATGTGTTTAATATTTTTTTAATTCCAATGTCTTAACAGCTGATATATGTGACCATACTTCTATCTCGGATCCTTCTAAAAACCTAGCCCACTTCCACCACGAGGCTACGCTGCGAGTGCGCCCGAAATGAAACAGAGCAGACCGGGGGCTCGGCGGGGGTGAAGGGGCGGCCGATGGCGGGCGCGCCGCTGCCGTCGTCGGCGTGCAGCACGGGCACGTAGTAGCGCTCCTGCAGCATGCGGCGGATGCGCGGCGCGGCGGCGCCGGCGCCGGCGGCGGCGCCGGGCGGCGCGCAGCGGCTGCAGATCACCTGCGCACGGGGCGTTACTGGGCGCGCGGCACGATGTGCGCCGGCTGCGCGTGCGTCGTGAACATATATTCGAAATTTAAACCCCCCTAGGATGAAAGCGACGCGTGAGTCGCATCCCTGCCATACGAGAACGATTTACCCCGTCGTGTTTTCACGCAGAGTCCGAGGAGTTGGTTGTGAAAAATGTAGATACTCCGGAAGTGCTCGTTAAGGCCTACTCGAATAAAGTATATTTCGATTTTGACTTTGACAAATTAGTAATATCTCTGGGGACATACGTTGGCGGCATACAGTTTTTATAAATGTTACTGTTTCTAATTCAGTTGATTAATATGTATAAATATAAAAAGGACTGCTACTCTTGAATATTTAAAGATTGTAATTATATAAAACGTATTACCATCTCTGCTATCGTAATTGTACCGGTACTGTAATGTACTTACATCTTTTGGCATTTCTCCGTGCTTGTTCTTAGCGGTCTTGTTGCACTGCGGGAATGACGTCAGAACATCGACGGCGTTTTCGGCTCCGAACTTAGCGGCAAAGTGGAGGGGCGTCTCGTTCATCGCCTTATCGGGGGTGTTGAGGTATCTGTCCACTAGTATTGACGCGAATTCCTTAAATTAAATAATACATTTTGAAATATTTCGTTATGATTTAAATATTTACGATATATTTAAATAGTATCATTGACGTTCCGTACATGCTTTTCTAAACTAGGTAGACGGACGGACCACTGGGCCACGTGAATCACCACCATACGTAATATATATTCTACTAGTACGCCAAGCAGCAATGCTTAGTACTGTTGTGTTCGGGTTTGAAGGGTGAGTGAGTCAATGTTAGTTACGTCGTTCCCAAGGTCGCTGACGCATTGGTGATGAAAGAAATGCTTTAAATTTCTTACAAAGTCGACATCTATGAGCATTGATGACCACTTACCTTCAAATGCCACATATTCAGCCAGTTAATATTATTATGAAAACATTTAAAAATATAGGTATATAAAATTTATTTTAAAACATCTATAACAAGTATTACCTTGCAGGATTCAGGGTCCGCGTCCATTCCGTACAACGTTTGCACGAACATCGGATTCCCAACTGTGGTCAGTATGAGATTGCAGATCTCGGCGTTCATTGATTTTGCTGCTATGTGAAGTGCGTTGTACCGAGCTCCTTCCTAAAAAATAACCAAAATAATAATCATGACAATGGCATCCTGTGTTTTGCGCAGGACATGTGAACGTGCCCAAATGTGTGCGAAAACATGAAAACTCTATTCCCGCTCGTGATCTGATCGAACCGAAATTCCGACAAGACAGGAAAGAGATATCAATTTTTTTATGGCTTTGTTTATTTACATTGTACTCTATTAAATCTAATCATAACGCAATCTTTACCTTTTTTTATCAGTATCTGTACCGCTGAAAGAAAAAAGATAGATTGCGCAATGTCTAGTCATGTTGTATGTATGTTTTATTTCTAAAATGAGTTATCTGTTAATTATGTAGATTAAGGGCATCGTATTAATCATTAATAAAATTATAAAATTAATACATTAATTTAGATACAAAATAACAGTACTATTGTTAAGTTTTTTGATAGAACATGAGATAAAACTGCTAATATTTAATATTTATTTAAATAATATTTTAATTACTTACTTGTACGATAGCGGGGGTGTTCCCACTGCTGACGAGGTACCGCGGATTATCCCACACGCGGTCCCGTACAGTGCACGTCAATCCCGCCTCTATCGCCTTCCGGAGAGCCACCATATCTTGAGGAGATGGTGCTTTGAATGGATATGGTTTTTCGCCCACTAACGCTGAAATTGTTTAAAAAAAAATAGACGAAATTGCTTTAGCCCGTCGCCCGTTCGACTTCGTATTAAAGAAATAACTATATATTTTTTTTTTATCATTGTACTTGATCGTAGCGCCTGTTATCGCATTCAATCTAATTCATCTAGAGACCATTCGAAACTTTCATTAAAATCGGTCTAGTCATTTGAGAGTTCAGTGACATACACACACAAATAAAAAATCTATATACGAAAAGATTGATTGTAGTATATTTTTATCGATGAATCAAATGTATTATATAGCTATATACGTGGAATGAGCTCCAACCTTCTCGTCGAAGGGAGTGTAGGCCTTAGACCTGCAGTCGGAAATTTACAGGTTGTGTTACTTTAAGATCATTTTCACAGCATATTATATTATGTTTTAGAATTTCTTTACTTATTATTAAATGTATATTAATATAAAAATAATATACATTTAAAGGTATATAAATGTTTCAAAACCAATATTAAACTTCGATAAATCAACAATATTATATATAGAAAAATTATAAATACGTATATTTGATGAGATTGATAGACTTCGAACCGTTTGACCGATTGCCATTAAAATTGTTACCATATAATATTTGTAACATTGTTTCATAAATAAGAAAGGCCGATACTATCCACCTCGCTCCTAGATCGCATTGCAGAACATCGACTTAATACCGTACAGACTATTGACATTATAATTAGTATACATTTGAGCAGGGAGATACTTTAGCGAAAGGGATATCGGTTAATAATTAACGAATTTAAATTGGCTTTGCAATGTAGAATTAGCATCAGCTAGTAGACGTATTAAGCCTTCGGAAAGCCGAGATAACGATAATGACAAAATTCATTAATTTTAAGCACCTTATCCAATATCGGCCACGAACGGACGAATATTTTTGGATAAAGATGCTCAGATTTAAGCTTGTTTCCAACGAAGGACTGATCAATAAGAATATCTGAGGACAGTGACCCCATTGTAAATCTGGTTTGTTTTAAAAGCGCAACTATGAGAGTTTCACGCCGTTTCTTGTAGATCTATTGCGAAACGAAGTTTACTTGAATAAACATTAGATTTCAATTTCGAGGTAGTTCTCAAGGAATACTAACTTACAACTAGCTAGTTTAGACTAGCAATATATATAATATTACATTCAACAAGTAAGTGCACAAACAAGGATGCGGTACATTATTCTTTAACTCTTATAATTAGCAGGGCCGGCAATCAGACACGAATTGAAAACATTCAGACACAGGTGACACTATTAACTCCCTAATACTGGTATACATACATCATGATACTAAAACGATCATGATAGAAAAAAAGTTTCTATTGATCTGACTCAGGAATTGAATTCAAAACCTAGTAGCTGGCCACGAGACTATGGAGGCAAGTTTTCTATTATCAGTACGAAAAACCCAAATAATAATTAAACAATGTTTTATTTCGACGAACATTAATTTCTAAGTCAATTACTAAATTGTCATATCAATTGTAGTTTTTAATTAATTTATGAATCAGTTAGCGAGTCGATAACACCGTTTTATATTATCAACTATTAAAACTAGTACAACAAACGAATATGTATTTCATATGAGAAAAGAGTAACTAGAGTTCATTTTAATTTGCCGGTTCTAGATCCGGTTGTTCTAGGTAGAATCTAAATTCTGGCCTGATAACTTTACATTCAATTGATTCTTATAAAATGAAGATTTGCTATTGTAAAGAGACTGTTTGAATATTTCGCCCGTAATTCGAGAAATTGTCCGAATTATTTGATGTACATAAACATCATTGGTTTCCTTTTAATGTAGCATATACAGTTTAATTGGTAATAATAATTTCAAATTAGAAAATAACATAAAGTTCAATCGGAAAAACCTATAGTCCAGATGTTCGTTAAAAATAGGCTCACAGTTGATCATATTGATTAATTATGGTACCGCTTTCCACTGAGACATTTTGGCTCTTACAGGTAAAGTCAATTAAATTAACTAACGAAAACATTAATCTTTTGAAAGTTAACACGTTCTTTTATATTTCCGTTTAACATTTCTCCCTAGAATCTGGTACTTATAGCGATTTTGTTGCTGCAGTAATAAATTATTATTAAAGTCTCAGTCCTAGGGTTCGTATTAAAAACAGCTTTGAGAATAGTTTGAGCATTCCTTCGATATCGTATTTGCATCCATGCACATATTGAAAATTCAACCGATATATATTAATAAATTGTTAACATTCAACTGTCCGACGAAAGTTATTTACGATGCGACCTAATTCTGTCATTTATTATATATTTTAATGTCGCTACGCACGAATATGTCTGTCGTTACCTGATTTTGGCCCGTGTTATTGTAACCTATTTGGCCTAATGTATTACATGCAAAGTTTATTAAATAAAGGTAAATATAATATATCATTGTCAGATGCTTCGCTTAAATATATCGATCGCTAGTTTACTACCGCGACTGCGCTCGCGTTTTAGGAGTCGGTCGTTCATCAAATTAAGTCCAGTGGTTCGCAGCACACAGACAGACAGTTATTTACGCATTTATAACAATAGTTTAGATAAATACTAATAATTACAAATATCTATTGTGTTATAGTAAACAGAATCAAATTAGTGTTATATTGGATTGAAAAATAATAATAGAATATTTGCAGTAGGTACTAATCAAAAGAAATGATTTAACAATATTAGTACAATACATTTAAAAAATAGTGTTAGATTGGTTTGCCTTCTAACACACTCATACACGGGTTCAAACCCAAATATTTATATATATATCGTCGCGCTACCGGGACGCCATCTGGAAACCGGCTGTCATGGTATGGGCATGTTATGCGGAGGAATGAGGACCATGTTGTGAGGAAGGTTTTGAGGATGGATGTGGATGGATATAGAGGTAGGGGACGACCAAAGAAACGATGAATGGATTGTGTGAAAGACGATATGGTTCGAAAGAATGTTATATGTGAAATGACGTCCGACAGAGAAGTATGGAAGAAGAAGACATGCTGCGCCGACCAAGTAAAGTTGGGATAAGGGCAGGAGGATGATGAATGATCGTCGCGCTACCAAAGAACAAAAACAAAAGTTAACTTTGTTATCTTGGTGTAGCTGACAGCAACACTTAATACTCGCCAAATGTTATACGACTTTACTAGTGTGCGTGTACTTATTCGCCAACAGTTGGCCACTATTTTCTAAAACGCGCTCTCTGCTTTCTATCTAAACAAAGCCGTACATGCTATAATTCAAAAAATTCAGTTTCCGTATTTACTATAAAAAGCATGTAATTATTCTTATCTGATTTATTTTTAAGTATCCGTTAAAGTTATAAATAAGCTGTAGATAAATAAAGCACTGCCTAGAATCAATTCCTCTTCAGATAACATAATCAGGTCGGTTTGAAAATATCTTAAGTGATATGAGGATGTTGCCCTCGAACAAAAAGGTGTTTCAATATACATTTAGATAAAAAACATATTCTCATTAGCAACATTTATCACTTTATTTATCTATTTGGAAATTATTTTTGAAAGAATCCAAATACAAGGCACAAGTCAGACAAACTTGCAATTCATATAATGTTTAATCTGAAAACAACTACGACCAAGGAAACATTGGATTTGTCTATTGTCACTTTTTTTTTTTAATTTCTCAGAATAACTTTTATTTTCTTGTGTAGAAATAGTTTTTAATGTAATATAATTATTATATATATATGCAATATGAATAGTAATAATTAGAACTGTTATCAATCACTCAAACATACTTATTATGTAACGATGAATACATGTCGTGATCATTCTTTAAGCATGAAGAGATATTCTACCTAATATTGGAAATGACTGATGTTCATTTGTTTTTCTATGCTTTTACATCTTAACTAGTAAAACAATCATCTTCAAATCATGCTCACACATTGTCAGGGCTACAAGACCTAAAGAAAACTTGGATGCAGTGTGTAAGGAGGAATATGAGGGAGTTGGATGTGAACGATTGAGGATAAATAATAGAGGATACACATGTGCATGTAGGCATATTGAACGAGATGACGAATGGTATTAAGCATTATGAAATGTATGAGAATATATCTCAAGTTGTAGGAACAGACATAAAGCGAGAAATCCTTTTAAGTGTGATAGTGTTAAGCGGATTCTACTGTACTTTGGGACAAGGGTAGATACAAAAAGATTGTCAAGACTACAGAAAAGGAAATAGGGTACCTAACATCTGCCACCCCTCTACGTACATGTTTAAAAGCTAATAAGATGTCTTTCCAACATTGTTTTATTTATGAATCCCATTATCTATGCTATTAAATATTATCAGAAATAAATAAGAAAAAACTCACAGTTTCCATGTCCTTCGTGTAATGAATGTGTGTCAGTTGGTTCAGCCCCTCTGAGAGCAAAAGCTACAGCATCCTGGTGGGATCGGAACATTTTGAACCTGGCAGATTTGTACTGACGTACCAATTCCATAGCATCAGATTTATTTTTATAAACATGTAGAGGTTCTGTGAATTATTATTTATTATTAATATAAATGACCAAAACAACCAATATAAATGACATGGTTTTTGTAAGTACTGTACTGACATCTCACTCTGGTAAAAGCAATGTAAACATTATATCTCGCAAGCAAGAGGAAAGATGTTACACATAGATTAATCTTTACATTTAAACATAGTCAATAGAAGTACTAATTCATTTAGAAAAATCTATTCAGAGTTTTTTGCATAGTTCTAATACAGATGAACAAATCACTATAAATAGGAAGTTAAATCATATCTAATAAGTTCACCTTGCCCTAGTTATTTAAAATAGTCCATAAAAACTGTAACAAATTTTACCTCACAAATAATATTAGTAATAGTATAAAATTATTTATGGCAATATTGTTTATTTCAATAATAAATAAATAATAGTCTGATTACTACCGTTTGACCTAAATCTAAATGATAAGATTACTTTCGTGATAACATTAAAAATAAAGAAAAATTTACCATTATCGGATCCTTTTTCAATCTCAAATGGTATGTATACACCATAGTAACTAATCGAGGGTTCTGTAGATGTTGGACTCTCAGAACTAAGTCTCTTCCCAAGAGTGGATACTCTACTGGAAGTTCTTAAAAGCCTGCTAAATAAACCTATGGCCCCATCTTTTTTGTCACTTGGCGATATATATTCTTCTTTCATACCCCCAACATCCTTATTGCACTCCGGAATGAGCACAGCCTTCGACATTTCGTCTCGTAACTGAAATTAGTAAACAAAAAAATTCTGTTTTGTTTGTGACGCAAACGATTTTATTTTTAAAACTTCGCTTTATAGTGAATTTACCTTACTAAAGACTGTTATAAACTCATATTCAAAAATTTACAATTATATATGAGTTTAGTATTTCAATACTTTTTACATAAATTAAGTTCACAATAAAAACAATGTAATGTATCTAACTGAAAATTGAACTACAAGTAGAGTAGCGAGTCGTACGATGCGATGACGCGGGTGACATTTCTGTCTGACGTAGAAATTTTGCACAGATAATATAACAATGTTCATAATTTAAATAAACAATAAAATGCACACTTTTTTTACTTAGCGTATCTGATCTGCATCTTTGTTTTTTTTTTTAATTATAAATTTTTATTACCTTATTTGGATTTTTAATTAAAACCATATAACTTTTACATTTGGTCAGAATACACAATTATATTTTAGTGCTGTTTGTAGTTGTAACAACATTATAGTAATCAGTGATAGTGAATATATTATTTTTGCCTCAATTTTCGACCAAGCAAAAAAATATTCAAATACAAAGGCAAAGTGTACAATTTGAGTATCATTTAACTTTAATTCGTAAACTGAGCCTGAAATTATTTTACCTGTGGTATTTTTTTGTGAAAATAAGTATTAAAATTTTCTTACCAGTATCAAAGGATAGACAGAATCCGAATTTCCATAGAGTAAAATATCTTAATTATAAATGCATGAAATTAAAATTATCAATAGGTAGCCAAGGTTTAAATTAATTAATTTCAATAAGCAATAGAATTGTTTATACCAAACCATTTATTTAAACAATTTCAAATAAAAGCTTATGAAGATTTGGAAAACAATATATTTCAGATAAACACAAATAAAACAATATTTATTACTTGAAATGACTTTTATTTTTTTTCTTTTTATGCACAGTGATTTTATTTTTGTCAAGTTCAATGGGTATTGATTTCAAAGCATTTTCGATTGATAATGCATATAAATTGGAATTAATCGATTTCATTTTTTCTAACTCTTCCTTAAGTTTGGCCTCATTTTGCTTAGACACAACATCTATTTCTTTGGATGCAAAGTTATCATAGGTTGTATCTATACTCATATCACCACAAGTTGGCCAAAAGTTGCTATCCTTTTTAACAATCACTTCTATTTCAGATACATTTTCACTATTTTTCTCCAAAGTTCTTTCTAAACTGTGAAGCACAATTCCAGGTGTAAAGTCTTGTTTATAAATTGCATCATAATTAGTAGTGAAAAAAGCATTAGTGATGGGTCCTTTATGCCTTATTATTCTTACTGGCTGTCTGCTTCTTATATGCCATAATATTAATTGTTCATCATTAGATCCAGACATTAATATATCTCCGTTAAGTGAAATTGATAAGCAAGTGACTGCTTTTGTATGAGAAGAAAATATATTCATATTGTCTCCGTTGTTAACAAGCACATCTCTATTTCTTGGCGGATTTGTAAGACTACATTGGAATATTTTTCCTTCAGTTGTTCCAATAAAGGCATTTAATTCTAGAACATCTAATACTATCGCTGACAATGGTTCATCAAATATTAAATTCAAGAGCATTTCACCACAGGTCAAATCATAAACTTTACAAGATCTGTCACTAGACACTGTAAACAAACGTCCATGCATGCCCGTTTTACTTATATACAAATCTGTTACTGGTAATGAATGGTCAGAGAAGATGTAAGCTGGATCATGTTGTCCTGCAATTGTCTGTGTCACGAGCTCTACTTCAGGATTAGCTGCCACTGTTGCCAATGACCATACCATTACCATCCCATCTTCGGCTGCTGATATAAAGAACCTACCATCATTAGTAAACTTTAATAGGCTAACCTTTTGATAATGTCGATTTATGATCGTTAGAAGGCTGCCAGATGAAATTTGCCAAACATAAATTTTCTCCTCAATGCCAGCCACACAATAAGAACCGTCGGGAGTCACTGCAAAAGCACTAGCTTTGCCTGGTAGTATAAAACGCATTCCTTGTACCGTTTGTTGCGAGTTCAAAGGCCAAACATGAAGAACAGGCTTCGTTTTTTGAACTACGGCCAAGTAGTCGCTCCCAATAAACGAAAGAGTGTGATTTTCAGCAGTTCCACCGCCTTTGTAAGTCATTAAATTCGTACCGGTATAAGAATCCCAAATACTGCAGGTCCATAACGTATTATTAGAGTCACAAGTAATTAATACTTCTAGTAAATTCGACATTGTTTATTATAAAACTGGATAAGGTTTTAATATTAATTAATTAAAAGACATTACGATTAACAATTTATTAGCAATTTACCATGTGGACTAGAGTTGTCACTTGTCACAATTCAAAATATAGTTCATTTTTTAAAGTGTTTCCATCATCCATTTAAGCAAAAGCGATACGCGATAAAATAATGTAAGTAAGATTCGAGTTGAGTCGACAATTTAGAATATTATATAAGACTTTAATAAGTAATAAGTAAAATAAGTAAGAATAAAAATACACAAAATAAGTTATTCATCACAAACTCTAAAGGGTTGTTTACGTAAAACAGTCAAATAATATTATTGTTAAATATGATATGTGAGACAAATGATAATTAAATAAAATAATTAATTAAATTATGAAATAAATTCAAGCAATACTAAAAATGGTAATAAATATCAGATTACCGTTGATATTTTGAAGACTTATGATGTAACTAACTTATTGAGATATAAAAATATCAATGAGAAGCTTAAACTTGTTGATTTACATCTAAAGTTTAAATTCGATTTGATTTAAATAACAGACTTATGAAGGGGAAACTCGTCGAACATTTGTTTTATTTTGTATTCAGTCATGTAATGTATGTGTGAAAGAAATTTAATTATTTGTATATATATGTATAAAAGGGGTGTTCCTTAAATTGTTTTATGCGAGTAATCAAAATTCAATATTTGATAAAACTGTAAAAAGAAAACACATAAAATACTGCATAATATATTTTCCGAAATGAATTCTGAGTTATCTGTGATGTGTAAGAAAAAATAAGTGCAAATGGACACAAAAATACGTTTCTTATAAATGTTATCTGTGCTTCATTATTATTGGCTTATATATCAGCAAATGACAGAAAAGTAAAACCACAATTATCATTGGTCCAAATATTTTACTGTGTATTTTGACAATCTCAATCAAATTTGTAGTCTGTGATTATAAGCAACAGAAAAATTATTTCCAGTTATAATAGTGCATCAAAACTTTACATCATGTTTAAAAAGTAAGTACGAATTAATTTTACTATAAAAACGTTTGTAAGGAATTTAAACCGTGTAAACGAATATTTTTTTAGGTTATACGGCTTTGCTTTGTCAAATAATTTATTGACGTAACTTTCATGGACCAATCAACGACTAGTGTGTATGTGACGTTGGTAGCGAGAGTGACGTCGATTTACTTTAGTGATGTCCCTGTATACTATATAACACTATAAGTATAAAGTAACACTATTGTTATTATTTAATAATTAATTACTAAAACTAAATAGTAATATACATATTACCTGTAATAATAGAATTGTTTTTAAAACACTAAAAATATCATTAAAAAATCAGTTCATATTTTTATTCTGTACGCTAAAAATATTTAGATTTTTAAATACGGTTTTTGAGTGACGATCTTAATAGTGTGCAATTGAATCCATAAAAAAAACTGAAGCCAATTATTGACTACTGAAACATATTCACTTCACTATAAACAATATAATTTCCTGTCATTTAGACTAAACAGCGATAAAAAATGTGACTTCGGACTCGAATGAGGGAGATAGATATATTTGGAAAATCAACATGGAGAATGGTTTCGGTCGACGATCGGACAGTAGTTTGCAGCTGTTCTAAATTGATTGTTGTTTGGTCAATAGTAATATACTGCAACGTTTTATAAACTTATTATTTTTATATTCAGTGTTATAAATTTTTAACGTTACCTTGAACTGAAATATTGATGGAATTGTGAACAAAGGAGTAAAGTACATTCAGTGTTCCGTATAACCATTTCGTGACGTAACTGGATTTCTCTTGAAGCGCTAGTAACTGTATTTCTTCTGTAAGCGAAGGTCGTCTTTGCACGGATGGTTTACAAATTAGCATAATTGCGTAACGGTACGCGGACAAAATGTGGGAAGTTGACTCTGACACGGAGTCCCAAAGTGCGTCGTCGGACGGGCTTCGACGACGACAAGGATGGGACCCAGAGGCCGAGAGTTTAGCTTCTCAAATCGACGAACTCGACGAAGTACTCGCCGAAGAAGAAGAAGGATGCCCATTACCTTCGACCCCCGAGGATCAACACCTGCTCGATGCGGAGATGGCTGAGGTATTGAAGGCTGGCGTTCTATCGGATGAAATCGATCTAGGTGCATTGGCGCACAACGCTGCAGAACAGGCAGAAGAATTTGTGCGTAAAGTTTGGGAAGCATCATGGAACGTATGTCACTTCAGACATCTGCCGCGTTGGCTCCAAGACAACGACTATCTGCACAAGGGACACAGACCTCCACTTCCATCTTTTAGTGCTTGCTTCGCCTCGATTTTCCGCATCCACACAGAAACTGGCAACATTTGGACCCACTTACTCGGTTGCGTGGCCTTCATTGGTGTCGCAATTTATTTCCTTACCCGACCATCTATTGAAATACAAATGCAAGAAAAGATGATTTTCGGAGTGTTTTTCATTGGAGCTATAGTATGCCTTGGATTTTCATTTGCATACCACACATTATACTGTCATTCCGAAATGGTTGGTAAGCTATTTTCTAAATTGGATTACTGTGGCATAGCTCTCCTAATAATGGGGTCATTTGTTCCTTGGCTTTATTACAGTTTTTACTGCCATTATAGACCGAAAATAATATACCTATCTGTAGTTGTCGTTTTAGGAATATTATCTATAATTGTGTCACTTTGGGATAGATTCTCAGAGCCTCGCCTCCGTCCTTTAAGAGCAGGAGTGTTCATGGGTTTTGGTCTCTCTGGTGTTGTGCCGGCTATCCACTATGGTATAACCGAAGGTTGGTTCAGTCAAGTAAGTAAGGCTTCTCTTGGTTGGTTAGTATTAATGGGTCTGCTATACATTCTCGGTGCAATGTTTTATGCTCTTAGAGTACCTGAACGTTGGTTTCCTGGAAAGTGTGACATTTGGTTCCAATCTCACCAAATATTCCATGTGCTGGTGATTGTGGCAGCTTTTGTCCATTACCATGGTATTAGTGAGTTAGCGTCTTACCGTGTCACTGTCGGGGAGTGCTCAATGCCTCCATCCTCAATCGCATTCTAGCCTCTCCCACTACCAAATGTGATAGTAGACCATAGATAATTCTAAGTAGGGTACAACTTTTAATAGTTTCATTGTATATTTTTTTAACAAATAAATCTAACACAATTTTCTAAGTTTTTTTTAGTAAAACCAGAATGTCGATTTATTGCATTGAGGCTGTTATTAACGTTTGAAACTAATGAAAGAAAAAAAAAAAAAAAGTTTCCTGGTGAGGTTTTGTAATTTGAATATGGCATTATTTATAATACAATTTTATTTATTTTAGTTTCTTTAGATTATTATTATTTTTAGCAAATATTATTTGACAAATATCTTTTAGCATAGAAACCTGCACTGAATAAATTTGAATTGCCACTTATTTTCTTTACAAATTGCATATTTATTTACTTGGGATTAAGTCTTTAGACTGTACTTAATTTTTGCACTAAGTCTTTGCTTTTGTGTATTATAAAACCACTATCTTTTCATTATTATCATTGTCAATGTTCTTCCTTGATGTTCTAGAAATATGCAATACCTTACAATTAAGTCTTCAAGTGCAGGACTTTACTTAATACAATTAGTAAGCATTACTTGTTTTTTGGTTTGATTATAACAAATACAATAATTCATCCTGTAGAATCTCAAATACCATTTTAATTTGATTTAAATTAAGAACAAATGTGTAAACAAATTGTTTTTAATAACAATGGTTATGAAACATAAATAAATAAAATTTGAAAATAAAATCACACCTATCTTTGATGTAAATTAATGTTACATTCCACTACAGTGAGTTACTATTTGACCAAGACTAGAATTAAAAAAATGTCTTTATCTGGTGAAGTAGTGATATAAAATACTTGTAGCTATTTATTTCATAATTACTATTCCTTTTTTTCATAAAAAAAATGTATGTATTGTATGTAGTTTGGAAATAAAAAAATCATAAAAAATTAAACTACCATGATAATGTGGTCTGTATTAGTTTTAATAAAAGGTATATTCTAAATTGTTGTAAGTGTTCATAAATATAAATATTTTATGAGATTGAAAATGGAAAATATTTGTAAATAAATAAAAAAAAAACACTGAGCTCTTAATTGATAAGTTCATTATTACTTTAGGTTATCAGGTAATACAAATCTTAGTGATAGGAAATAAGTATGACTGTTCACTGTATCTGAATAATGACACTTGCATGGTAAAATTTACTGTTGTTTAAACAGCATCTAAATCTTTGTGTGTATTTCATTGTTGTGGCATTATTCATATGTAGTGAATTGCCAACTTTATGAAAAAATTATTAAGTATACTGAGCTCAGGCTTTTGTAATCTTGCACATGTAATTTTTTAAAAAAAGGGATCGCCAATGTTTATATTTTTCATTTATTTTACAATTCTGATACATTTTTTGCATATCAAAAGATTTAGAAAAAATAGAGAAATGTATTATTCAGCAACGCAAGTCTGGATGACTGACGATGAAAGACAATATTTTTCGTAGATGTATTTTAAAAAATAAAATTCAATTGATAATGGAGAAAAAGTAATTTTGTTTTTGATAATTCTTTTTAAAAGCGATTTGTTGTTAGAATTAACTATAAAGTAAAAATATTTTTTAAGAAATTACTGCTTCATTTTGTTTTTCATTATTTGTTAAATTTCCTAATTGTTTGTTTGATGGGATTATGATTATGCAATAAAGAAAAATTTGAAAAGAAATTATTTTTTTTATTTAATAATCTCTAACATAAGAGTCTCGGTATGATTTTAGTCAGATGCTCAAATGTTTCTACTATGTGTAAATAATGTTAATAAATAACCTAGATACTCAGTTAGTTCTTAAATTAAGCCTATGATAAGAAATATGATTAAGAAATATTATTGCAAATAAAGTTTATACTATGAATAAAATAGCAGCATGTTATTGTGCCACTGTTAGGCAAAAACCTGCACATCTCCAGAGCAGAAGTTTTGGAGGTTATTCCACCTAGGTTTTCCAATGCGTGAAACTCACTCACTCATTTATTTATGTATATTGTTCATGTATCTATAGATCTGCTACAAAAATGATATATAATACAATAACATACATACTTTTTTCAAATTATATTATTACTTTTATTCTCACTTTTATAAATTTAAATAATTGAAGTATTTATTTAAGTATTCAGGTATATAAGGTGATTTTGTAAAGTTTATAAACGATTTTTTTATTTATTTGATCACATATAATTGTATAATATTATTCTTTGTTATCGAAACGCCTTTCCAAAATATATAAAAACAAAAATATAATTAGGTACGAATGAAAACGCTCGCAACAATTTTAAACACTAATAATTTTGACCTTAGTTATCATTAGACCTTGGTTATATATATATATATATATATAAATATAAATAGTGTAAGCAATATAAAGTAGATGTGAAATTATAATTATTATTAAGTTTAATATAATTATTTTTGTTTTTTTCTCTTTGCTGGGATGAATTTTCGTTACATCAACATACAACAACTAAGTACATTTCAGTAATTTATGATAATATCAGGTAACTTTGAATTAATTTTACCCGTACCTACTAATTCGGGACGGGCAGCTGCTATAAAATATTGTACATTTTTGTAAGGTATTGTTGCTTTAAAATGTTTATAAAATACCGCCAAATGTTTGCTTATTAATCTCTTTATCTACTAGTGCCTTTTGTGTTAACTTAAACCCATGTTCTGGCACTTGGTAATGGAATCTATTGATCGTAAACGACCTTGCCATCTGGTAAGGTGAAACAGAGGTTAACTGTACTAAGTAGTCTAGAATTATTTAATTATAATATCTACTACGTTTTCTTGCATTATATTTATTGCCTTTATCCTAAAACAAAAATAAATCAATGTTAATAATTTTTTTAAATTTCAAATTAACTTTAATTTTTATTTGTATGGTTTATGTACTTGTTTTTAATAATATTTAATTCATTTTTCGTTTGATTCGTTATACCGTGCTGATCGCTGACGCCATGTACCTAAGTATTTTTATAAGTACCTTCAAAAAGGTATACGTAATAGATACGTTAAGTCTATTCTAACGGCAGAAGGCGGAACGATAAACATACCTTAGATTTACATATTCCAAGCGATTTGATAATAGGTCTGATATATGTATACACTACAAGCATTTCTTAAATATATATTTAATTTATTTATTTGTTTTGGGAATTAGTTACACAATTATTATAAATATAATTATATAACCTAAAAAATTATAAACAAACCCATAAAGTTTCCACAGAAATATTTTACATAGACAGAAAAAATGCTTCTTAATTATATAAAACAATAATTTACCAAAATATATACATGTTTTGATTGTTTTTTAAGTTGTTGTTATTATAAGAACAATATAATTCCATATAAAATAATTATATCAATAACCGTAGAAATTGTAAATATCTTTAGATTTAATATTAAAAAAAGGTCTTATTATTTTTTAAAGCAAATTATATATTATTTATTTTTCATAACAGTTTTTTCATTAAAATTAATGTAAAATCATAAATCAAAACGAATAGTGTTGTAAGTTTAGTGACTTTCATCTATTTAAAATTTTATCAATTGTATCAATGAGCGTAGTGTAGGTAGTGACAATTAACAAATGTAATTTAATCACTGTGACATAATTTATGTGATATCACATTGTTTACGGGATGAAGGACATGACTATGAACTAGATAGATAGGTAGGTGCTAAGTATTTCCGCGATTTGAAGCAGATATAAATTGAACTGGTTATTTTACAAATCGTTTTAGTATATATTCGTTCCAATGGTAGGTATAGGCGTATGTTATATTTAATATGTTAGATTGAGTTTCTATGTTGTTACTAAAATTGATATTAAGGGCTTTCTCTTAAGTGCTTTGACCTATATGCAGAAGATCCATCGTAATTTGCAATCCATGTGATGTCCATTGGATCTGAAAGAAGGCGAGGCGTATTACCAGGGTTCGAAAAAATCCGATTTTTATAATAAATATCAAAAATCCAGTGTTTTTATATATATCCGATATATATCTGATATATATCCAGACTAAGAAAACGAAGTGAATTTCATTCTGTAAACACTTTAAAATGTGAAAGGTATTTGTAAAATAATAAAAGTGTCGAAATACCACATTTTTTATTAAAAAAAAGTAACAAAGGAATTAGTGTAGGTATCTATTTGAGAAAGAAATTTTTAATGAACACATAAAAAACAAGTACCTTTTATTATTATATCTTCATTTGTTTGATAGATAAATCAACTAATTTTATTTTAATATTAATTTGTAATCGACTAATCATAAAAGTAATCATTCAGAGTCAGGCCTTAAGCATAGATCTATGAGTGTTGTTCAGAAGATAGGAAAAAAACAATTGATATATATCCGCGAACGCTGCGTATTACACATGGCCGACATAAGTAGAGTTATACAATTTTTGATGTAAACATAACCTATTCTTATTAACATAATTAAGAAAATATTATTACGACAAACGGGGCTCAATAAAACCGAACTATTTAATTTTTGCATTTGGTTAATTGAGGGCATTCTAAACATATCTAAAGTTGACTCCTATAAATCATGTATTTTAAGGATTTATTATTATGACTTATAAATTTCTATCAACTTAGAGTGAGTATGAGTTGGGGCTCCTACTGTCTGGCTGATGATAGTCCCGGTAATAGACTATATACTAATAGACCGGTACGGATAGACTTCGAAGTTCGAACCTCCATATAATCTCTGTAACCGGGCATAACTGCAATTTTTATTGCAAGGTGCATCTTTTATATAATGGGAATTTATTATAAACTGACTACAAATAAGTTTTTATTTAGGCCACCACATGTCATGTTTCCACATGAGACTTCATTACTAATTATATATTAATAGCAAGACTCGGCGGTCGTTGACCTGCTTGTATATATATTACCAATTGTCATGGCGATCCGTTGTACGGAACAGAAATTCATGGACATGACTGCCACCTAGCGAAGTTACAACGAATTGAATAGTATAGAAATAACCTTATAGACCTTAGAGGCCCCCCGAAACATCGCGTTTATACAAAAGTTTTTTTTATTAATTTCTAAACCTATGACAGGTTTTGTTTTTATTTCATTTCATTGTAAACTGCAAGTCATTCATCTACATTTGAAGCCAAAATATAAAACCACTTTTAAATGAAATTTTTAATATCAAATACATTAGTTCTTTTAGTATTGGAGTTTGTCGAAAACAATTCACTTTCATTTAGTTTGTTTTACATTTTTTTTCTTATACATCCATAGCGCCGCTCTCTAAACGGCCAGTAACTTTTTTCAAAATAAATTCTTTGTTAATTCGTAACAATTTAGTAAAATGCCATCAAGAAACCTCTTTAATTTTCTGCACATCTACGACTGGAGCTCTTCGAAATGAGACCATAACCGATTATATGCAGCTATCGCCTCATAATCACTGGTACAAGAATCGGCTTACGCTATTAATATATAAGATATAATAAAATATGTATGTCCCAACTCTCGTGGTAATCTGTCGAACAGCCTCGATGTCTATTAGTTCCAAACAGACATATAACAACATATATTTATACGTATATACATCCATAGATGTTCATTCATTTTCATGTACTACCTATTGTTTTGGTAATTCACTGTACAGTAGGTATGAATTTTGCAAATTCATACGTCTTGATATTCATATACATTGCTTTCTTTACTTCAACTGGTTGCTAAACTTCACGGACTATAATTTCTACAATGAAGTGATTGTTATCATCATATACTTGTGTATTAAAACAGGTTTTGTAATATGAGCGTGTGACATACATTTCATTCTTATCATAAATGTGGTTTTGTGGAAAGTTTATGCAAAAACTTCTGATTCTTTCGTTCATTTTCATAGCCTATTTAATGGAATTTTAAAATTTGTCTCTTAATAATGGTAAAGCTTATTTTATTGGTCTTGTGAGAAATTAAACCCTTGAACCCTTAACTATGAGAACTATAAGTGATTATTTATTTTCTGTCTTAAACTGGCTCATTTACCTTTCCAACTTCAGTTTGAAGTGTAAGTAAGACAGTGTAAGATGTATCAAATGCGTTTTGTTGATTGGTGTCTGAACCATTAATAAAAAGGCACGCAACAAGACCAACAATAACTTACATAAACTCGTACAAACAGCAAGAAATTATATTAAAAATCTTTAATAGACAACGCATATTATTTGATAAATAACAAAACATGGAGTTAGTATTCGTTAACCTTAACGAAGGACGTAATCTACAAATTCTCTTGCCGGATCTTTTCGGTGAAATCTACATTCAACTAAAATAACAAGAAATCGAACCGGATTTCTTTAGCATTTGAGACTGTATTGTATATATAATATGCTGCGCTAAAACCAATTAAAAGAACTCAACACCCGATAACATGGGAACAAGTGGTTGAGTATTTCACAGGTGTAACCGGCCAGTTTAAAGTGTTCATAGCGATGCGTTAAAATACCTGTATCTTAATTATGAGTAAAACATTGAGTTATTTATTTTCTCGTTTCATGGTAAACGCCTTTTTGTTGTTGATTTTAAATAATATTGCTGTCTTCTATTTTTCATAGATAACAAATGTTTCTAAGAAATAACATCTATAATTATGTTATCTATAAAAGATAATTATGTCTCCTCTTAAGAAAAGCGCCCTAACAGTGTTCTTGTGATCCCCTTTCGCTTACAAAAAATATTATAAAGAGACGCTTTAGCAATGCTTGCTTTACAAATACAAGACTTGACTATGTGGCGCCTGGGTTTTTTGCACCCCCAGAAACCTGGATTAAGACGGGCCTGAGGTAATACGAAATATAAAAATACATTTGGTTTTTTTTCTGGCCTTAAAAATAAAATTTTTGCAGTTTATTTCATATGAAGTGTTAGGATTTAGGATCGTGCTCAATTACTTAATGAATAAAACAAATATCTACGGGATATGATTGTATATATTTACACCAGATGCTATATATGGCAAGTATTTATATTAATGCCCTTACAATGTTACAAGAAGTAAAAAAATACATACCGAAAGGCACGCATAGATAGTGTAGCTATAAGGAAAGTTAGCGATAACAACTGTCCGTGTACGATAGGATTTCTATGTAAGAAATGAGGTCGTCGTTTATGGAAAATAGCCAAATATTTGAACCTTGAATCGTGAAGTTTTGACTCGTTTATTAATGAATTTTCAAGGTTAATGTATCTATTTTAATTGTGAACTATCAACCCATCTCGGCGTCACAATAATTGCGCCTAAATAAAAGATTTGTGACAAACACAAATAAGTATATTTTTTGTCTTAGTAGCTGAGTGAGACAATGTAACTACAGACACAGTTTTTCTAATTACGTTCTTGATATATTCTGGTATCACATGAACTCAAAAATGGATCTTTGTAATTTTTAAATTATCGATTATCAACATATATCCAAATATAATAGTATATCCAGATGTGTGATGTGTGTCTGATCATATATGTTTATAAAATACTCGAAACGTATTTAATTACAGTAACAACAAATCCTAAGATATTTTCATTCAGTGATGGAGCTAATGTGTTTACAAGCAGTGTAAACATTACGATTAATAATAAATGTTTATTAATAATACTGTCTGTGAATTACGCAATGGTATAAGTAAAATTATCCGCTGCTTGTGTAAATCTTATTCGATATAAATTATTGTTGTAATACTGTGCGAACCTTGGGTCGTAGCTTTATGAAAGTAGCTTTCAATTTGCAAAAAGCTTTTTCAAATTTGATTAGTACAATATATATTATCAATATCGTGTCAAGCTAACTATTTCCTTATACTATGTTTATACATCTTACAAAACTTTTTTTCTCTTACGTGCTAACTACGTCTTTTGTATTTTAAGGCTAAATCGGTGACCTCAAAGTCCTGGAGGCAACACTAAAAAAATTCTGTCAAATTTCCTCACTAGTAGCCGAGTTAGGAAATTGGCAGTGTTACACTATCGTAAAGTACGTAAACGGCATCAGTTCTCCGCCTAATCTTCTGTCCAGTTGGGCTACGGTACTGGATAGGAAGAGAACCGTCAGGGCATTTGTGCTTATGAACATATTTTGTGCACTATAATATCCCCTGCTCAGTTGGCTTCTATCTCGCTTCCGTCGTCGATATTTTTCGAACTTAAAAAACATCAGATGGGAATAATAAATGCACCGGAGAGAGAGGGAGACAGACATATTACGCAAACATGTTTTGTTATCTATTCTAGACATACGAGAGATATTTTAATACATGTTAATGTTACGTTAATATAGATTTATAAAATAATATGCGGAGTTTCTTACAACAGTTCTTCTCAAGTCTAGGTATTTTCTTTATCGACAGTTTATCTTCTATATTTGAATAAATAATTATTCACATAATGTTATAAATACCAAAAGTCGATAATTTTTAACGCTCTAAAAGGCAGGTTATGTTAGATTGACATGTGAATGCCTAATGGTGCAAATAGCATACCTGAAACGAAAAACGCGTTCAGCGTTAATGGTAGATAATATTCTGTTGCATGTAAAATATATTATATTCGTTCTTAAATTTTCCATATGATGTTATTTATTTTATTAGGATCTATTTTACTCTCCTCTTTAAATTTCAATGAAAATCATAACTATATAAAAAAAATTCGAGAAGACTTTCACTATCAATTTTCAATGGTAAATTATAAAAAAATAATTAAATTAAAAAATACTACAGATTCTGAATGTGGATTCAACCGGACCGGAAAAATTTAAAAGAAATTAAGAATTTTGTTTAATTTTTAGTTATTTATCAAATTACACATATTAATTACATACAATTAAATATTATCCCAGCACATAGTAACGAATACTATTTTCATCTCTCTTATAAATATTATCGTTGTTAATTATAACTTTTTCCTTTTTAATTATAACTTACTTATTAATGTTTTTGTATAAGCCTTGCAAATTACAGTTAATTGTAAATATCTTTAACTGGCGAAGGAGCGTGGTGCTATGTTCCACGTAAATTTATCGGGGTGCAAATATAATATAAACTGTATTTTTTGCGTCTTTATTCTTACTATTAGTCATTTCACTCACACTTAAACAACTCGGAGCATTACTCACACTAATGCCGTGCCTTGCATATACACTAGCGACCCGCTACGGCTTCGCACGGTTGCAATGCTGATACTAAATATACTACAGAATGACTTACAATGTTCACAGTTTTTCAGTCGTTAGACAATACAAACCGCTAAGTCTCTGCTTTTTAAATCTATAATATCTTCGAAAATATTCATTACATTATAGCACATAAAATTATATGCTACAAAGGGTCATATTAATCTATATTAAATGCACAATGTATTTAAGGTACATAATTGGATAAGGATTAATGCTGTATTACTTAAAATCGCTTCGTAAATAAGCCATTATTTCTCGTAAAAAGTAAAGGATAAAAAATAGTTATTGTGGCTTATCCCTAAGAGATAGACATATACCATTGAACTTAACTTGACTTTTTTGAAGACCTTTTTAAAGGTGTACATTACTGTAATACATTATTTTGATCTATATTGTAGGGTTGAGCCAGCATTTGCAATGTAAGCGCAAATAAATGTGTTCATTTATGGTAATATAATTTAGAAACATCTAATATTATCTCTATTTCTCTACTATATTGCGTATGTTTTATACATATAATCCTTGCTCTTGAATCAATCTATCTATTAAAAAACCCGCATCAAAATCCGTTGTGTAATTTTAAAGATCTAAGCATACATAGGGACAGATTGCGGTAAGCGACTTTGTTTTATACTATGTAATGATAACTTAAGGTAAAGGAGGGACGCGTCTTCGTGAGTGAAGAGATCTAATAGAGATTAATCATTTGAATTTATAAATATTAAAATGACAAGTGCATCATAAAACTATGTACATTCAACACGAGATGGAACGCCATCTTAAATACCAACTTTCTCTGTAACTATGTTAACGGAACATCGACTTGCGTTATTCGTTTCATTATTTTAACAAGGCGAAGATATTCATAATGAATGTATACTGCTACAACAATATTATCACTTAGAAAAGAGTTTTTATTGAATGTAAAATACGGGTCTTCACTTTTAGATTCAAGAACAAACATTTTCTAGCCGGAAAAAAATTATTTTTTAACGGCTGGAAAAGTTGAATTTCTCGGTATATCTCTACTATAATATGCAGTATACATTTCTCTGAATCTCTCTTTTTATTGGTGAAAACATTAAACACTGTTGCGTAGTTTAACAGATCTAAGCGTACAGATAGCCAGAAGCGACATTGTTTTATACGATGTTTTTTTTGTTTTTCCTATTTGTAATAGGAATAAAATAATGAAAAGACGGTGGATCTATTCTGAAAGAACTAATCGGAACTCAGCACAGGACACGATTGTGAAATATCAGAAAGTTCATAATAGGTCGTTTTTTGTGTCATGCTTATCTGAAAGATTTTCTAAAGTAATATGTACAAAATCAAAATATTCTTTATTCAAGTAGACTCATAAAAGCTGAATTCTTATGTTATAATATTGAATTTAATGTTAATCAACCACTGGTTCGAAAAAGTAGATCCTGCCGAGATGAACCGGCAAGGAACTCAGTTACTCTTTTCAACCATATTAATCATAAGGTATGTCCGTAAAGAATTTAATAAAATTGAATAAATTAAATTTATTAATAGGCAAAGTTAAAAATAACTGTGGAATCTTATTAAACAAATTAATACCATGAACCAGGAAAGATGTATTAACTTTGCGAAGTCGAAAACTAGGCGTTATTAGTTCACCTTTCCTCCTCGTGTCTATACAATGATTGTCACCGTTTCTTTCGAAAAGATCTATATTATTGTCAATATACATAATATTGTTAAAGAAGCTGTAAATATACCCACTCTATTAAAAACATTCCGAAAGGAGTCTCGAGCTCCAAGATAATAAATAGAAAATGAAAACAGAAGAAGATGAAAACAGTTTCAATATACGCAGCGTAACCCAAAAGAAAAATGCCCTAAGACATAAGACTATGAAAGTACATAAACTTAAAACAGAAGATGCAGCACGTTTCGGAGAAGGTTCTAGTATATAATATTATTATGTAAGTAGGTAGGTGCACTTCGCAGTCTCACTCGCTTCAAGCTTAGACTATCGACGTGACAAGTGTTCATTTTATGTTCTTGTATATATTATGTATTACTTGCGATATTGATTATAACAATTAAATATAACATTTTCGCGTATCACATAAGTCGGTTTCCAAAAAATCACGAATGAGATTCGTAGTGAGTTATTAGTGAGTGACTAAGGTATATTTGTTATGTAATTCTCCTATAGTAATTGTTAGGTAACGGAAAAATGAAATTCGAATACGCACATATAACATAAAATATTTGTAATCGTTTGTGTAATGCGACTTCTGCTGTTGACATTATTTAATTTTATTAATTGCTAAAAAGTATGGTACATATAATTTTATAATAGGCTTGTTGTGCTTAATTTATTAAAATAATTTCGTTAATTCAAGTAATAAAATAATAGCGTCATTAAATACCATGTTCGTGTGCTTGATATTCGACCATAATTAATTGATCATATTGAAGATTTCAGGAAAACATTTCGAACATATTTTTATATTATTATTTCCAACATATTTTGTTGATAACAACAAAGCTTGTCAATAGGAAGTAAAAACAAAAAACAAGAAAATCGATTGACACAGAGAAAATGGTAGTGACCAGATTTATCTTTGTATATTAAGATATCCACACACACACACACACACACACAAATCGTAGATATGAAAGAATAAACAGAACTTTCGCTTTTTTTGTAAGATCATTGTATTATATATGACGTCATCATTGAATATAAATGTATCATATTGTAAGTAACTTTGTCGTATCTAATAAATTTGTTAAATTGCACTGTTCCTACAAATTTATAGAGCGTATTTCCATTTGGCACGATGTTGAAAAATCATTTCCCATATTTCTGCCAGCGTTTTGTAATTAGGAATACAACGTTTTTGCATAAATTTACGTATAAAAAATAACCCGAGCCATCTTCATATCGCGGCTTTTGATAAAATTGGTTTGATTTTGTATTCGTTTTGTCTAGTATTATGTAATGAAGTTTTATTCACGGAAACGTGTCGGTTGTATGCATATTTGATATTCTAGTGTATTAAAATTCTATTCAAACTTTAATGACTTATATATAAAGATAAATAATTGATAGTGTTAATGAATTAAGGCCGAGCTAAACGTATTGACCGCACTTGGTTTCAAGGTCGTTAGTCTGATATCATTTAAATAAATAAATTTATCTTTATTGCTTTGAATACATTTATGGTTTTTGAAGATATTTTAAATGATATCTCTTTTTTATGGTATAGGTTGGCGGTAGGTATTGGCGCTATAAGAAATAATCCTTATATGGCCAATGCGCCACCAACCGCAGAAGCTATGTTATGTATTTTGTGCTTGTATAGGCTATTCCAATTGAATTAGGAATAAAGATAGATAAACCTTAGATTTACGGAATTTTTTCGCTAATCCATAGTGAATATCATAGATTAATCAAACCCTCGACCAATTTGCTGTCAAATGTTGTTTATTTGGCTTTTGTCCTCATATGATAGGAATAGATTATAGTTATACTAGCGTGCTCACTTTTCAAAGCGGAACATAATAATACTAAGTATTTCTGTTTGGCGGTTGAATATCTGTTGAGTATCTGTTACATAACCAGGCGGGCTGGCACATAGCCCTACCACAAAGTAATAAGCAATGCGCATTTCGTAATATAGTTTAGATATTGGAAAGAAGATTAATACATATTTTTCTTGGTAGTAGGGCTTTGTGCAAGCCCGGCTGGGTAGGTACCACCCACTCATCAGATATTCTACCGCCAAATAGCAGTACTCAGTATTGTTTTGTACCGGTTTGAAGGGTGAGTGAGCCAGTGTAACTACAGGTACAAGGGACGCAAAATCTTAGTTCCCAAGGCTGGTGGCGCATTGGTGATGTAAGTAATTGTTAATATTTCTTACAACGCCATTGTCTATGGACGGTGGTGACGACTTACCATCAGGAGGCCCATTTGCTCGTCCGTCTACCGATATCATAAAAAAAGTATTTCGTTCTAAAAAAACTGATCCTACAACTATTTCAAATATATTTAGATACTAACTTAATAATAGCAAAATTGTCTCTTCTGTAGGTCAATTACTATTATACCTACAAGAGCAGCAAGTAAGATAGGTTATGCCTACACGTTTGCTTCGTCAATTTCTTTTGGATGGTGTCGTTTCGACATTATTGACGGCTGTTACCATTGCAAAATTTCAAACAGACTTATTATGACTGGATGTGTCTTCCGTTTAATTTTTGTAAATTTATGTGCAACGTTAAATATATAGATAAAGTTAGCAAAACCCGTTGAAACTTTGCCTTGCTCGTACATATATACCATTGAACGGTATAAATTTAAAATATAATGTAACTTGCCAATGACGTCTAGTTAGCAAGGTTCGATTAAATGGATTAGAATATTTTTTACACAAATGGTGTCGAAGTAATTACCTCAAAAGAATATCCACCATAATATATACCATATCTCCAATCTCTCAATCATATCTCAAATCTAGCATATATCCAATACTATATCTCATAACCAATATCTATTTTTATTTGTTGTGGTAGGATGATTTGATAATCTGGGGGCCCCCGCCAAGTCTCGATCAGGGCAATTCGAACTTTGTTGTGAATGCTTGAGTTGTAAAATTATATAATATTCAAATAGTTTTTGGAAAGGCTAAATTACCCAAACATTTTAAAACACGTGTGTGTTGCCGACCACATTTCTTAAAGGCCGGCAACGCACCTGCAAGCCATAGCCAAGATGTCCACAGGCGGCGGTAGTTACTTTCCAACAGGTGAACCTCCTGCTCGTTTGCGACCTATATCATAAAAAAGAACTACCGCTACTCGAAGTTTTCTAATATTGTTGCTCATCAGATAGATACAGATTATGTTTTTGGTGATATTCGAGATTTCCAATTATTCGTCAAAACACTGATAATCTAACAAAGACAATCGTGAAATCAAAATAATTATTCTACGACATATTACAGGAAATTTCGACCAGAACATTTATCTTTTATATTATTTTAGTAAATTACCCTATTCCAGGTTTGCTAGTAAATTATCACTATACCGATGTTTTTGTAAAGCAGTTTATTTGGATAAGAAGCGATAAGGTGCGATAAACAGGGCGCTTATCTAGGACATTTTAATGCGGATGCAGCATATTTTAACAAACTGATTAAGCAATATCTGTTAAAAAACTATATTCTCATTTGAAAACAGTATATCGATCGTCTTTCTTGCCGATTTTCATCATATAGCCAACTACGAAAGATATTATCACGTATCATGCATGTATTTGACGACCTCCTTGGTCGAGTAGTACACTGGTCTTCATGGGTACGCCACTCCGAGGTCCCGGGCTCGATTCCTGGCCGAGTCGATGTAGAAAACATTCATTGATTTTCCATAACACAAGTGCTTTAGCTACTTACATTGGGATCAGAGTAATGTATGTGATGTTGTCCTATATTATTAATTATTAATAATGTATTATGTACAAATGTATTGAAAAACGTACGTGCATATTCTATTGTCTCATTTTCATAATCGGTCGGCAAGCGGACATGGACGAAAATACTAGGGGATCAAAGGCCGTAGGGAATAAAGTATTCCACTATGTTTTTGCGCACTGCGTTTTATTGTTTGCTATGTTAATATATACTGCGTAGTTTTCTAGGCTCTTTTGTGATTGGCAGTCATGTCTGAATCATTAACATATCTAATACAGTGAAAATGAATGAGCTATTGTCAGTGAGAACCTAATTGTAGTTTAATTATTGCAGCCAGTGCCCGTTGCTTGGCCTCGTATAAATTACAGACATAACAACTCTTCAACTATACCATACGTTTATTTATTAAGCAGATTGCAGTTTATAAGTTTACTTATACTGTTGTCTTTATGTAAATAATGCTCTATGTGTGCAAAGAATTTTACCATTAAATTCCTCGCCGTATATACCTAATTGAGGAAAATCCAGTTCTCATTTGTATATCTTCGTTACCCTATAAGCGATCATTGACGTAAGTCGCTACAGTAACCGTTTCGCCTTACGTGCCGTCGGTTTGTCTACTCGATTACGTTTTGTAAGGATTCTCGAAGTTTCTTTTTACAGTACTTTCTAGACGAGGTAATGTCAGCTTGTTATTTGAAAAGACAATGTCTCAGTTTCGACGAGTTACCATGTAATATATTTTTTATCAGCAACCGCACATTAAATACTGCTAGATTAGTATTTTAGACTACTATTTCTAGTAGGACTTTCTGCAAGCTCATTTGAGTAGGTACCCACTCATCACAAATTGTACCACCGAGCAGTTCTAAGTACTTTGTGGTATTGATGGTTTGGAAGTTGGCACTCACTGTTCCCAAGCCTTCTTACGGAGCCAATGTCTATGATCGGTGAGGTCCATTTACCTCCAGGAGGTCAATTTAACCGTCTGCCTATCTATTTTAAATTAAAACGAAAGTAATATTTGGGTATTTTTATAGTATCCTGCCCTATTGGATGTTATTCTCTTTTTTCAAATAAACCGTATTCGTTCTTCCAAAGAGAGCTGAAGTGTTTTTCTTTGAAAAATCACCTCGTAACTCACCCGTGAAATGTTGACAATCGACTTACGGTAATACATGTATCTTCTACAATTTGTAAATTTATTATTTCCAATTCACACATGCATATCACATTCCGATATTTCACGCTCGTGTTCTGCGGTGAGTTTCGTGTTACTTCTTACAGAATAGCTCTACTGATGCGGCCATTTTCAATATCAGCGCACATCGATAAATGCTTTTCACAATGTTGAAATACTTACATTGACATCCAAGTATTTCGAACAATATTTTGTATAACCACAATAGTATTTATTGTTTTGATAGAAACATTGACAGACTTTGCATAAACATTAGAATCTAAACTAACTTGAACCATCTAAAACAATTTTCCGTCTACGAAAAATCAATATATTATCCATTGGGCAAGAATATTCCTCATATAAAACAATTCCGATACCGTGTTACACCATAAAAGATTGTTAAAATTCGTGTAGTTAAATTTCGTTAATTTTCATGGGGGATATCTTGAATTTTGACTGTTATAAGTAATTTCCAAAGATAACAAGGTTTTGGAAATTTTATTAAACGATGTTAACCTTAAACCAATAATTCTACGATTTTCTTGTGTCAAAAAAAATGAACATGCAACCAATATATTATGTATATAGTTTTGCTAACAGTATCACAGTCGATTCTGCACAGATTTACTGTTAGGAGGAAATAATGGTCGTGATTATTGTGTTCATATAAAAGATACGATTCCATGTATGGTCCGATTTGCCATTACAATAGGTATACAAACAAAAATGTGATTTCTTTACTGGTGGTGGTTAGCTGAAATAGATTGTAGGTCAAGCCCTTTAATCGAACTTATCTTGATTATTTAAGCCAGAGCTCTTAAACTCCAATCAAGAAAATAATTAAATTAGGATCGGTCAATCCTGTCCTGCTATTTGGAAAATAGTAATATGTTTTATAACAGTCTATGTTTGATACGAAATATAATATAATTTCTTGGTGATAGGGCTTTGTGCTAGCCCGTCTGGGTAGGTAACATCCACTGATCAGATATTCTACCGCCAAACAGCAGTATCCGGTTTAAAGGGTGAGTGAGCCAGTGTAGTGACATAACATCTTAGTTCCCAAGGTAAGGCGTATTGGGGATGTAAGAAATTGTTAATATTTCTTATAGCGCCATTGTCTATTCCATCTGGTCGCCCATTTTCACATCATAAAAAATAGATTTATATAATTAATTTGTTAGTAATAGGTTAGAAACTGATTAATGGGTTAATGTGCACTTCATTATCACTCTAAAGTATTCTTCAGGTTGAAAATAACCTTTGATCAGCGCTTTTCCGCTTTTTATGCAAAATATCTTTTCTGACAGCGATTGCACTTAAGAAAAGATTAGATATTTTTATATGAATACGAAATGTCTTGACGAAGGAATATCTTATTCAGATAAACTGATGATGTACTTCTGTCTATTTTATAGACAGAGTTATTAAAGTGCACTAATCCATTGAGACGAATGAGTTTCTAAGCCCAGTCTGTTATTGAGAACGGCCAGAAAATTATAATAACTTTCAATGGTCTCAACCGGGATTCGAAACTAAGACCATCTGAACGAATGTCGTACTGACTTGCTACTACTAAGTTAAAACCTAAACAATGACATATTCTTAGAATATATCCAATCGTAGCCAGGTCGGATTTTATAGACATAAACAATATAAATATTTGCTTAAAGATCGTCTGTTTTTAAAGAAACGATTGAACTTAGGAAGTTCAGTATTTTATTAACGGTAATAAAGACTATCGTTTAAATGTCTTTGTTTATCGCATTTTCGTGTGCTAAAAATTTAGATTAGCCTAATTTCTAAGCGCTGTTATCTTCTATCTAACGTCTGTAGCCAGACTTAGTATAAGTATTACAGAAGCAAGTATTATCTCCCAGCCTCCAGATAACGGCGTTACCTCAGCTTTATGATAATTTATACAGAATGGAGTTTAATGATATCTTATTTTTTATCTTCAAACGCGTTGTTTTTATAAAACGAGTTTGATATCTGACATTATAATATTATGTAAAAAGATGTCTTAATATACTTTGTACAGGTACAAGTTTGTATTCGTCTCCATGATGTTATCTATCTATATATATATATTTATGTATGTATTATATTGTATGTATGAGTTTCCCACGATTCCGACTTCATATATTTTTCCCGCAAATCTCGTAATTCCTATTATCTAAGTTCAAGGCACAAATATCATTATAAGTTAATGGTTTAGGCGTTATATATTGGTAACAGACAGACATCCATAAAAATTAAAATAGTATATTGTTTTTAATTAACTTTCATCTTTCACGCTACACATATGTTTGTATATAGTGTAGGGTTAGTATTTTATTGTAGGTAATCTTTTAAAATATACGGTAACGTGAGTAGTGTTAGGCCCACTTATTTACAATATAATTTTGTTGGGTAATTATTGTAAATACATAAACACGTTGACATTATGTCAAACATCTTTGGGTTATATTATTAATTTGAGTACAGCGTTCCTATATGTTCTATATGCAATCCACCAACCCGCATTGGAGCAGCGTGGCGGAATGCTCCAAAACCTGCTCCTCAAAGCGAGAGGAACTTTACAGGCTGTTGATGTGTATTTCTATATGTAACGTTTCTGGCAATTTCATCTGTGTCACGTGGTTTTGAACAAATTTTAATTTCAACTTGGAAATTAGACTCTCCTTTACTCTACTCGTATTATCCTTAAATACGTATATTTTTTATTTTGTCGTATAACGTGTCTAAAGATTAAACGTACTTGTTGGCGTGCATGAGTTTATTGGATAAGAAGGTAAGCAGAGGCAGAAATCCAATTAAACTAAGTACGAATGATATGTAGGGGTTCTCGTTCTCCTAGTTGCAAAAATTAAAATTTAATAACTAATATTAAGAAATAATTTTCACTCAAGTGTATCGGCGGAGCTGGTGTCTATTATAGATATAGATTATATTATATTACAGGTATAGGTCCTCATCCCTTGGATTAGGATATAATAACATAATTTAAAACATAATCACGTATGTATATACAATAATGAATAATAAATAAATATTGGACAACATACTATTAATTTTATTAGGGATTACTCTGATCCCAATGTAAGTAGCTAAAGCCCTTGTGTTATGGAAAATCAGAAGTAACGACGGTGCCACAAACACCCAGACCCAAGACAACATAGAAAACTTGACAACAAAGACAACTAAAAAATGAACTTTTTCTACATCGACTCGGCCGGGAATCAAACCCGGGATCTCGGAGTGGCGTACCCATGAAAACCGGTGTACACACTACTCGACCAAGGAGGCCGTCAAAGACATACAAGACATTAATAACAAGATATACGTACAAGATATACAAGACATTATGGATTTAGTTAGATTGGTTATGACATTATTAATTAAAAACAAAAACATATTCTGTTTATTGAGAAGTATGATATTATGATGCCTAAAATACGGTTCGGTCTGATCAACAACGTCGCGAGCCATGCTCGGAGCAAAATATTCCGTGCATCGCATGCGACGGTGTAATTGGTGTCCGAACGGTCTAGTATATTCTAAATACAAATAATATTGTTGTGTGATACTTTCCTAACACGAACATTGTACGAAATGGTGTTACGAGCTTCCTTTACACCATTGCCACACTTTTAAATTATTGCGGTACACGACTTGCATGACTAAAGATTAATTTTGATACCATTTTTACTTTCGCATGCAGAAGAAAAAAATTACAACTTGACACGTCACATATTAAACTAAGTCATTATATTACGTTTTAAAATGTAGCTGTTAGTATTAATAGTTGCATCAACTATAGTGTGACTTAAACTAACGATAAATTATGTACGAATAGGCAACTTTATATGACGTAATAAAAAACATAATATCGTTCAATTGATAGTAATTTAAGACGTTTATTTGTAAGACTGCTCTCTGTTGTTGACATATTATTCTTTCGTTTGTCATGTGGTTAGTTTATGAGACTGCAAATCTCATGGTGCTGGGTTCAAATACTGGGTCAGGCCAAAAAAAGTTATTGAATTTTTCTGACAAGAAATTCTCAGTAATAGCGAGTATGAAAAATGGCAGTATTTGCAACCCGGTCCTCGGAAATCACAAGAACTATTGGTGCCGCCCCTTAAGTTTTTAGGTCGTGTCGTCTCATGGGATTGTGGGAATGTATGGATCTTTTGCATATAATATGGACGATAGTATTTCATATTTTATAAAAGTATGTACGATCTCACAAGAAATTTTATCATTAAAGAGTTAAGTTTTTGTTGATGACTCATTTAATTTTTTTATTTAACAGGTAAAATTTAGTGTCAAATTGTCTTTGAATATCCAAAGTCTTTTGGAAATAGCTTTGTTGTTACGCAAATACTCCCATTTCGTTTCGAATAATTTGTGAAATTCTGTCCTGCCATCTGGGTCGGAATAAACTTTACAGAATAAACAATCTGTGTTAGGGATCAGAATAAACAATTTTATTGAAAAAATAAAACTCTATGTAATTAGTTAATTGTTCTGTAGTGATTAGCATTTTCATTGGTTTTGTCTATATTACAATTATTTGGAGTTGGCGTAGTGTATTTATAACACTACTATAGGTGGTAAGGCTTTGTGTAAGTCCTGCTTGGTAGGTATCACTCATAATATATTCTACCGCCAAACAGTAATACTTATTACTGTGGTGATTCGGTTTGACGTGATGGTTAATGACGCACCGGTGATGTAAGGAATGGTTAAAATTTCTAACGGCGTCAATGTCTCAGGGTAGTATTGTCCAGATACCATCTGGTGGCACCAGCTCGCCCGCAAATAAATTGTCATGAAAAAAATCTAGAATAAATTGACATGCTTTGGTGGTGAGTTAGTGTTCCGCCAGCATATTTGTCAAAGAGCCAAAGTGTTTTAGTAACCTATTTGAATAGTAGCCCCTTAGGTGGATCGTAGGATTTTTTAGGAGTCAGCTCTGAAGAGGACTCCCATCCAAGGTTCCCATCCAAGATATGAGCTGTGCAAGCTATGAGAGGGGTAGTGGAAGCGTACATGTGAACACGAACCCGGAGAATATAGCAATTGCAGTGCTTTTTTTATACGATAGGTGGCAAACGAGCCGGGGGCTCACCTGATGGAAGGTGACTACTACCGTCCATGAACATCTGCAACACGGGGGGGCTTGCAGACACGTTGCCGGCCTTTAAGGAAGGAGTACGCTCTTTTCTTGAAGGTTCCCAAGTCGTATCGGTTCGGAAAAACCAAACCAAAAGCCGGCGAAAGCTGGTTCCACAGAGTGGTTGTACTTTTAGTTGGTAAACATCCCACGTAACCCGGTTCCTCCTCCAGCACTGGAGAATCTATTAAAATAATCATTAAAGTCAAATACATGGCGGCTGTATTAAAATAGAAACCGCACACTAATTAAGCACAGTGTTTTATTTTGATACGCCAATAATTATTAAAACAAAAAAACAATTACTTAAATGAAAACGATTTTTTTCTTCTTGAAGAATCCAATGCGCAATAAAAACAAACCAATATACTGTGACAATTATAAATGTTTGTATTACTTCGGTACAAAATATATGATGGGAAACCCAATAAGACGATATTATTAAAACAACGCTCTTATTTTTCGTCTAATCTTTACATATTTATCATGTGTAATGTACTTAGAATGGGCGGGGTTCACCTTTTCTGATATAGGGAGCGAGGAGATATATTATATCTAACGCGAGATAACAAAATCAAGACATAGACAAACTATTTTAATATTTTTTTGTGCATTATGATTTATCCATAGACTGCTGTCTATGCCGTTGTTATATCATTTATTCACAATTATTATGTTATTTTAATTTGTGTGCTGTGAAACTATTTTAAATTATAACATTTTGTTTTATTTAATAATAAAAATATATATAATATTATAACTTCTATAAGATTTTATTTGCCTTTATTATGATAAGATAAAAAATACATATGTCTGTGAATTCGATTTGATTAAAAAATAGCACAAAATAAACATGCAAGATAATTCCCAAGGTTGTCAAGTTATTATTCACTACGTTGTACAACTGCAGATACTAAGGTTAAAATTTTGGATTACTTTATTTTTCTGTTAAAATATTAAATAAATATATATATATACATATATATATATATATATATATATATATATATATATATATATATATATATATAGGATAACATCACATACATTACTCTGATCCCAATGTAAGTAGCTAAAGCACTTGTGTTATGGAAATCAGGAGTAATGAATATTGTTAGTAGCCCAGTTTTAAAAAATCTAGACTATTTGATTACCGTGCCTTGGGTAACACGTAAATCTGCATGTTGGTCTTGAGCCTCACTGTTAGCGACATATTGTTGGAAATCTATTTAACCGTACTATGAAATTGATGTCATAGGATTTTCCGCACAGACTTGTGCACTGAATGTATCGCTGTGGTCGTAATCGACTAGAAGGACAAATAAATAATACGGTTTATCCATATCTATTACTTATTCACACGTTGATACACATAAATATGGTCCGTTTTAAAGTGTCTTCATTAATTTTCTTTCCGTGTCCTGATGTTTCGTCGTTACATTTGAATGTTTATAATACGAAAATTTGTGTTTGTCGTATATTTATAAATAAATATAAATACTTTGTGAAGTTAAATTATGTATTCTCATAAATTAACAATAGGTATGTTTTGCTATGCTAACGTGTGAAATAAACACAGTTATACATATAATATGTCTATTATAAGTTAAACCATGTTTGCGTAATTACACAATATACACATCGATATGCGCACATGTTTCATATATATACAAAAGGTTAAATTTATGAAGGTGTAGGCAGGTAAATTTGATAGTATACAAGTGTATTTATTATTATTATTAGGTTACCATCTTGTGGTTAGGAAAATCCTAATCGTGGTTTATTACAGGAAAGTAAACAAATTAAAATGTGCTGAGTAATTCTCCTTTTTATTTTTCCCGGTTTATTCGATTTAAAGTGTAGTACAAACAGTAGAACAAACAGTTTAAAGTTTTCTTCGAATAATTATTAAATATAATTTTAAAAAAAAAACGTACCCACTGCAATGTTTTTAGTTGAAGACACCTCAATATATGTATTCGAAAACTATTATAAAATTCGTTGTTTATGTTAAACGTTAATTTCAGTTGCCACAGTTTCATACAGAGAAATTTCGGCTTTTTATAATTTCACGAGGCATATTTAGTGACATTTTAATTAATGTTTTTTTTTTTTTTATATAATTAAAGCCAACATTTTTTTACTCCATTTTACATTACACTTTCGATGATTTAATTCATAAGTTGGCTTTACCTACCATATATTATATTATCTATATTACTCTTATTTAAAGATGATATAAGACGCTAATTACCTATATAAAAATGTTATATATATATTTTTTTAATTTTGAATATATTTTTAATTATAAATTTAGGCCTCAATTATGTACAAATAAAACTTAAAATTACTTACTGTACAACACATGACTCGTGTGGAACGGTGGCAAGAATGCTAACGGCATTGTCCTGTTGAATCACAATTCCGATCCCTGGGCAAAAAATTAACCAGCCATGATAGGAGTCACGACGTGACAAGTGTGAATTTCCTGTTGTTGTTAAGTAAATCATTTAAACTGAATTGATTTCAATTATTTTCCTATTCTGTATTTGAAAACAATATCAATTTTAACCAATCACGTGGAAGATAAGATGTAATAACATAATAATCATTAAAAAAAAAATAGGTTTTTTGAAAAATGTACAACAGACGTGCTAATTTTGTTTTTAATAAGCTGAATTATCAATAAGTATTTAAAAGTAGGCCATGATCTCATGTTAACATGTTTCTCTGTAAATTATACGAAAATAAGTACGTGTATCGTAACTTCCGTAACGCCTTCGTTATTTGGAGCAGTATTGTAACTTCAATTAATTCAGTTGTTAATTAATGACTTACGATCGTTTTATTTACGTTAAATTAATTTATAACGACGCAGTCTTTGATTGTAATAGGTTTTTTTTGAGATGGCAACATTTCTAACTTCTTGAAGTTTCTGGGTCAATTAAATATATTTATCATGTTTTTTTTATCAAATACCAACCGAGTATAAACAGTGGATTGTAACGAAATGTTGATATTTAACTTGAAATCGCGAGCTTAATTCTTGAGAAATAAAACCATTTTATTTTTAACTAGTCTTTAATTTTATTTGTAAACAATAATCCGATAAGTATCGTATTGTAATACGTGGATGGTAACCAAAATCAAAAACCGAATATCATCTCGTAATTATTAACCACAACTGTACTCATTTTCAATATTCAATTCAAACTGGCTCAGTCACACGATACAAACAATGATACATTCTGTTTTACGTACATCTTTTCCATAATGGCGGCCATACGGACAACATACAATACACAAACAGCACGATTTCAAAAGGTTTTAATTTGTGTAATACATATTTAATGTCATGCTTTACTCAACACCGTAATAAAACAGTTTCAACAACATCGCGTTCATTAAATTTAATATTTTGATTACTGTGACGACTCTCGTCGCAGTAATCATGGAACAATCGCGCCCAAAATCGGACAGGATTTTAAATATTGCTGCCGTCACGTGATACAGTAGCGGAGATGTAACTAAAACCTGCCAATTTCTAAATAAGGTGACGTCATTTTGTCTATACATGTCATTTTGTCCGTACTTCCCTTATACCTGAAGTTTAATTCTTATCATTTAGATTATTTTGTAACAAAACAAGTTATCTTGTACTTAATATTAACTAAAAATGCAAGCTATGACATAGGCGCTACTGCGTGGGAACATGCGCACGAGAAACTTCTAAGCCTCCTAATTCTAATTAGCAACTAAATACCTTTCGCGAATAAGAAATTGAACGTTAAATGGTTTATTCGAAGTGAAAATTTACTTAATTTATTTGGTATGGCTTTGTGCAAGCCCTTCGGGGTAGGTACCACCCACTCATCAGATATTCTACTCCCAAACAGCAATACTCAATATTGTTGTGTTCCGGTTTGAAGGGTGAGTAAGCCAGTGTAACTACAGGCACAAAGGACATAACATCTTAGTTCCCAAGGTTGGCGGAGCGTTGGTGATGTAAGGAATGGTTAATGTTTCTTACAGCGTCATTACCTATGGGCGGTGGTGATCATTTACCATAAGGGGCCCATTTGCTCGATCCACCTATCGATACCATAAAAAAAAGTACAATATTCAATGTTTGTAATTTAGATTATTTTGATATCTAGATAGTATAAAAAAATGTGTAAAGTGTTATTTATAAAAGTATTAAAACAAACGAGCCATCTTTTTTTTTTTTTTTCATTTGTGCTTAGAGGGCAAATTCGCCAATGTCACGTGCTTAAACAACTTTATTTTTTTGGTGTGCGTGAGTAGCTTGACATTTGCCAAAGTCATACTACTGCGCTAGTGTGTGTGTATTGGGCATTATATTTTATTGGACGCGTTCTCAGCTTCGACATTATATCTAGACATAGATATAAATAATCAAAGGCTTGTAAAGACGACCAGTTGCTACTTAGAGACTAAATTTGTATAACGGCTTTATTTATTTCAAAATTATTTATCCTGTTTGGCTTATTTCTATTGTCAAATCAATGTCCATTGATGACATTTTGAGATAAATTAGTATATACCACCCGCTAAGGCCATAAATGTATCTATAGTCTATTCCCAAAGAAGGAATGAAGATACACAAAACTTAGATTTTCGTATTCCTTGCGATATAAAATACTATAATATATAAATAGGTACTTAAGATATTTTATCTAAAGATTTGAACTTGTTATAGTAGACACAGGTGACATAATCAAAAATGCATTTTTGTGGCTTTGAATTGTTATTTTTGTTACGATAACGGGCTTGTAGTCCAGTGGGACATTCATATGAAGCTGAAATGTTGCCATTGGATTACCCAAAATGATTACCAGTGTCATTATAGATTAACCAATAATCAAAAAATGTTTTACAAATATGTCAAGGACAATGAAACGAGAATTCCGAAGATAACGAAGCGTAAGAATAACAGTTGAAAAAAAAAAACGACGTTAAAATTATCGATTAGCGTGGGAGATCCGTTTCGTAGGTATGAACACGTGAGTCGAGCACGTGTTTGTGAACGACTTGAACGCAATCCGCCTGGCTGGCGGTGCTGCCGTTAGATTAGGGCTGCGTTAAGAATTATTATAATTTTCATTCAATTACTAGCTGTATTTCGACCGCGTCTAATTGATATTTCCTATTATGTTATGCTGTTAAATTATGTAAAATTTAGTATGACACGTGATGTGATATCAAACATACAGCTGTGACTACGTATTTCAATTACTGAAATAATTCTTTACTTGACTTGAGTTTTTGTAGTCATTTGATTACATATCTGGACCACACGGTTATATAATTATTGGACCTGGGAGTGGATGGTACTGTACTCTTATAACATATGTTGTTATGTTGAGGGTAGGATTTTGGCAAGTTTATTTTTCCTACTGCCATGCCGTATTATTGAACAAAATTTTTGTTACGTTGCCAGCCCCGTTAGGATGTAGCAGACATCTGATCTAAATCTACGTATATCTGATTCTTTTATTTATTTTTAGCATCTGTACCAAAATATATTTAATTTCTAATTTTACAAAAAAGCACTCCATTATAGTATACTTACCAAGAGCATGTAAAATACACCCACTGAATTTTTTGTCAGATTCATATCAGGTTTAGTTTTATTATGATCGTATTGTTACTGTCATCATCGTTAAGTTAGTGTAACACTTCTTTATTGAATATATATTTTTTTATACACAATTATAGAATAATAAATACATATATGTGTCAAGATTATATTTTACTACTAAATAAAATGAATGAACCGTATGTGTTTGAGGAACAAAGGGTTAAAAAATGGATAATACTTTTTATCGCAAAGAGCTAATATGATTGTACTATAAACTACGATATGACTGGCTCTTTGTTTTAGTGTCTAGCTCATAAAGCAGCGGGCTCCGGGGGCTTGGGTTAAAACTCCGGGGTCAGGTCAAAATTATTGAAGTTTTCCGTCGAGAAATTCTAAGTGGCAGCCCGGAATGTGTAAGATTCAAACTCAAATTCTTTTATTCAATATAGAAGCATTACACTTACTTATTCATAGTCAAATTAAACACCTGAGAAGAACCGGCGAAAGAAACTCAGTGGGTCTTTTATTTTTGTCCAACTAATTAAATACATATATTTAATATGAATAGAAATAGCCAGGAGGCGATCGTTTCATTCCCAAGGGGTGCTATCAATCATAAACTCACTAATTGTATAGTAACCTTTCGATTGCTCATCCCTCGGTGCTTCAGTGCACTCGTAAAGCCGTTGATCCTGCACGAAAACTTTTTTCCGACCGTGTCGTGTTGTGATTATGTTATTTAATATATCCTACGTAGGTAACCATTATCGTCGAGAATCATCCCATGACATCATAACTATAATTGCAATAAAGTCCACCAGAACGAAAAAAGAGACAATTACTCATTCGGATAAAATATTATCTATTCTAGATATTGTTTTATCACAATACAGTCGATGAAAAACATTAATCTTTGATATGTCAAGTATTATGAATTTACCAAATAGATATGAAGAATTAGGTCCTTGAACATTTAATGTTTTAAAAAAAAACATGTTGTTTATTTATCTATCATTAAAAACATAATTTCTGTGTGCGTCATATAACCATCTTATGTATTATTTCGCTGTTCAGCAATCCAACGTGTCATCGAGTATGAGATATATATATAGAACAGTCAACTATAATACTATATTGCATATTATTGGTTACTTGGTGGTAGGATTTTGTGTCCGTCTGGGTAGTACCCACTTATCACATTCTACCTCCAATAACAATACTAGTATTATATAATAATAGTATTGTTCGTTTTTGGATTGAAGGGTGCGTGAGACAGGGTAAAAAAAGAGACGAAACGTCTAAGTTCTCAAGATTGGCTGAATGGTGAATAATTGTTATAAACAAAAAAGTTATCAGCTATCTGCCAGTGAAAGTCCCGCCAAAATCAGTCAAGTCGTTCCAGAGATTAGCCTGAACAAACAGACAGACAACAATTGAAAAAGATGGTTTTATTTTGGTTTAAGGACCGTGTATACATACATATGCATTAAGTAAAAGGCGGTTTTTTTAAATATTACAAACAGGCACTCCAATTTTATTATATTTGTAGAAAATAGATTTGATCAACCTTGGTAAATTAGATTTCCACCCAATTTTAAGATGACGCTAACATTTTAAAGTATTAAATGTAATTGCTTTTGTTTAGCGTTAAGTAATTCATAGTTTTTGTGGAAATTAACATCAACTGTCTCATTGAACGTCAAGTTTGAAGTGAACATTGCTTTCCATCCATCTAAGTTATTAAGTTTGAAGGTTAGTTTGAATGCGGAAAGCCAAGATTTGGACGTTTTCAAAAAAATAATTTTAAATATATGCGATCATAACAAGCAAACACCATACTTGGCTATTTGGTGGTAGGGCTTTATGCAAGTCCGTCTGGGTAAGTACCACCCACTCATCAGATATTTTACCGCCGAATAACAGTACTCTGTATTGTTGTGTTCCGGTTAGAAGGGTGAGTGAGCCAGTGTAATCACAGGCACAAGGGACATAATATCTTAGTACCCAAGGTTGGTGGTGCATGGGTGATGTAAGGAATGATTAATATTTCTTACAGCGCCTTTCTTTGTCGACGGGTGGTGGTGACCTCTTACCATCAGGTGGCCCATATGTTCATCCGCCAACCAATGCCTTAAAAAAACCATACGCGTCTAATCCAAATTTAACTCGAGTAAACCCGTAGAGCACAGCTTGTAATGACGCTTACAAAAGAAGCATACGATAAGCTATGAACATTGAATGCCTTTGCAATAGCTAACACGTGCTTAGGAAATTAATGCAGATCCTCGATATTGACCTAATAACCTAAAATGCGTCTTTAGCAATCACTTTATGTATTATTGCTTCCACTCCACAATTATAATAAATTGATATTAAGTATCAAACAACATATATTTCACGTTACGATCAAATAGTATTTATTCCAATCGAAGAACGGGTAAGCATAAACAAACCATAAATTTACATATTCCACGCGATTTGCTATTAGGTCTGCTATATTATGCACTACAAACATTATTTATAATGCAACAGTTTTCCGCTTCACTGCTTTTATTCAATTTAATTTTACTTAACGCTCGCCATGTTGTTTTTTTTTATATTATATAGATTGGCGCACGACCACATGGGCCACCTGATGGTCAACGCTGTAAGATATATTAATCATTCCTTACATCGGCAATGCGCCGCCAACCTTGGGAAATAAGATGTCTCTTGTGCCTATAGTTACACTGACTCACTTATCCTTCAACCCGAAACACAACAATGCTGAGTACTGCTGTTTGGCGCTATAATATATGATGAGTGGGTTGTACCTACCCAGATGGGCTTGCACAAAGCCCTACCACCAAGTATATGCTGTGCAAATTCATAACGAATACCATGGATTGTTCAAGATCTTAACCAATGGTATCATGCCAATTCAATGTCAAAGTTATTATCTTAGCTTCTGATGTTGGTATAGGCTGTGTGATTTATTAGTATAAGTAATATGTACCTCCTAACCTTGGTCATTATATGTGTAACGACTAGTTTCAAAATAGTTTATATATCGGTTGCGGCATCTCATAACAAATATCATATCACGCGCTTACCATGCCGATAGAAAACTTGGACTTTAATCGAAGATAGCATATCAAGACATTGGTTCCAATTTGAGGAAGCACCAGTGAATCTTTAAGATTAATTTGTATTTATAATTCGTCTATCATGGAAATTTGTATGAGTCGAATATTCTGTGACATGATGTTTTCTACTTACGTTTATAATTGTAATTATGAATCGGTATCAATTTATCAGGACCTTATTTTTCTGCTTCCTCCTGACGTTGCTGTCTAGTGGAAGTCTAAGTTTATAAGTTCATATTAACCTTAGTTGTAGTAAACTGTTTTCCTTCTCGATGCCATGTCCTCATATTCTATTCGACTGAGAATATTTTAAATAGCTATATTCATAGTATGTTATAAAATTACAGACACAAGGAACGTAGCATCTTCGATTATATCGCCAAGTTTCCGACTCCGCAGTCAATAAATCCCTCTTGGGGTATCAAGGTATCCGTTTCTATAGTAAAATTCCGCAGATATTTTTAACTTTGCCGATTCATAAATTCAAATCATTTGTAAAAATATTGTATAAACGATAAAAAAGCGTGGAGCTAATATTTGTCGAGGCAGCATATATTATATACATATATAATTGTATTTGACTAAGATGACTTTATATTTTTAAACGTTGAAAAATAGTAACTACTGAGTTTCTTGGCCGTTCTTCTCAGTAGAATCTGCATTCCGATCCGGTGGTAGCTTCACTATAGTTTGTTAAATAACGTTTCAAAAGTGCTTGTAAAAGTTGATATTGATTTAGATTTCTTGACGGTGAGCACTAAATATATGTATACGTAACAAACAATAATTATCACAATAGCTATTTAAAAAAAATACTATGTTCTATATGTAAGATCATGCTATGTAATTTCTATGTATGTACAGAGGCCGTGGCGGATGGCATGTGGGGCGATCATTAATTGATCTCACAGTACAATGATACGTATAGTATATTTCAAGATAGGACGAGATAAGATATTAATCTTAGTTTTAGACATTCCATGTGATTTTCTAATAGCTTTGCTTCTGTAAATTTTTAATATCCAATATTTTTACGAATCTTAAACGTATACCATAGATTATTTAGATGTCAAGCAATTATGCCCATTGAAAGTCTAAAGTTGTTTATTTGTTTATATCCCTCCTGCCATTGGAATCTGTTATAAATGTAGTGTACTTTAAATCAGTATCGAACAAATAGATATATATCATGTACATATAATATATTCATAAATATTTTCGATAAAGGATAAATTTGTATGTTTGCTAACAACGTAATGAGGCTTGAATTGAATCAATTGTGTATATTTATCGGAGTACCGTTGGGTAGCCGTTCTGAATTGAAAACGAATTGACTCTAATTCGATATCGTTTCAGAACTTTTGTTCTATTTCTAGATACTGTTTCGAGTTTCATGCTAACACTTTCCAATAGATATTCAGAAATAATGAATGATCGCTCTAGACGACTTAAAATAATCTTTATCTTTTATACTTCCTATGAGTTTATTTTAAAAACGTAGTAAGAGAGGAAGATTTTGTTACCGTAATGTGTCAGATATTTTTGCTTTCTATAATTTAAGTTTATATTATATATAATAATAGTTAAATATTTATAAAAAAAAAAATGTTTATTATTCTAGGTTTGATGAAAAGGAGAGCATTTCTGGTGTCCAGCAGCTCAAATCTTCGGTCCAAAAGGGTATTCGTTCCCGCCTTTTGGAGCTGTACCCTCATCTCGAAAACCACATCGACCAAGTGCTGCCCAAAAAGGACACGTTCAGAATTGTTAAATGGTAAGATTTTATCAGTCCTATTCTATAATCAATGTGAAAAGTTTATCTTTTAGCATTCAGCATTCATCGTACGGCAAATATACGACAAATATGTTGCTACAATATACAATAACATAGTATTATTCAGTACCTTAGGTCTATTGTTTTGAGATTATATTGAATTAATTTTGCAATGACTTTCAAGACTACCTACGTCTTTTACAATAAATTTACAGTATATCATAACATGATCATGAAAAATATTTTATAATAAAAAACACTGTAACAAACTCTAAAAAATTTTTTTATGTAACATTGCCATGTAATTTTTATCTTTTAAGAAGTATTTATTGAAAAATGTTTTAATATTTTATTTATCTGTGCAACGAAATTGTTTAAATATATTAGAATATAAACATTAAAAAAGATCAAACAAAGGTTGTATTTAAGTCTACAATGTCTGACTGTAGCACGTTATGCGATTAGATATAAATCGTCACGGAGGGTGTTTGGAGGTCACTTGTATTCCATGACGCACAATAATATAAATACCTAATACCTACTTATGTAAAAGCTTCTAATTGAGTAATAATCCATGTTATATCACTAGAATAATAAAAAATCTAGCACTAGAAATTACTCTTATGTTAATAATTTATAATAAAAAATAGGTACTTAGGTAACCTATTTTTGCACAAAGATAGAAAAATATAGATGATAATAATAACATATATTTAAAAAAAAAATCTTTAATAAATAAAAGAATATATATTCTCACAGTTTAAGGTGTATAGAAATATCTTATTAAGGAATAAAAGAGTCCATTTTTATATAATTTTGTACATAGTTTTTTTTTTAAATAATTTCAGTCATGACCATATTGAAATTATGGTGAATAGTGCCGGTGAACTTCTGTTCTTCCGCCACCGTGAAGGACCTTGGATGCCAACACTGAGACTTCTCCACAAGTGTAAGATCGACTGTATTTATAAATTAATATTTTCCATCATGACTGTATTTGTCGCGGATCTCGTTATCATTATGACTCATCGGTCACAGTTATTATATGGATCGATAGCTAAACGTAATAGAAACAGTGCTCACTTCTAACAACATTATCAAATGCATAATCAAAATATTCTGTATTCAAATATGCTTTTTCATAAGTATTACGTACAGTACATTTGATTTCTCTAAACAAAAGCAGACAGAGAGACAGAGTTACTTTCCCATTTTTAATAAATGTATAGATCTTATAACTATAATAAAAATATACTTTCAACTAATTATTGTTTACCTTATAAAATTGTAATATGTACGATAAATAATCAACTTTTCTATATACTGTATATTACCATCTAGAATATTTTTTATTTATTTTTAATGGTTAATTAGGTGAACATAAAATACCTTTCAGGACCAAGTATCCAATATTGTATAATTACATATTAATTTGAAATATACTTTAATCCATGCAGGCAACAATGATATAAGTGTTATTAAATTCTTAATGATTTATTGTTTTATATAAATATTATATGACAAGACACATACAACAAAAGATATAAATCTTGATTTTTTTCAAGAATCCTTGCAGTAATTGCAAAATTTTGTAATAAAGTATAATACACAATATTAATTATAGATTAATTTAATATTTATGTATCTTTTTTTATTTATAGACCCATTCTTTCTGCCAATGCAACAAGTCGACAAGGGAGCAATTCGCTTCGTTCTGAGTGGTGCCAACATAATGTGCCCCGGCTTGACGTCACCAGGGGCACGAATGTCACCAGTCGAAAAAAGCAGCGTTGTGGCCGTGATGGCTGAAGGGAAGCAACATGCTTTGGCTGTGGGCATCACTTCTCTGTCGACTCAGGATATGTAAGATGTCTATAATATTTAATTCCTTAATAATTTATTAATATAGCTAATATAATTAATCATAATCAAAGGCTTATCACATTTCCACAGTTTTTTAAAGTGATCAATAAACAAAATGTTTTTTTTTACTATGTAGTTTGTTATCAAATAGTTCGTATAACTATGTAGTTATGAAATATGTTGATTTATAATCTGTAATTAATGGTTGTGTGTATTATTATTACTTTAAGATAACCTCAATTCGAAACAAAGTTCCAAAGTTCAGAATCAGAAAAGTATGAAATGTTTACATACAAAAAAACGTAATTTTTATATTTATTTTTTTCAGAGCTAAAGTAAACAAAGGCGTGGGGATAGAAAACTGTCATTATCTCAACGATGGTCTGTGGCAAATGAAACCTGTCAAGTGAATTCATAATCAGCTTATTTTCTAAAATAATTTAGGTTTTTTTTATAACAATAAATAATGTATCCGTATAAATCGTATTTTATTTAAATCTATCGTCCCGCGTCGACTTTTTCTCATTGTAATTTAAAATAACAGCATATAAAACATAACATAATCAGCCTGTAAATTTCCCACTGCTGGGCTAAGGCCTCCTCTCCCGTTGAGGAGAAGGTATGGAGCATATTCCACCACGCTGCTCCAATGCGGGTTGGTGGAAAACACATGTGGCAGAATTTCGTTGAAATTAGACACATGCAGGTTTCCTCACGATGTTTTCCTTCACCGCCGAGCACGAAATGAATTATAAACAAATTTAGCACATGTAAATTCAGTGGTGCCTGCCTGGGTTTGAACCCGAAATCATCGGTTAAGATGCACGCGTTCTAACCACTGGGCCATCTCGTCTCTTAAAATAACAGATATTGACATAATCAGTAAATGTATAATTATAAATAATTTTACTTCTCTACGAACTTTAGCAAATGGTATTTAAAATGGTTGTTTTTGATTTGATTAATTGCGATTAACAGTGTATTCTGAACATTTCCCGGGAAAAATAAAACTGTCAATCAATTATAAAACTAAGCAAATTAAAGGGACTAGCAAGCGCTACTGTAACTTTTTGTGGCCACTTTCTCTTTCGGCGTATGCAAAAGGCGTTTTATAATAACTTTCAACTCAGGAGCTATGGTTATAATACCTTGGCTGCCTATGGAAATTTCTTGCTACCCTATTTCCTGAAACTTTTAATAAACGATGCTCAAATGGAGTTTTGACACAGAGTATTGAGTTTATACATAGGGTGAAACAACTAAATAAAGAAAAACCTTACCAAGTTTTAACGTCCTAGACTGAGCCTAATCGACCTATAGGGATATTTTCTCCAAAATTAGCAGTAAGCAGGCCATTGTACATGTTTCTCCGTCATAGGTCTTCTTTTAGTAACATAAGTACAAAAAATACTTAAAGGCAAGATATTTGAATATATAATGTTAAGATGAATTATGTTATAACCTTATAGGTGACTTGTCTCGGTATCTACCTAGTGTTTATGTTTTATTCATTAAAAGTTCGAGAAAATTCGAGACAAATATTAATAGAGGTACTTATAATATAATCTGTATAAAAAATTAGTGAAATGTAACATAGTAAAATTGGTATGAGATAGTAAATAAATTAAATATTGTTATTTCAAAATATCAATCAAAGATAGTTACAATAACTTTTTATATAATTTATTAGAAGATTACCAAATAATTAATAAACAAAAAAAGTGTACATAACATAAATAATATCATAATGTACTTTTTTATGAAATATTAAAGTTTAAATTTGCCGCGCTAAAACGTTTCAATTTACTCGTACGACGTACGTACAAATTGATAAGTAATTTATTGAAAGTTATATTAATCGCTGATATTACAAGAACACTGTGACTTGTTGTAATGAAAATATAAGATTTAATTTGGAACTTGTAGTGAATATGTATTACATGCAATTTATTTATTATTAAAAATAAACTTTAGGATTATACTTGTTTGACTTAACGATTCTACATACGTAATTAAATACTCGGAACGTATGTTTTGTAAAAATGGCGACAGCAATTGTTAGTTCGGCTCGTCAGGGTAAATAATAATTTTTTTTATCCTTAAACTCACATTTATACTAAAAATAAATCAATAAAAATGTGTAACTATTTCTGTAGAAAATTGTAATAATTTCGTTTTACCCTCAGTAATTCATTATATCCAATCTATATGTGACGTTCCTAGTCAGCTGTTTTTGATTTTATTTAAAAAATCAAAAAAGGAAGTGCAATGGAAATTTTGAAACAAGAATTTGATGTGTTAGTAATTTTAAGAATCAATTATATTGTAATTGTTTAAACGTTTCATTACGCAATATGATTTCAAATTTAGAAGTTCAAAGTTCATTCGACATACGTTTATTTTGATTTCGTAAAATTCAGTTTTAAGTGAAATTTGTGGTCAATATTTATAGTGGGGAGGCTAACAAGTGCTGCTCGAAGACTTTATTCGGATGTTTATCCTAAGATAACGACTCATTATACTATTCATCCCCGCGACAAGGATCCGAGATGGAAAGGTAACTGATAACATTTAGATGCTTAAATTATTTTAACTTTACGTCATTGCTATTAAATTAACAACAGTTATCTATTGTTTACTTTGATAACATATCTGGAATATTTATGGGGCTTATTTAAAATAAAAGATTAAAGTAACACTCATTTCAATAATCAAAACATCCACCTATTTCAAACTAAAGATTACTTTCCGATTATTATTTTAAATATCACTAACACTTTTTAAATGAGAATAATGTTAATTATCAGATATAAGTATGGAACGAGTGGCAGAGGAGACAGATATCCTCATCATTGGAGGTGGTCCCGCTGGTATGGCCGCTGCGATCAGGGCTCGGCAAATTGCTGAAGAAAAGGGTGCTGTATGTATGATTGACTTTACATTAAGATATGAGATTAAAGTCTTCTAGACAAAATATACAAGTATTTGAATAAATCTCATGAATAGTATTATATATTATATAAATAATTTATCTTTTAATGTTTTATTTTATTTTAGTTATTTATTAGATAGTCTTTTAAATAATTTATTATTTGCTTAGGAAGTGCGAGTAACACTATTAGAAAAAGCAGCAGAAGCCGGAGGTCACATACTCTCAGGTGCATGTGTGGACCCCATAGCTCTGAATGAGCTAATTCCTGACTGGAAGGATAAAGGGGCTCCAATGAACACACCTGTAACATCTGATAAGTTTGGCCTTTTAACCAAAAGTGGGAGAATTCCAATTCCTGTATTCCCTGGTGAGTTAGAAAAAAAAGCATAACTTTTTTTTAAATTTCATATATTAATTAGTTATTTATTGGTATTTATAATAATCAATAATTAATAAATACAATTCAAATATTTTTCTATAAATTACCAAGAAATGTAGAACTATCTCAAAGCAATTAATATTAATAGCTCTATTTATTTATATTAACCCTATTATTTCAGGGTTACCTAACTACAACCACGGCAACTATGTCGTTCGGTTAGGTCACTTAGTGAAATGGCTGTCTGAACAAGCAGAAGCAGTAGGTGCCGAGGTAAAAGCTATTGAACATTTATATTACTTAAAAACAAATAGTTTCCATTATAAAAAGCTTTTTATTATTTAAAATTTATTTTAAATACCTGCACAGGTGTGGCCTGGTTGTGCCGGTGCAGATCTGTTATTCCGAGACGATGGTTCCCTTAAAGGAGTTGCTACAGGTGATGTGGGTATAGCTAAGGATGGCAGCCCAAAAGATATGTTTGAGAGAGGCATGGAATTTCATTCCAAGATCACTATATTTGCTGAAGGTAAGTAATATAAACAATAAACACATATAGATTTATAGTTTTTAGTGCTGTTTTATGAGAATGAACAAAATAATTTAAGAGAAGCAAGAGTATGAACATAAAAAAGAAAAACCAAAGAGATATTTTACTTATTCAGTTTCTGGAAGTTCTAGAGTTGATTTGATTAGATTGGGTACATCAATTGTCTTCGAGTAATGTTTTAATACTAACTTTAACAGGAATGATAATTTGTATTTAGATATGTATTTAGCACAGATATTAAATATACAGACAGAAAGTCTGTGATGCAATAAAAAAAAGTTTAAAAATAAAACCCTCTCACAACTATCTAGTCTAAAATATAAAGGCTGCATATGTTTCATTAGAATAAGTTATAACAAAGAATACTACATTAATAAGATATTTTATGAAGTTTTAAGTTTTATAATATAAATATGAACAAGAACAAAATTCAAAACTCCTATTTATTTACAGGATGTCACGGACACTTAACAAAGATGGTGTCTAATAAATACAACCTTCGAGAGAAAAGCGAACCACAGTCATATGGCATAGGATTAAAAGAGCTTTGGGAAGTTGCACCAGAGGTAATTAGTAATAATTACAATATTATAACAACCTTGATTTTATTATAGTGCCTAAACAAAGAACTTATAAACCAATATGTTTCAAACTTATACCAAAGATAGAGTAATTACTTTAAGTTTTAGTTTACTCACTGTAAATTTAGACTATTGTGTAATAAATGTTAATTTCATGTTTTGAATTACTGAAGAATATAAATTTCGGATTATTGAGTCATTTTGATTTGTATGTAGATATAATTTAATTAATATAACAATTTAATATTAGTTGATTTATTTAAAATTTATTTGACTTATTCCTTCCAATGATATTAATTGAAACTTGTATCTTGTTATTAACTCAGTTGCCATAATTTATATATGGAATTTAATAAATAAGTATGTCATTTTCAGAATCATAAACCAGGCCTAGTTGAACATACTATAGGCTGGCCTCTTGATAAAAACACATATGGAGGATCATTTATTTACCACCTTAATGTAGAGGAGGGTGAAGCACCCTTAGTTGCAACTGGTTTCGTGGTGGGACTTGACTATACAAACCCTTACATCAGCCCTTTCAGAGAGTTCCAAAGATTTAAGTTACACCCATATATAAAGCCTATGTTTGAAGGTATGTTATGAAATGTTTTTCTGTAATAAAAGTCATATATTTAATAATCTGTTCTGTTGGGTACCTACCATAGAGTAGGCTGTAATAGTATACTGCGAAACTTCAGTACATTTTGATGACATCCTTTGAAAAGTGAAGGGAAGAAGTCCATAAACTCATAATATTAAAAAAAAATATTATGCTGAAATGTTGTTACTATTTTACTCATATTTAATATAGCAGTCTAGTATTGATTAAAATATCTAATTTAAATTTTATAGGCGGTACTCGGATAGCTTACGGAGCACGAGCGCTCGTGGAGGGCGGCTGGCAGTGCCTTCCCGTCCCAGTGTTCCCTGGAGGTTGCCTGGCTGGTGACACTGCGGGTTTCCTCAATGTGCCCCGCATTAAGGGCACTCATAATGCTATGAAGAGTGGTAAGAACTCGAAAATATATTTTGATTTTTGAATGCCTTAATTGAGCTGAAATATGAATGACCGTTTTATTTTTTTACGCGGGCGGGCTAATGCATAAAGCATTGGTGCCGTAAGAAATATTAAACATTCCTTACTGCACCAATACACCATCAACCTTGTGAACTGAGATGTTATGTTCCTAAATGGGCTTGGACATAACATTTATTACATGAAAGTATCTATCACTTGCTTTAAATTTGGCTTAGCAAAAAAACTCCCTAATTACAAAGATCGAATAGCCTTTTTCAAAATTAACACCCTTGCCGATCGAAGACGCTTACTGGACAACATGTTCATCTATAAACTGATTAACGGCACTTTGGATTGTCCAGACTTATTATCGCGGATACATATTTCCGCGCCTTCCAAGTCATTACGCACTAGCAAACGCACGATTTTTTCAGAGCATATGTCTAAATCTAATTTGGGTCATTACTCCCCTCTCAATAGAATTATGAGAGCCTATAATTCAATAAGCGGAGACAAAGATTTAGATATTTTCGATAATATGAAAAAATTTAAAAGTAAAATATTAACTATAAAATATTAACTATAATTGCTCAAAATTGTTAGTTTAGATAGTTTAATTGTGTTCTTATCTTTATTTTAATTTATTGTTGTTTTGTAATAGTCTTTAATTAGCATTTTTTACCTTCCTTTTGTTGTCGCTTAACTTTTATTTTGTGCATGCTGTTATCACCTATAAGTAAGATACCACTAGTCTTGCTTTTTATTCATGTATCTGGATTGTTTTTAGTGTGTATTTTGTTGGTGATCTAATAAATAAATAAAATAAAAATAAAATCACCTATACGCCTCTACGGGCTATTCCAGTAGGAGTAGAGATAATCCAATGATAAATTTAGATATTTCATGTGATTTTCTATCTTATACACTACAGAAATTATACATAATGTAATGTCCATTTTAATATTTAATGACTTCTCAAACATCAGTTACAACTTCACGCATATTCAAAATGCAACTTCACATATATTTGAAGGCGCCCGGCTATTGGTAGGAGCGCCGTTATCATCTTTGTTACTTAATATAGGATTTATTTCACTCATCACGAGGGCACGGGAATGTTGTAATTACATAAAATAAATACATAATCAGCCTGTAAATTTCCCACTGCTGGGCTAAGGCCTCCTCTCCCGTTGAGGAGAAGGTATGGAGCATATTCCACCACGCTGCTCCAATGCGGGTTGGTGGAATACACATGTGGCAGAATGTCGTTGAAATTAGACACATGCAGGTTTCCTCACGATGTTTTCCTTCACCGCCGAGCACGAAATGAATTATAAACACAAATTAAGCACATGAAAATTCAGTGGTGCCTGCCTGGATTTGAACCCGAAATCATCGGTTAAGATGCACGCGTTCTAACCACTATTGTACGAACGTGTATAATGTTTTATACACGTTCGTACAATAACTTTCAATTGTTAAATCGAATAATTTACTGGGATTCCAATTATTATAGACGTCGGCGATCCGTTTTGACACACACCGCCATTCCCGGTTGTTATTCGTATATTTACGTCAATACAACGTCAAAGTTGTTTTTTTATTTTCACTCCTCCTGCCATTGGAAACGACCATAATTAAGATAGTTTCTAACTAGAATATTCTATTTAAGGTATGCTAGCAGCGGAGTCAGCCATGGAGCTGATTCTCTCAGGAGAGGCTACTCACGAGCAGGGTGTAACGCCCTCTACGTATGAAGATAAACTGAGAGAGTCATATGTTTATAAGGAATTAAAGGTAATTTAAACTGAAGAGTTATAAAAACTTGGGTTATAAATCCAGGCTTTGTGAGAAGGACCATGTTTATTCTTTAATCTTTTTATATTGAAAGTAACTGTATAACATTTAAAGTGCATGTAGAACTTTATCTGTACTTTCCTTTATTTTATTTTATAAATATATGCTTTAAAATAGAAATTGGGCCGATATATTACGATGGCTTATAATTTTATACATTATATCATTCAAAATACTTTATATAAAAGCATTCTACAAGCCAGTCTTTGAAAGGGCTGCAAAGAAGTTTGTAACAGAAACAATATTAGCAAAATAAACTAAATGAGTAATCCGACGCATATATACATATAAAAATATATAAGTAAATTATAAACTAAATGTTATGTGCTAATAAATTAAATGCTAAATAAATTTAAATATTTAATCTAAATTTTTATGCTATCTGGTTCCTGAGTATTAAATAAACTAAAGATGATGATACTGAAGACCCAGCTTCAAGTAAATAGGAATGTCAAATAATTAACAATATTTAATATAGTTTACAATATTTATTTTTCCAGTTTTTGTTACAATCATCCATTATTATCCGCTTTTCAACCCAGATTAATAATTCCCATGTCAAATTCAAAAATATTCTGCCTCTACTTTTATTATAAAAATGTCAAATCAAAAAGTATTCATCACATTTATATAATTCTGTGATTGAATATAACTCAATAGCTAAAAGCTATACAACCTTAAATGATTATTTATAAATATTTTATATAAAATAATTTATAGGCTTACAATACTTTAAATTATAAACTGTACAATTGTGATAAATTAGTTAAAGAATATATTTTATATTTCAGCAAGTGAGAAACTGTCGGCCATCGTTCCACACGTCATTGGGCTTGTACGGCGGTGTGGCATACTCTGCATTTTCCACTATGATGCGTGGAAAAGAACCATGGACCTTAAGTCACGGAGGTAAACATTCAATACATATGTACATATATAAATCTATAGCATATAGCCTATCCCAATCGAATAAGGAGTAGATTCTTACCGACTAGTCGACACCTAGGCATACGACGATGAATGCACACGTCATTCCTCATGCCTATGTTCTTTCTTAGGCTCTAGACTATTTGTGTACCAAATTTCATTTAAATCGGTCCATTAGTTTTGGCGTGAAAGCGAGACAGACAGACAGACAGACAAAGTTACTTTCGCATTTATAATATTAATATGGATAATATGGATTATTTTTTATAATTATAGGTGCGGATCACGCGAAACTAAAACCTGCCAAAGAGTACCAACCAATAGAATATCCTAAGCCGGACGGTGTCATCACCTTTGACCTACTGTCATCAGTTGCTCTGACTGGTAAACTTTTTTGATTACTTACTATTGTTGTGATATTAGTGAAACCTTTTAACAATCTGATAAACACACACACATGTATTGACGCAAACACATTCACACTTATAAATACGTTCACATATTTACACTTGTATATGCACACGAAATTGTATGAAACAAGAAAACCCTGTAATATGGCTACAATTTTATTCTTCAGGAACAAATCACGAAGCGGACCAACCTCCACATTTGACGCTGAAAGATGACTCAGTACCTGTTAAGAGGAATCTCGGAATCTTCGATGGACCTGAGGCTAGGTTTTGCCCAGCGGGTGAGTTCAGTTTATTAATTTCAAGATACAAATATAAATATATTCAGTTATATCATTTTTGTTTCGTTCTGGCGTGTATAATCAACGTTAGTAATTTTATATAGAGAAGGGCCAAGAATTCATATATATATATATATACAGGTGATAAAATAATTAAAAAGTAAAAGTGATATATATAAAAAATATCATATTTGATTTATTTTGTGTCTGTAAAGTAACAGTTACATAAAAAAAATTTTAAATAATTATTAAGTAGTTTAAAATTGGCTCCATAAATTTGCTTATGTGCTAATTGAGATCTGAGCAGCAATAGAATAGGCTATTTGACAATGCGAAAAATAAAGTGTCAATTATTGTAATCAGTATATATTATGAGTTTAAAAATGGTTATTTAGTAACGAAAGTTGAAAATAATAATAAATTTATTCAAAAATCCATTAATAAAAATGCATTTTTTTAAATGTTTGTCACGTGATACAAAACGCTCCTGATTGGTCGGGTTTATGATGACGTCACTTGCTTGTTAACCTTTTACTGGATTCCTTAACCTCTTCTAAATAATATAAAAAGGATTATAAAAACCAGTCAAATAGCCTATTAGAGAAAACCTAAACCATTATTATTATTACCTGATTTAATTAATAATGTTAACTCTTTTAATTCTCGCATGTTGCAAGTATTGAAGTGTCAAAGGCCATCTTGAATGTGCTGGGTCAGCACCTAAGCATACAGTTTTATAATTTGATGTTTTTTCTTTAGGTTATTCGGTTATAGATATATAGACTTTGTTAGTTACATACATTACATGTGAAGCTAATGTAAAACGTCTGTTTACAGGAGTTTATGAATTCGTCCCTATGGAGACAGGCGAAGGACAGAGGCTACAAATCAACGCACAAAACTGTATACACTGTAAGTTTTTGTTATTCTCGGGAATTGGAATCAGATTTTGGATTATTTATATAAGTATTTTTTTTTATGGATCATAAACTATTTAAGTATATACACATCTGTGATACTCCAGGACTTCCAGAATCTTTAATACAGTCTTTATTATGTATCTTGATAAAAATGGTCAGTTTTACTATCAGTATTTAAAACGGGATATTTACCTTGTAAGTGTAAGTTAAGTTTGCGGGTTTGCGTTTACGTTTGCTGCGTAACAAACTTACGAGAAAGGAGGTAGTCCGAAATGGACACTTCTAATGCCGTCAACATCTACCCGCAAACTTCAGTCTCGTTAACAAGACATTCGTAGATAATGTCGAAATATCGAGCTCCACCAAATAAAAATAAAAAACATGGTAAATGTCCCGTTTTAAATACTAATAGTAATAAAAATAACCATGTTAATTTAAAATCTTATATGGTCAGTTTTGTTTGAAATTTATTCAATAATCGATACTTTTAATCTCAAAAACCAAAAATAATAAAAAATAATACTCATATATAATATAAAAACTCGGATAACATGTTATAAAATTTAAATACAAGATTTAAATGGCAAAAATATGTTATATAAACATTAATATTTGTCATATATTTTTTTATTATTTATTGTAAATAATGTATAAAATTACTCACAGTAAATAACTATTCCAAAATCCGAATATCAGAAACATGTAATATTATAAACATAATTCTTTAAAATTACAGGTAAGACTTGTGATATCAAGGATCCATCGCAGAACATCAACTGGGTGGTCCCCGAAGGTGGTGGCGGTCCCGCTTACAACGGCATGTAAACTAATGTACCGGTTATTTATTATTTATATAATTGAAGCTGTTATATACATATCCACGGGAAACCAATTTACCGGAATATTTATTAGCGGCGTTAAATTATATAGTTTGGGGCATCTGAATATTTCTTTTGTAATGAAAATAAAATGATCCTGATTTCTTTCAATTTAAAATTGGCAACTAATTCTAAGTTTCGTGGAGTTGATAGCAACTTTATTCCAAGATCAAAATTGAGTGTATTGATTCTGTTACGAGATTAGTTAATGTATATAGTGTTATGAATATGAGTTAATGAGAATTAGAGACATTATATATTTCTATTAGAGCTTGTTTTAAAGTTATAAAGACAGTCCCTCATTGTTCTAGGTGAATATACATACTATGATAACGAAAAAATTATACTTCCAAAAGCCACCTGAAGTCTGGCAATATAATATAATAAATCAATAAAATATCTGTTAGGATAGGACCGGTTAAAACTGTGTTAAGTGGTCTATTTTAAAATCTATTATATAGAGTATTCCTCAGCAAAATTTTCTAATGCAACTGGGTACTCATTTTGTAAAAAAAATAAATTCAATAATTTTTGCTAACGTTACTTGCTGCCATCAGTTGACGTCATACGGTGTTCCGTTCCAAAAGGACCACAAACAAAAAAAGATCTAAAAAGATGGTGTTAAAACGAAACAAAAGCTTCTTACATACTTATTAAAAATAACATTTAGGTGGAAGTGGTAATTTTTATACATAATAATCATGTCCGCGAGACTACTGCCTTGATATTTGTATACCTTCATAGTTTTGTTTTTTGTATATACATAGACAATGTAAATAAAATATATTTTTCTATAAAACGGTGTAGACATCTATATATACAGAAACTATTTTATTGTATTTTGAAAATATATTTTTACAGTTTTATAATAATATATATTTGAATGGTACCTAATGGCTATTTGCACGAGTGTAAGAATCCCAATTAGAATAAGTGTTGAATTTATGCGTTGTAAAATCATAAATAAATATTTTAAATAAACGTGTTTTTATTATAACCCAACCCAAACATGGTAAGACGTGTCATTTTGCTGTGTTTATTTTTTGTTGTGGCGTGATCATCCAGTATTGACTACTTTTGTTATACTAAACTTTGGTCTTGTAGGATCTTCAAAATTTTCAAGCATTGCAGAAAAGGCGTGTCTTTTTTATAGGATATCTTAAGTTTTTTTTTATTATTTGATGACTCAACTTTATAAATTAGGTCTTGGGGTCCGGGGTGGTCAATCGATTCTCGACCTTATTTATATAGATCATATAGCTGTGTCGAAAAACGACCATACAATAATATATTTTATTTTTATTTATATTGTCAAACTTTAAGCACCTAAGACGTCCAGTTAACAGCTTATTCAGTAAAGGGATGTTTTGTAAGAGGATTCTACAGCACCTAAATGAGTCAAGAGTTTTTAAGTTTTTAAATTTATATTAATTACAAATATATTTCTGAAACGTGACTAGTTACTTTAAAGTTAATAGGGTCAATTATAGTTATTAAGCGATTATGTGCTTAAAGGTTAAAATGAACACGTTAAAGAATGTGATTACCACAACTGATTTTGTTTTATCTAATTGTCAAAAAAATATTAGTAATCTGTGGTACTTGACAGAATTGTATTAGAAGTAATTGTAAAATGTTCGATTAAAGTTATGTAGCATAGCTAACAATATAAATTAATAGTCAGCAGGATGTTTGTAGCTGTTTTTGCATATGTGTTATTTATATTAGAGGTATGTGCCCGTTATTAGTATCGGTCTGTAATGTTTTGTGTACTACAACTTTACCACGTACGTAGTATTTATATACAAAAGTTTTTTTTTTAAACTAAGCTTAAGAAACTTTTAGCGAAAGATGAAATCATTATCATTCAACAGTCATGTACAAATGAGTTTTAACTTTACGAGACATTTGTTTTTGTGTGTTCCATGAACATAACAAGTAATAGCTGATGATTTTGTGGTGAGGAAAACTTGCATGTATCGAATAAAAATTGTCCAACACACTACGTCTACAACCCACTTTCAAGTTTTGTGGTAGAATGCGTTTCAAGACTTGTCCTCAAAATGCATCATCAGATATTTACAGGCGGTTACTTAAAATTGGTTCGTTAAAATCAACCATATTGCAATTTTTTGGCAATTTAAAAACAAAATCATGTTAAAAGAGCCCATTATATCCTCTCGAACATCGTAGTAATTTGAAAAAATAGCGTGTCATACTTTTATTACTTCATAACTGTGCGGTCCGGCTATTATTGCGTTATTATGTCTGTAAAAAAAGAGTTCATAGCCATATCCACCTGTTTGCTAATGGATTTACTCTCAGGCGGCTTTTTGTCAATTACCGTATGAATAATGACGCTATAAAAGAGCTTTGATCGAACGCTACAAAATGAACATTTTGTTAGAAAGTATTGTTTATTCGTTTAGATATTTAGAGTTTACATTCACGTTATAAATTATACTTAGTTTATTCATTTATTTGCTTTTCTTTGCGGTTATACAATTTGAGAGAGAACGGGTTCTTCCAGCTTGACCTAGGCCAAGCGGGGTACGGGCCTCGAGGCTGCCCTCAGCTACCGAGTACTTTCCTTTTGACCCAGTGGGTCAGGACCCAGTGGTTGTTATATTTCTGTGGTGTCTTGTCCTTGGATATGTCTTGTCTGGTGGTTGTCGTCGTCCGATTCGTCGCTGCCATCGATGCCTGCGATGGGGCAGATGTCAGGCAATAATAGGAGTTCCCGAGGCTGATGACGCCCCTCAGTTTGACGTTTTTGTTAAACCCAATATGTTTCTCGTCGCTAGTTGGCAGCGCATCAATTTATTTACCGTCCAACTGATAATCATGACAATTGATGTTTATATACACACAGACAGGGCAAAGTGTGCTGCGTTTTGCTTAATAGTACGTAATAGTAATTTACATTTACTCCAGAAGGCTGTGCCGGAGTTATCTATAGTAATAATTAGATGTATAGTTAAGTAGTAGTCGCCCGCGGCTTCGGCCGCGTTTTTGCGTCATTAGGTATTGGTTATAAAAAGTAGCCTATGTTATTGGAGTTGCTTGAGAGAGAGCTTGCTTTATAAGAAATTTCATCAAATTCGTTCAGTGGTTTGGCCATAACAGATAAAACAGACATACCGATAGAGTTACTTTCGCATATATAATATTAGTATACACTACAATTTGTATTCCAGTATAAATATTTTATTATATTTCTCATTAAATTTAATAAATTGTTACAGTGAATAAAGAAATTCCGCCAAATTTGTGTTCATAGAAAAAAATGGTCAAAAATAAAATAAACATTAGTGTGTTTTTGTATTTTTCGCATGTCACTCGTGAATTGTTTGGCAATGGGCAATCGAGTTACGGTGATACGCGTATCCTATTAATTTTATAATTATTATTATAGTCAATATCGCCTTTCATTCTGACATTTCACGATCGTGTTCTGCGTTGAGTTTTGAGTATTTTCTTACAGAATAGTCATAGAGGTCAATTTTCACCACAAGCGATACTAGTCTGTATAATAATAAAATTATACATGCATTGTAACCAGTCGCATAATTATATATTTTTATCAGACAAAACAGATTACGATTACTATACAGATTAGGAATACTTTAATAAAAACCTTAGAGGTACCGGTACCTTGTCGTCTTGACACAAATATTAAACATTCCACGGAATATATATCTTGATTAAATTTAACAAATTTTGTTAGGGAAAAATAAGATGCACAGGGTAAATTTATGTTTGTAATAAAGTCTCTTCGCCGCTAACACCCCATCCCGCGTGATGGGCCATCAACCATTTTTACGATCTAAATTTGTTTAGACGTTAACCCTTTAGCTTTGGGTCAGCCCTTGTTACAGACAGTGTTACTTGTTTCGTTTTTTTATATACTTTTTGTTTTATGATATTTTTTATACTAAACTAATTTAAAGATTTTTTTATATTCATTATTAAGTATTTCTTTTAAAAGTTAGTTTACTTAAAAGTTCAAGGAAGCTTGCCTAAGATGACTTATTTTTGGGCCTAACTTGGTTTGCAACTATGAAGAAATATAATAATTTCTGCGCAATAATAATTGTGAAAGTTAAACTGTTAGAGTTAAATTGAAAACCAACTATAACATTTACTTCGAGTTCCACGAAGATAATCGAAAAAAATTAAGCAATATAAATATATATTAATCTCGAAAATACTGCAATAAAATGTTAATATCAATATAATGTAGGCAGTTTGAAAAGCGTGCCATTATTAAAATAATAAAAGCAAGTTGTGCGACCATTGTAAAGTTGTTATGTTATATCGCATACGAGATAATTTTGCGATGTTACTGAAGGCAATTTTCGAATAAAACGGTAATGTTTATGAGTCCCTCAAAAGGGATGCGATGAGCGGGTTGCGAGCGTACCGCGTGATTGGATCAAATATTACACCGTTGAAGAGATTTCTCAAACTCAGTGACACACTTTATGGTTTCTCATTCAATAATGTATCTTGAATCATTAAAGAGAGTTCACCAAGTCAGTTGCTTAGAAAGAAAGTTTGTACCTTATAGATTGTCAACACGCATGTCATAAAAGTTTCTATTAATCAACTGCCCATAAAAAATAGTGTTGTGACTTTCTGTAAAATTGTCAACAGTTGCCGTCACAAGTATTTAATTGACAACGCACCATTAAATTATTTCTTAGTATTGTTACAGTCTGTAAATGGCTGATTGCTTAGCTCCTTTGCTTTTTTGAGGAGGTTTAGGGCTAATTCTACCACGTTGCTTTAATAGGGGTTAGTGGATGCACATGTGATTTTCATGCGATAAATGAAGGTTTACTATTAGGTTGGAGGGAACAAATATCAGAATATAGAAATTATGCACACAAAACAAGCCTGCAAATATAATGTAATAATAAATGTATCCTATATTTATTTTACATTCATTCGTGTTATTTACAACCAGTAAAAATTGTTTATGTCCAAATCTCATTCTATTTGGTTAGAGAGTATTTATTACATTTGACAGTAGGCCAGAAAGCTATGTTAGAGTAGGGTCTATGCCGGACCCTGAGGTCGGCAGTTAGGATGGCCTCGTGTTGCCGTACGTTCTGGTGTGGAGTGCGGGGGCAAGATCACCTTGAACTCCTGAAGTGAGCTCCACTGATCGCTCAGCTGCGCGAGAGGGGCCGTGGAAGCGTTATATCGATATTCCGCAGTCTCCGATTCATGTTGAGGACGGCCATCACAGTGGTTTTCGTTTTGGTTACAGGGATTCCACGTAATGCGGTCCAATGGAATCGTGTACCTTTCTTAAGGATTCCATTACGTGAAAAAAAATAGGGTCTCTGCCGAAGGGCTCTGTAGTAATTGTTAGTATAGATTTAGTGGAATTAGTAGTAAAACAATATGGATCCAATCTTTGACAAAACTTAAAATGATTTTTGCAATGACCTATATACATTTAGCGTTCTTAAATATATTTTGATCGATCGAGGTTGTGATGAAAATTAAAAAAGAGAAAGGGAATGATAAATCACTTCATTATTTCCAAGTAAATGATATGACAATAACGTCGTGACGCGATCGGAATGTCTCAAAGTAGGTACCTGCTTTATGATTCTTTTAGGATGTTTGATGGATCGAATTCGCCATTTTGTCACATTTTTATCATATATAATATAATCTCTACTAAAAAGTCCTAATGCTATTAGTGTAATTGCTCTTTTAAATATAAAGAAACATTTACCATTATTCTTGAAAAAAAAAGTGTCAAGTTATGATTAATGTATCGAACATTAAACAGACAGGCAGATAGTATAGTACGGTACGGATTGTAAATTACGTTGATCTAGTTTCTAACTTGTAAGGTCGCATCCCACATCCCGAGGTTCAAACTCAAGGTCGGGCGATAAAACGTTATTGGGATTAGTCGTAAAAATTCTGAGCCCGGAGTCTGGTTGTTGGAAGTGTGTACACTCCCGTGCCTCGGGAAACACGTAAAGCCGATGGTGAATTGCTGTCTTATCGAATTACGACATCGGAAAAACGGGGAGTGCACTTTTGCTTTCGCTGACCCATTACGTAGTAATTCAGCGTAGTTAGTAATTTTTTATTTTATTTTTATTTATTTTTTATTTTTATTTTATTCGGGAAACAAACAGTACAAATTAACATAATTAAAAAAAAAAACATAAAATATAAATCATTGACCAATAAAGTTTCCACAATTAAATAATACATAGAATAATGCGAGCAAGTTAATTACAATTAAAAAAAAAAAAAAAAATTTTACACATTAAATAAAAAGTAATATCATAGTAATATCATCTTTTTTACTTTCTTGTTGTCCGTTGAAATTGATCATTTGTTAATTTAAACTGTTATTCTACAATGCAATAATAAAATAATCCAAACATATTATGGTAATCACTACGACAATAATGAATATGATCAATTATGTCTGGTCGTATAATTGTTGGATAACCGAACGTGTCGCTTACGTTTATCGTTGTCAGTTTGATGATACAAAAGTATATTGAGCTAACAAGTTTTCTAATTACAGCCCGTTGTTGTGGATTTTTTCATGTAATTGTTAAAACAACATGAGATTATTTTTCTTTTCCGTTGTTTCAATTTAAGCGCGAAATTGTATAAATTCATTTACGTCGTCATCCGACTCAAGAGTGGGGCCGAATTGAAAAAGTTTTGTTCAATTATAATTCGTGGAACGATGCGCCTCCTACAATGTATTCTTTGCTTATTGAGAGGATTATCTTTACAAAGTGTACATAATAGAAAAAGTTTTGCTTTAAAACAAACTTTGTTAAAGTAACTTGTAGTCTTTAATAGCTTTTAAAGTATCTTAGAAATTCAGAAGAAAAATATGAGATTGATGTTAATTTTCATTGATGGATAATGAATAAATTAATCTTATTTTTTTCGTCCTATTTTATATCCGCCTCGTTTCTATAAAATTACGCTTCGTGCGCGAAAATTAAGAATTACGTAGGTATGTTACTCCAAAAAATATTTTTGACCTCGGTATGTTAAATATAGTTATGACCTTCCGCTCGCGGTTTTGACTGCGTGTAAATGAGAGAGTCAGGCTTTAGGTAGCCAATATGTTTAATCAGGTCATCTCTTAAAGTCTATATATATATTTATATATGAAATAACCATTAAAATTTGTCCATCCGGCTTTGCGTGAAATTTTCACATTAATTATATTTGTATAATTTGGAAATGTTAGATTGCATGAAACCTTCCTTAAAATCTTTGCGGAACAATGGTCTTTCAAATTACATTACTTTGATTATTATGACTGAAGCTCTACATTTATAAATACTCAGCCAGAACATTGTTATCATAATATATATATACTTCTCATATACATATATTAATTCCGAAACGTTTTGTAACGGGACGCTTTTAAATTACGCTTCGTAAATAATTATACCAACAGTAAGAAAAAAAAATATCGGGTTATAAATAGAGTACTGTCTGGTTATTCAGTCAGAATACAAAATATGGAAGATATAACAGTAACAGTGAAGAATTATACGAAATAATAATTGTCCCCAGTGTGACGCGGACGACTATTATTACACACCATACAATGTCACTCGACCAACCCTGTCTGGTATTGCCGCCTATCGGTCTTCGCTAACACTGGACTGGTTAGCTGCAGAGGATTCCCGTCAAAGAGAGCTGGCAGCTGCCTTTGAGACGGAGTTAGCTCCCGCGAAAGTCTTTAACACGGATTGTATCGCTTATCCCAGACCAGCACCAGGAAAAATAGGAAAACTAATGTTGGAACTGCTTAAGTAAATCATAATTTATTGTTTAATTAATATTTCTCTATATCGTAACTTTTTGACAAATTTGATATTAATTCTTATTATCTCGTTAAGTAAAGATGTTGAAATGCATGGAAAACAATAACGTTTAAGTATAGGTACTTTTATTAAATATAAGAAAACATATACATTTTTTTTTACGTTTAGGAATTTAGAAGGAGATGATGGAATATTGATTCCTGAACTGATTCAAGTTTTGATTCGTACGAAATTATTAGTGGATACTTCGATTCTCGAATCAGAACCCGATTTTGAATCGTTGGTTAAGACATCTGGCGTGATGATGGGTGAACCACATACCACATTTCCAAGGGTGATGTCTATCGTCTGGATGCTTGTGACCGATGTTGCTACAACAAGAAAATTTGGATGGTGTCCAATAAAAAAGGTATTAAGAAGAAATGGTTAGAGAATGATTTACTTATCGCTAAATATTTATCAAAAAATTTAATTTATTTTAGTCTTTATAGCTTAAGAGTGACCATCTAGCTAAAAATCGGCTAACCTCAACGACTAACCGTGTGCGCAAACATAGCTCCGCTCTCTATTCCCAAACTCTTATAGGCAGAGCAATCCGACCCGAGAATGATGAGCGCAGTCGTATGTGGTTTCCCATGGACAAGAGTATAACTTATATATACTTCAGGGTCAATGACTTTATGTCGTTTCCGAAGCACGGGAACGCTGAACAAAAGCAACTTCCAAAATTATTTCTGATTCGAAAACTTATTGACAGAAAACCCATAGACTTTTATTGCTCGACTAACATTAAGTAAGTGTAAAATCTCTATGATCTGCGTCATGAAACTCATTGAAATATATTCGCGATTTCCTACAGGTTAATCAGTATCTAATGGTATCAAAACCATCAGAAACTGCCAAACAGATGCGAGCGCTTCAAATTGTTGTATCACGAGCTCGTTTCGTCATGGAGGAGTTTATACAGAGCATCACCCCTGTTAATATATACCAAAAGAAAACGACTAGAAAGGCAAAAGTTAGTACAGTTCCAAAGTTAGTACAATTTCTGAGTGAAAATGGTTTATATTAATAACTTTTTAGGGTTTTTTTTAGGTTTTGAAGGATCAGTGAGCCAGTGTTATTGCAGGCACAAGGGACATAACATCCAAGCTCTAAGTTGGTGGATGTTTTGTGTGATGTAAAGAATGGTTGATATTTCATTACAGCGCCAAAGTCTTTTGGCGGTGATCACTTACCATCTGGGTGTCCATTTGTCGGTTCGCCTACCTATTATATAAAAAATACGTTCTTACTGAAGTAAAAATCTTATATCCGAGTATGAAAATAAAATAAAGTCCCTAATACACTTGGTACTGAAATTGATCTAGTTTGTAGAAATTATAAATTATATACTTTATATAAAATATTTACAGTCTCTAAAAAAGGTACCTACTACTACTACTACTAAAGCTACTATGAAACATGCGATGAAGCCACGTGCTCATGAAAAGGTTAAACAGTATTTTAACAGTATTTTTTTAGATATAACTTTATAATAAAATAATATAAATAATAATTAAATTGTAATTAATGTATCTATGTATCTAATAAATTATACGAAAATAGTAACTCGAAAAAAATATTGGTTATTTTCGGTACATTTCAAACCGGTGATAGGTTTGAACTGACGCTTGGTAGTTAACTTAAACTTTTAATACAAAGGTAATCTACTTGAATAAAACATCAATTTCGAATTTGTTAAAAATTTCAATTTGCCACTTGTTCAGAATGTAGATTCAATCGAGAAGAACGGGCAAGAAACTCAGTAGCTATAATCCTATGAAATGTCGTTTTAAAAGTGTTCCCAAAGTCTACTCGAATAAAGTATACTTTAATTAATAACTGGGCCGAAGTAATTGTATATATTATCTTACAAGTTCTGTTTAAACTAATAACAGGTTTAATAGCTTAATTAATGCAGTTGATAACCTAATTGTAATTGATTAATTGTCTTTGCTTAATCACTCTGAATAAATTACATTAGCAATTACTTTAATACTTCATATCGGATCGAAGGTAGGTTATTTTAACAGGTCGTTTTTTGTCTTTGGTGCACTGTACGCAGAATACATTTGCCTCATATTGACAAATAGCAAAACTTAGTATAGTTGTGTTCCGGTTTGAAGGATCTGTGTGCCGGTGTAAATACAGGCACAATAGACACGACATCTTAGTTCCCTGGGTTGATGGCACCGGCGATATGAGGGATAAATTATAATGATTACGTTACAAATTCCAATGGGCAGTGATCATTTAGCATCAGGTGGTATTTGTGATTCCGTCTTCCTAAATTTTTTAGAGAATAAGCTCTATTTTTTTTTTCTAAATGTACGTTTTAATTAGATAAACCTTAGTATTGCTTGCGTGGAAAAAAGTTTGTATATTTATGATACGATAGCAATTTTATTGTTGGATTCGGTGCCGGTCAAGTCAAGGCAGGAGGACGAAATTTATTTATAACAAATCTGTATCTAAATTAATTTGCTAGAATATTAGAGCTATTCTTAAAGAACAAACATGAAATTCTTCACAGACCACGATCGTGAATATAATATCAAATTTTGAGGACAAGAGTATTACTAGTGAGCCGGTTTTTAAAATTATACAAACATATTATTCAACACAAGATTATGTATGTGATAAAGTTAATACTTGTTGACTTTTAGGCAGGATATATTATCGTGTTGAACTAACATAATGTATATATATATTAGAAAAGAGTAACTACTGGGTTTGTTGCCGGTTCCTCTCGGTATAATCTACCGACAGGTTATTTACTTTACCGATTTTTTACTGTTCTCGATCATTGAGAACAATAAGAAATCAAATATATATCAATGGCTTATAACATTTGACTTTTTTATAGGTGCCTCTGCCTTACCAACTTGGTGTTTCGCAGTCAACGTCACAGGAGATTACTGATTTTAGTTTCCATAACAACGATCCGAAGCAGGAGACCGTCACGAATAACAGCCTGCGATTACATACGAAATTAATGTTTTTGATTTTTATATTTTTTATATAATAAAATTATTAAATTATATTTATATTTTTGATAACTTATTTATATATTTAAATAACAACATGCATTATCGAATCGCTATTATTTATTTAGGTTTTTTTTTTGTTGATATCGATTTATTTTATTCGTTGAATTCGATAGGTCTCGAGTCTGGACTTGAAAAGGAACAGAGTACTCTGTGTTTGCGCAAATACAATGCAAATAGTCTCTGAGATTTCTGCAGTGGTCAGAAGAATGTATAATATTAATAAAATTTTAGAACGTGTGTGTGTGTGTGTGTGTGTGTGCTAAAGGTCAAAATTGAGATGTATTTGCGTTTAATCAGACTTTGTACATTTCTTTATTGTCACTGTGAATGAACAAGCAATCTTTATTATATAATTACAGACCATAGCCTCTTGTGGTGTGGAGTTTGTTGACAAGAAAGTTGGTTGTGATCGGCATTAAAAAAAAACTCAGAATGGTTGACAAATATTTGAAATTAAGTCTGTGTTTTTTTTTTTTTCAGTTTTTTGTATTGAAGTATTCGTAAGCCCTTTCTGCTAAGCATTCTGTTTGATTTAAAGTTACCTATCCATATTTGTATATGTACATATATTATACCAAAACAACAAATCATGGAGTGCCATTTATCCTCTGGCCACCGTGCTGCCAATACAAGAACGGAGTCTAAATATAGCAGTATTAAAAGGTGTAGAACAACTTATACATAGTCTATTCCGATAAAAAAATAAATGAAGCAAAATAAACAATTTTAAAAAGAATCGCGATATCATTGGTTCTCTTCTCGAATAATCTATGACATTCATTATGCATTCTTAAAAATGGCGTTTTGAATGCCGGCGAATTGTTATCGAAATTTTGAAAGTAAAATTAAAGTGGATATAAGATTAGTCTGAAGTGCACAATATACCAGAGCTATAAGCAAGTCGCATGGAATATTTAAATCTAAGGTTCGTTTATCTTTACCTCAGCTCGGATTTGAAAATGGGTTATTAAGAATTAACTTATCTATGCTATGAAGTAGGTGATAATGTTAGAAAATACTAAACTTTGACTATAAATATATTTAAATAATACAAGCATGGAATTAGTCATGATGTTGATATGTAATCTTAATCATACTGATGGTCTGAGTTTTAATATTTAAGACAGTATTTTTCGTGCATACATTTTCGATCCAAAGACTAATTACTTACTACTTGAAGTGTACTCAGATCTGAAATAACAAATTAATTAGTATTAGATTATTATTCTATATGAAGATACATTATCTGTGTGTTTGTCCACTGTCATCTTGAGCGACACATCGCGTGGGCGCGGGAAAATGAAATACATATATAAATTGGCCCGTATTGAGCACGGCGTCTATAGTAGCTTATATAAAATATATGATATAAACAAAAAGTGAACATTACACAACATACAGAAGAATGAGATATCTTTGAGTTCTTTATAATCATAGTCGTGTTTTACATATTTAAAACGTTTTGAAATGTGTCTATTATCAAAAATAACTTTAAATTATGTTCTACTTCATTGTGTACGATCTGCTTAGGACTGTAAAAGTTTTGGATCCAATACTCACTTCCTATGTCACTAACGTATCGAAAAGCACGAGCTATACTTTAGTTGGAGAGGAAGATTTTATATCAACTAATTCGTTTTGAAAGAAAATTAATACATAAGCTTAGGTATTAAATTTAAAAGTTTCATTTGTGTAATGAAATTACCATAAATTAACGCTGGTAGGGCTCTCTGCTTGCTCATCAGAACAATTGGGTTTCACTTACGAGTGATTACACTGGCAAATATTAATTACAATACATTATTACAGAGGCAAGTGACAAAGATTTTTAGATTCTCAAGTGTAAGAAGTGGTGGTTGATAGCCTTCTTGATTATGGGCGAAAGCGAATATTAAGGGAAAAATGCAAAAATCTTAAAGTAGACCGAATAAAAATAATTACAATTTCTTCAGGTTTTTCTCTAGGAATATATATTTTTGGGGAAACCTAAATAGTTTAAACCCTCCCAAACAAATTCACATACCCAAACCGTAATATCGGGACAGAATAATCTAAGATATGGAAACATTTCAAGGTCACATACATTATATGTATCACATAGTTATCATGGGAAAACATTTTCCAACTTCACCATAAACACGTAGTGATATTAGTGAACAACTAATCATGACCCTACATTCTTTATTTAAAAAGTCCTGTCACCATTGAATGAACATGTGATATCTATTATATAATTCCAGTCTATAACAGTCTCTTATGGTGTTGAGTTTGTTGACATTTAAGTAGGTCGTGATCGAAAATCATGAACTTTAGAGCACACACACACACACACACATCAGCCCGCATTCGTCCACTGCTGGACTTTAACTTTAGAGCAATTGACAAATATGTATTATAATGGCAATACGCTCAGATACATGTCCATATTTAGAAGAGCGCTACATTGATCATAGTTTACTCGTATATACTGAAGACTTCCATTTTTCCTCCTTGACGGAAAGCTCTGTTGGGTCGTCAACATCGTCTATTACCATGGCGACGCCACAGTTTATTTATATCTTATCTGTATTCAGTATATGACAACCCATCAATTTACAAACGAGTAAACATATAATGTGCTATTATGGAAATAATTTCATTTAATTAAAATTACAATGTGTGACGAACGTCGGTCATGGGGTCACGGAATAATTATGTATTCATTTGTATTATGTTAGCGGTAAGGGATGTTTTTTATATAATTAATATTACCAATAATTTTTGATGACTTACGAAATTTTATGAAGGTTCAATTTGTTTGTATATTTTGCATGCTAGTGGCCTTCGAGCACAATGGATTTGGATTCGTTAGATCCCACTTATTTGAATGAAGACAGATGGATGTACCGTAATGCGAAAAGACCATTATACGAAGAGGGACCGTGTTTGCAAATTAATCCGTCAAATAGAGATATTATTAAAAGATTTCATGCTATTCTACCATTGTAAGTATCGTATAGTATCGTAGCATTTTACCGAAATCAAGCACCGCGTAGTATTTTATTTTATGATTCAATTCTCGTTCAGCGGTGAAGGATAACATCTTTAGGGAATCTGTAGGAGTTGGAAGAACTGACAAACGTAATTCAATAACTCTAGGATATTTTTACAATTCACTAAGAACCAGAATTAATACGTGGTTTCGTTCAAAATGTTTCTATATTGACATTCGTTCAGTTGTACATCTTTTCTGTTTACTATTAATTCATTTGAATATTAAAAGATTCGTATATATTTATAATAAATTAATCATGAAAAATATTTTTAAGTATCTGTTAATTTCGCTCTGTAGTTGAAAATTAATCGTCATCATTATTCCGAATGAAAAATTTGGTGTACCTAATTGCATGTTTCCAATATTTTATTGATTCTCACTAAACTAATGAAAATGGAAATCGCTCGATAAAGAGAGGAGAGAAATGCACTGAACTGTTTTCAATTTGACTACGTTACATATATCCTATATACAAAATATTATTAGTAATAAAACCACTAATAAACGTGAAAATGTATAATGTTGTTGAAAAACGTTGAAAATTAATTTCAGTTTCCGAATTATGAAAACAACACATAGTTAACATAATATAATATTTACTAATGCAAAATATTCGGTTAATTTAATTTTAAACTAACGTCTGGTAATGTTTAAATTTAATACGTTATTAAAGAGCAGTTTAACTTCGTGCGGGCGAATTTCGCGAAATTTATGTTAGCGGACGTCGGTGGGGACGTGTTTATGTTTCATTACCGGTAAAACGTTCTACTTTAAATAAAAAAGGGGTCGAGTGTTAATGCTTCCATGTGGAACTGGCTTTTGTTTCAACCGGAGACACAATACTACTGGGACACCACTCAAAACCGCTGCCTAAACACTGACGTTTTGACGTGACCCGAATTTCGAAGAAAGATACCTTTTTTTATTATGGAAGCTTTATTTTGTTATATTTTGGTGTTGTTGCTGCTGCGAATACGTGCATAATAACGTGATTAGATACTATTGTATTCAATATTCTTGTTATATTTGCCTGACAATTATCAATTTCGAGATCAGCTTTATATTTATTTAGAAGATTATAAATCAGCTCTGATCGTTCGAACTGCTCTATTGAATTATTGTTTTGAAAGTATAAGAAGAACAATTGTTATATTCTACAAGCCATCAGACCAGATTATATTATACATTTCTATTGGTGGATATAATTTTTTCCGACAATTTTAACAATTAGCATAATATTAAAGTCAATTTAAAAAGCAAAAAAACGAATAATAACCTAAGCCTTTCTGATCACTCCGTCCATTAGTGAAAATCGTATAAAAATCTGTTTAGTAGTTTTCGAGTTTATCACATACATACGTGGCGGGAGAACTTTATTATAGAATATTTAGTGATGTCTCAATGTACTACAAGCAGTTGAAGGATTCGTTCGGAATTCGGAAAGTTAAAAAACAATATATTTATAAATACATTTTTGGTGCGATACCGTTCTCTAACCAGATCAACGATCATGAATTGTTTATGTATATACCGTGGTCAAGTCCGTGCACGATCGGAATGGGATGCGCCATGCGACCTTTTGGAATAGAGGCGTGCGCGTCGGCCGGTATTACAGCTACCGTCAGCAAATCTCGCCTCGATTCTCGCGAGGAATGTTGCTACTTTTCGTCAGTCTGAGCATTTGCTCGTGATTTGTTGGTGTATTATTTTTAAGTGTTATGATTGTACACTATTTTAGTAGTAGATTAATATAAATAGAAAAAAAGTAAAATTTTGATATATTTCGTCTAGTTGAATGTATGTATATGTTACCTTTTGTATTCTTACGGTAACATACAACATTACAAACATCGTTAGATTATTATCTCGTCAGATTGTAAAACTTTTTTTACACTGTCGAAATATTGTGAACCGTGAAATATGATTGCAATTTAACGCATTATTTTTCTATATTGTAATCTATCGAAGTTAAACTGTTAGATTACAATCTGTCCCGCGTCAAATTGTCAACTGTCGAAAGCTCTTCCTGATTGGCTGGTCGTATTGTAAGAGCGACCAATCATATGTCACCGTTATTATTCGGTAGCTAGCTATCGAAGTAAATTTCAGTTAAATTATAAAAACTCTAACCTAACCTAGCCGAAAGATTATAAACTATTGAAATTGTTTATATTTTATTGCAAATTGAATAAACGTTCACAATCTATCGACAGTTTACAATTGCGCGAAATAGATTATAATCTAACGGCAATTTTACGGTGAAATAATATGGCGAATGCCGGGGAGGCGGGGGGCATAGGACTTTCAACCAATCAGCACGCGAGATGCATTCCGTTCTACGCCAGTTCACAATTTGCCCGATTCCCATCGATAGATTACAATATAGCGAAAAATAATGCGTTAAATTGCAATCATATTTCACGGTTCACAATATTTCGACAGTTTAAAATCTGACGAGATAGATTGTAATCTAACGATGTTTGTAATCTTACGGTGACATATATACACACTCACACATAACTACATGGATATATTTTTATATATCTACTTTTTATATATCATCATATTACCCGTTTTGCTTTGCCGGAGTCGGATAATTATTATTGTTCGGAATTTCTTTGCTAACGCTACTTCGCTCGAGGTCTGTCATTTTCGATTTACTTTGACAAGGTTCCATTCCATTCTGATAGCGATGGATTACATACTGAAAAGAATGACACTTTGAATGGGACGATCGCCTAAAGTTGAAAATTGAGCTGTAGGTTTGTTGCACGAAATTCTAAAAATTAAATTTTTATAAAAAAAAAAATACTTTAAAAAATAAATAAATCGTAAATTTCATTCGTATGATATGATAAAAATATAGTTTCCTCTAAATTCTATAAAATATGGTTAAAATCTTAGATATATAGTAATTAGATATACTTGTAATTGCTGATATATTATATATTCAGGTATAGACTAGGACATTGTGATCTGGATCAAATTATATCAACAAAAAAATATTCAAATTTAGAATCCTTAGAAAGAGATCTTACTTTCAGGTAATAAAAGTTTTGTACCGTGTCTTGTGGTCAATATTTTGATTTTAACTAAATAGCTCTAAAATATTATCAATCAAGTATATAAGACAAGTTGAATATTTTACGGCGAACGTATGAATAACAAATGGCAGCCGTATTAAATCACGTCTGGCTACAGACTTACACGATCCCTTGGGAATAAGCAATTGTCTTTTTGATACGAAAACTAAATACTTAATAAAAATTTGAAATGACATTTTATGTGATATTTTTTTGTGAAAGTGAGGTTTCATATTACTCAATTATGTATCTATACTAATATAAATGTAATTTTGTGTGTTAGTGTGAAGACGCTTTAATCGCTTAATTGATTTTGATGAAATTTGTTACGGAGATAGTAGTCTCGAGGACATAGGGTACTTTTATTAATTCGACTCTCGAGGCGGTTAAATACGGGGTTAGTGTGTTATAGGTTATGTTTTATAAAATTCATGAAGGTTCAGGTACATCTGGTACATAATACATTTGAAACGTCAAATAACATAAAAATGATTTGATGTTATAATGTTTGAAGTTCGTTGCAAATTTCTCACCAAATATAACAAAGTAAATCTAGCAATTTTGGCAAAGGACATCCATAGGTGGAATCGCTAATGGAAACGTTTAGTTTTTTTTTATTCCAAAAAATCCGATACACTAACTGCCTCGGAAACACGTTTAATATTTTTAAAGGTATTTAAGTTATTCTTACGATATCCATCAATTACATTGTTAATCAAGTATTTTAAATTTTTTGGATCACACCGATACCGGTAAGTATTTTATTTGTTAGTATTATTCATAATTTACATGAATGTTTGTCAATGAAACGATTTGTAATCGCGGTTCTTATTGTTTGTTGTTTGTTACAGATCAACGATAACACGGACTGATTTACTTTGCGCGGAGTGTTAATCAATATTGAAAAATATATAATAATAATAATAAATCATTTATTTCAGACTATAATATGTCCATTTTGTTAGTAAAAAATATCCTAGTGTTAGTACAATAAATAATACTAAAGAAGAAAGAAAGAAACAAAAAAACTGTTAATAATCACTGCTGCGCCGTTCCGTCAGATATATGATCAGCGGAACCGACATCTTTGGACTCAAAGGCTTCGGTTGCGGTATATATTTTCTTCAAACTCGTAGGTATATCGTACACCCCAATTTTCCAGTAAGGAATAGTCACGAAACAAGATCATATCTAACAGAGTTGCATTTAATGACAGATTTTAAGTCATGACAGGACATTTAATAAGTTTCGTATATTAATAGAAGATTGTCCTGCAATTGTAACTTTGGATACTGCCCAAAAATCTTTATTCAATGAAGAAGTATTAAATTTGCTGATTGATCGTCAAGAAAATTAATAACTATCTGTTTACAAACCTATACGTCATAATAATAAAATAATTTATTTTTTTCTAATATTAAGTCTTGTAAATTACTTCTTTTTCATCTTAAAATTATGTTAAAAATATTATTTACTTCTACATTGTGTAAACAATTATTATTAAGATTATTATTATATGAGTATTATGATTATTATTTACTGATCCTCGTCACATACTTTAAATATAGTATATATTCGTTTTAAAATTATTGTTATTTATGACTAAGATTACTAAGTATTTTATGTATGTTTTTTTATGTTACAATAAAAAAATGTTTATAACTATTTAAATTGTCCGCTTTTACCTCTTGATTTCGGAGAAATTCGGACAATTAGAATAAAGGTATGTTTTTTTTAAACAATAAACCCTACGAAATAGAAAAGGTTTCATTGTGGCAAGAAAATAATAATACCGACACTAAATCCAAATTGACACGGGTTTTGCCCTTCGCAAAGACTCGAACATGATTTTTGTAAAATATGTTATTAATAGATTATCGTTTTTTTATAACAGTTTTGACAAAGATCATTCGAACACTGAGTTCTTACACAAGTTTCGGGCGTCCGTCTACGCCATGTCCGAGGGTGAGGATTTGTTGGATCGGGAAGCAGCTTTCTACGCAGTAGTTCTCACTCCCCTGGTGTTTCTGCAAAATTATAGAGATGCTTGGTGTCTTTTGAAACGGGTGAGGCTTCTTTTTATAGTTTTTTTTTTTATTATATATAGTACCCTACTCGTTGCAAATATAACGTGCCAGTATAACTCTTATACTGGCACGTTATATTTGACTTTAACTCGCTAGCAGTTTATAATAGCTTAATACATTATTAAACATAATGTAATATACAATCAAATAATTTAATTTTTTCTAGTATTATTATCAATGGTCAACACAAGTTTTGTTTTCTTTAGTTTTATTTTTGTTATTAGGTATTTCTATGGTCCTGATTATGAAAAAAATACTAGGAGATTGGTAACAGCTTTACTTTTTGAATTATACAGTTTTTTTATTTTTACAAAAAAATACAGAAAATTAATACATTATGTTAACAAAATTTCTATTAAATACAATGAAATGATCTTTTATAAGATTTTCTTGAATGAACGACTTCAGGTAGATCTTGTTACAAACTTCAGCAGTATTCTGCCATCATATGTGAGTCCCACCGCCTTTGGTAACGCTCTTCCATTGTCCGAAGATCCTGATGGAATCTTTCACCCTTCTCTTCACTGAAATCACCCAGATTTTGTGTAAATCGGTCTAAATGCGAGTGCAGGAATTTAATTTTTATGCTCATGTTACCTTAGCTCTTTCAACTTCGATAGCATTGACTTAACATGATCGTCAGATCTCTTTTTGTCTAGGAAATTACTTATAACCAAAACAAATGAATTCCAAGCTTTGGATTCGACTTCAGTCATTGATTTGACAAAATCTTTCACGAGTTGCCTAATCTGTTGCCCATCAAAAATACCAGCTTTAAATTTTTAAATGGTTGAGGTTCTTGGTTAAATTAGTAGTCTGAATCAGAATTTTCACTTGATGTATTTCGTTCGGGATCATAGAAATTTGGATCATTAGAAGATTTAGATGTGTTGGGTTGTACCTGTCGTGATTTTAATTGATGTCGTTGAGCAGAAGATAAGTTAGGATATGACCACTTATTTCGATTTCCAGGGTTAATTTTACAACGCAGAAATAGCAGTCGTCATGGTGGTTTTGAGGTTTTCGTCGTTGGGCGTTTCGAATATTACTGCATCTCTTTGTCCACTGGGTCATAATCGTAGAGATACCACACACTTCTGGCATACAATATGAGGAACCCACGGCTTGTCATCATTACACAATTTTATTTTAAAGTATTGATGATACGCAGTTTTTACAAAGTCTGATATAGGTTTTCGATATTTTACAAATACATATTCGCCACAAATATAGCAAAAACTATCGGGATTACATCGGCATACAACATCTTCTGGACTAAACCATATCGAAAAAAGCAACAAAATATATTTCAGTATCCCATAAAAAACGCAAATCTAAACAAAAGTAGTAAATGAGGGTTCAATTAAAAACAAAAGCAGTTAGAGAAAAATTGTTGCCATATTTAAAAAATACGCGACAATTTGACATAGAAACAAAAAAAAAATAATAACAGGAAACAAAAAAACAATTTTTGTTGACCGGTGTTATTTATGCGTAATAAAATATGAGCTATATTTTGTAATTAGATTCCGCTGGTAATTTAACTTCTGCTAATTAATAAATAGGGCTTATGATAAAAAAGGTATTTATTCATGATCACGTAATATTTCCAATTATAAGTAAATATTTACAAAAATAAATTATGGTAATCCAAGTATGTAATAAAATATACCATATATAGGATTAATTACCGGTTTTCTTTCGGTTTATTGTCGGTAGAATTATTATGCCGAATCAGTATAAGTTTTCATTAAATTCATTGTAAAATATGTTTTCCAAAATGCTGGTAAAAAAAATTGACAAAATGTATTTTAATTATAGTGATATTTCGTTGACAATCTCTAGTATTTTAGTGATATAAAATTAAAGTTTTAGTTATAATCTTTTATAAGTAAATAAAAAAATATATACATATATGAATATTGTATCTTAAAATGCATGCCGTCTTACAGAGTTGATATTAAGTCTAAATATGTGTTTAAGTGTAGTGACGATCCTTAATAAATAAAATAAATAAATAATGAGAAAATGAATAATCATACATAATCATGTATCCCCTAAAATAATATATTTATTAGCCTCCTAATCGATAGAAATGTATTATTAAATTTTAAGCATATTTAAGAAGGGATAGATCTTGTCCATCGCAGATGACGATATTGATATTGTTTTTTATTAAGAGATGTTAATACTGGAGGACATTTAACTAGACTGATTTTTTGTACGTTTAATTTATACGAGTTGTAATTTGTATCATTATGTTAACAATTTTTCAGATAAACAAACTGTTTATGTAAGTCTCGTTCAACAGGCATGTCGTGCCGGGACCGATTTACGTTGAAGGAAAACATGTCGAAGTTGTTCGTGAATGTACTTACTAAGTCATTTATATGTAGGTTGCCCCTAGAAGAATTCGTGGTTTCCGTCCGGGGAGTTGATAAAGTTCCTTAAGTCCTTATATAAGCTACACCGCAATTTTTGAAGACGAAAGTTGTCTTCCATGGACATGGAGACAAATACAAGGAAATTCAGCTTACTGTGGAACATGCTATCTATTGAACTTTGAAAGATATAAGCAGGAAAGTGATTAACCGGAAAAAAGCAGTTACCGACAAATATTCATTTCTCATATTCACCGCCCAGGGATATCTGCAACACTGGGGGGCACAAGCCCACCTACAAAGGTGCGTCGCCGGTCTTTAAGAAATGTGTATTCTCTTTTCTTGAAGGTTTCTTACTCTTATCGTTTCAGAAAAACCGTCGACGAAAGCTGGTTCTACAGAGTGATTGCGCGAGGCAGGAAATGCCTTAGAAATCGCGCTGTTGAGGATTTTCGGACATCTAGATGGTACGGGTGAAATTTGGAATTTTGACGCGATGTCGAAGGTGAAATTCAACAGCCAGAATTAATCCAAACAATTCCTCGGAACATACCTTTTGGGAAAAGCGTTAGAAGATGCAGTGTGATCCATTGTAACCCTGCCAACTTCCTAGCAATCAACTGCCACTGTGATTTTTTTCAAGCTAAATGAATATACCTTTTCATTGCCCTAACATTGAATTCGAACACGGAATCTATAGATGTCCAACCGTGTAAGCTGTTCATATGGCCAACGAGACAGTTAGCTTTAAAATTTTAAATGGATAAAAATAGACGGTTTAAATGGAAGGTTGCTCACACCGCATGGTTCGGATAAGTAAAAATTACCTATGCAGGTTAATTGTCGAATACACTTAACTTATCGTACGATAGAGTATGTGTTCTGGCAGTTGGAGTCGTTTTTTAACAAGAAAAAGAAGAAGAACGTAGTGTGTAAATATTATCTTAATCTTCTTATTCTTCTTTACTAAACTCCTATCAAAGTCAAAAATCATTATTCAATATAGAAGTGTTTACACTTGCTTATTGATAGTCAAAAATCTACTACCGGTTCGGAATTTAACGCCTCGGACCTGAGAAGAACCGACGAACGACGTTTCACAGAAAATGGTTTATATTTACTTTGTGGACACTTTCTACATCTGGGTACCATCCCGTCATTACGAATTCTAAACTAACTGCAATACTTAGTATTGTTGTGTTACGATTTGAAAGTTGAGTGAGCCAGTGTAACTATAGGGTCAATACAAAAAGGTTAAATGTGAGTTCCCAAAATTTGCGGCACATTCGCGATCTAAGGATTGTTTATATTTCTTACAGTGGCAAAGTCTATGGGCGTTGGGAACTACTTACTATCAGGCGGCCTATATATCCGACTGCTTACCTTTTTTATTTATATTTAAAAATAGAAATAAATTATAAAAGAATATTCCAGTATCAAACATAGACAAGCTCTGCGGAGGTTCTATGTTCTGTATTGTTATTAAGAATTCATCTAGTTCCTATTGTTAGGAAACCTGCATGTGTTGGATGATTTCTATTCTGTTTATGTATCCATCTAGCCATATTGGATTATCTCCTCGAGAGTCTTTACTCTTGTACAATTACAGGCCTCTACCAAGAAATGAATTATTAAATAACACATACGTAAAAGTATACTTTAATAAAATGAATACATTCTGAACATACAAAAGGAGAAATATAAAATCGTTCAAATACTTATATCCAGTTGCTTTTCAGTTCCATCGCGCGTTGCGTCTCTACCAAATATCGCATCCGAGCGAGAAGCGCTCCGCGCTCAAGTTACTTCAAAACTTCAGGGCTGTAAATCATAAGGTACGTGTGTTATTTGCTTAGCAAAGTTTCGTTTCAATCTGTACGTATGTTCTCCATCGATCTGTGAATATACGGTTTGCGTTCGGTTTTTACTAGATAAGATGGTTAGGCGTTTCTTGTGCTATTGGGAATTTATTGTCTGGACTTTTTGATGTCGTGCCTCATCGTGCTTTCTTTAGAGATTAGATTTGGAATCTTTGCCGCTTGTTTGTGTCATATACCATAGGATCTGGAGGTTTTATGTAAATTTGAACATAAATCCCTCATACCACCATTACCACCACCACCATTTACCTTTTCAATAATTACATACATACTTAACTAAATAATAAAATATATAATTTTATTTCTTCATAGATTAAATAAAAGGTTTCAACCGTTTCTTAATTTAATTGAAAATGAAAATAAATTTAACATAAATTAATTAACTACCCTGTTACAAGATTTAATTGGAACAAAAAACGTTAAAAACATATTTAAATTAAATAATTAGCAATGCTAATGATTTAAAGTAAACGGTCGTTAAAATGTAAATAAGTATTAATTTTACACAGGAGTTAACGAAAATAATTATCGCAATAGTCTTGCTACACGCCTCACGACTGCCTCAACGTACAAAGTCATTAATTTGATATTAGTGAAGTAGTGCTGTTGGCCCTACTGGCCTTTACAGCGTCATCGGGCGTTCGGGCGAGTACTGGACTCAGCCCTGAAGTTTGAGCCCTTTCGTTCTTGAGGTCGACGTTCGTCCTGAGGGTATCTCCTATGAGATCGCACCTCGGCTTAAACGTAGTCAGTGGGAGGGGTACAAAGTCAACTGATCGGACCCTTTTATAGTAGTTGTTAGATATCGTTGCTACATGTAGTGTTTATATATATATATTGTACGAAAGGTACGTTTAGTGATACAAGCATTTTCTATCAGCTTTGGGTAGTGAACGATAACATATCAACTCATACAAATAAACATACGTACATACGAAAATATACAAGTGACGTACTGAAACACACGATACCGTTGGACAGTAAATGCTGGTTCAAAATAATTATTTTACTTGTTGTTGTATGAAGTGAAAATAAACATTTACAAAAGCAATGAAATTAAGTTGAAAAAAGTTATCGAAATTGTATAATAATAATATGTGAACGTATTATATAAGTATCGGACTGGTCATATAGTCGAGATGCAGTTCGTCAGCCGAGCTCTGACTGCGACCCTACCTATTTCTGTATTACATGTGAAATAGTTCATACATATTCAGAGAGAAATGAAACGATTCTTTTTTTAAAAATATTTTTATCGAATTTTCCTTCTATTTCCGAGAACATTCAAAAATGTTTGTGTTCATAATAATTTTTTTATAGAATCCATACAGTGCATAGAATAAAAATATATGTATATACAGAATGATTGAGAAACTTCTCTTTACTAAACTAAACTCCTTTTTAAATTGTAGAATAAATTAATAATTAACAGTTCATAAACCACAGGTTGTCACCTTTGTGTGGGAGTTACCTGGCCTCTCCTCTCCACGAACAACTACTGAAGAATTTGATTTTGATGTCGAAGAGCTTCACAATAAAAAGGACATCAACTATATAAAGGAGCTTATTAAAAATCTTGGCTAATAAAGTTATATATTTATTTCCAAAATTAGTTTTTTATTTTGACAGACCCATTCATGATTATGTTATTATAATTATTGGACATTAGAAAATAAATTTAGTATTTCAATACTAATCGTAAACTTGATTTTGTAGAGATGAATGCAAAATGAAGTTAAAATAAATTATTGTGAGCCTGTAAATAATTGTTACCGCTCAACGGTCTATCCGTTTCCATATTATATATTGAATTTTAAACGATATTAAGCTCATGAAAATTTAGAGGTACTTGCCCGGGTTCGAACCCGCAACCATTGGCTATTATAGGCTATCCCAGCCCTAACAATTTATAAGTTTGACTTAAATCAGAAACGTTAAATAATATAATTGGCGATAGAAAAAAATTTTTTTTTTATTAATAATTTCCCAGAAGGTTATACAATAGACGGTTGAATATATTGTACTAAATCTTATGTAAGCTAAATGAACACGTATTGTAAAGGATTTCTAGTTTCTAGTTTAAAAAATTCAATTTCAAAAGCAATGTTCTACCGCAGACGGCGACACAAATATTTCACGCTGACACTGCGGTTATTACGCTAAAAAACGTGTGAATGTATGGCGACGGTGGGCACTGGGGGCACAGAACAGGAGCAATGGAAGTGACTGAGGCTTAAGCTAGATCATGTATTGCGCTACTCTGCCAATCTGGTGGTAGGTCTTTGTGCAAGCTCGTCCGTATTGGTACCACCCAGTCATCAGATATTCTACCACCTAAAACCTATGCTTAGTATTGTGTTCCAGCTTGAGAGGAGAGTAAGTCAGTGTAACTACAGGCACAAGTGACATAACATTTTAGTTACCAAGATTATGCCAATGTCTACAGTGTTCACCACTTACCATGAATCCAATTTGCCAATCGCGTACGTTGAACATAAAAAAAAATGATGATGACAGACAGACAAAAATTTAATAAGATGTTATATTGATATATGTACCGTATACGCATTTCGTAAAACGCGGTTATTTTAATATTACAAACAGACACTCCCAATTTTATTATATGTCTGAATTCACATGGGATTTTTAATAACTCTTACATTAATTTGTCATAGAATTACTCTCAAATGTGGATAATTTATTTCACTGTATCAGTCATTTAATATAATATATATCGAAAGCAACTTCGTTCCAACTTCGTTCCGACGACACCTTACTTTTTTGACGTAACAGCGATGCAAGTAAATGTCCCAATGATATGTTGATAAACTTTTGTCTACTTTGGTTAGTTTTTAATATAAATTCTACTTATACGTATAGGTACTCGTTTAAACTATAATACATATTAAACGCCAAATGAACATATTAAACAGTTACATTAAACGTCAAATGTACGAAGTAGTTTAACATGATGTCATTTCTAATACAGTTACAGTTCTTAGTGTCGACCGATTAGTTTTTAGACGATGCAACTTTTTAATGAATATTGCTGTTCTGACGTTATATGAACGAATGGGCTGCAGGTGGTTACGTAGTTAGTTCATTTGAGAAATTGAGCAATTTCCATGCATAAGGTCGAGTGAATGATAATAACTTATAATACTTAATAGACTCTTTTTACAAAACGTTGTGCGACTAGACATTACCTTGTTCGTAAGGAGTGTGTATTTATGTGTTTATTGAGGTAATAGATATATCTATAAATACATATAAAAGCGAAATACCACTCACTGATTAATCACGAAATCTCAGAAACTATCGTATAACACCTACAAACTTGAAATTTTGCAGTTAGGTTCCTTATAGGGTGTAGACATCCGCTAAGGTGGGATTTTACGAAAGTTCACCCCTAAGGGGATAAAACGAGGGTTGGAAGTTTGTGTTTTATAAATTTCGCGCGGGTAAACCGCAGGTTCAGCTAGTTTGTTACATTTCGTTCTATTAAGGGGATATAGGTCGTTGACCTCGATTTGGTGTTGTCGATAAATATGCCGTACGGGAGGGAATCTCATATAAAAGCGGAGTAGTGTCAAAGGTTCGTTGAGTACAACATTTCATCCTGCAATTATTTATTTATTAGGGTTGTATCGTAATTTGCCGGTATCGATTAAATAAAATATGGCAAAAAAAACCTTTTCTGTAAAAATAAGCCGAAGTTTCCACTCATTATTGTGTCTTGATATTCGAATGTAAAAGAGTTTTGTGATATATAGTTAAAGAAAAAAGCTAATAAAAACATATTATTAATTACATAGTTCTATTTATTATTTTTATTTTATTTTTTAAGAAGAAGAAGAAATTAAACAATTGCTGATAAAAAAGGAAACAATGTTACTTAAATGAAGATATTTCAAGATTATCCACGCCTTAAAGGACATAGCTTAAAGAAGCCTTCGTCCGCGTTGAGATCCACGCGAATTCTTCCACCAAAGATTATATAATCCCTGTATGTTGTCTGTTAAGTCTGTTAGTATATAAAATTTTACTGCCTCGTTGGTCCAGTAGCCTGCTATTAAGCCCGAGGTACTGGTTTTAAGCCAAGGGTGGGGTGGATAAAAAAATTATTGAGTTTTTCCTATTGAGGATTTTAAGTAGCAGATCGGAATTAGAAAGTGGCCAGTTTTTAGACTCCCATGCCCCGGAAAGCACGTAAAACTATCTTCAGTCCGTACTCTTTCCGGTCGTGTCCGCTTTGCCGTCACAACGGATTATGAAAGTGTATGCGCTTTTTTTTATGATATCGGTAGGCGGACGAGCAAATGGGCCACCTGATGGTAAGTGATCACCACCGCCCATAGACAATGGCGTTGTAACAAATATTAACCATTCCTTACATCACCAATGCACCACCAACCTTAGGAACTAAGATGTTACGTTCCTTGTGCCTGAAGTTACACTGGCTCACTCACCCTTCAAACCGGAACACAACAATACTGAGTACTGCTGTTTGGCGGTATAATATCTAATATTTTGTATATCAATATATTTTGTTTGTGCACATACTTGTGCACTATAAAATATGTAAATAAATAATATTTAACTCGGAGTAACTTTACGAACAAAATCGGTTAGAAGAACATCATCATCATCTTTAAATACTATTATAAGGAGAAGTCCTTTAAAGCTTTTGCCCAGCAGTGGGATATTTAAGAGTTGATTCTAAATACCAACTCTGTATTATTTCTATTCGTTTTATCGTTATGTTTGGATGAAAATACTAAATGTAACATAATAATAATAAGTACCATTTGAAAGTAATATTTCTCCGAACTTCTGAAACGAACTTCGACTTCAAAGTGAAGTAACAAATTCAATTGTCAAAGTCTTCCGTCGAATAAAATTGTGGGTTTCGAATAAAATCTATAAATTTCTAGGTATGAAATCGCATGTTAGCGGTGCATTAGCCGCACTGCTGCTGTTGCACGCTACATCACCGCCTTGAATTTGCAGGGTGAGCGCATTAGGCTTGGCTAAAGGTTTGGCGTCACTGATAGCGGATGTAACTACAACAGCAAAAAAAAAGTTAATTGAGGTGACACATGTATTGACGTTTCGGTTGTAAGATTAAACGGTGACGCTCTTGTAGTGTCATAGCCCTCTCCGCAGGCGCTCTTTACTCCCTTGTGTATTCGCCTCAGAGAGCGAAATATATATTTACTAGGTGGTGTGGCTTTGTTCAAGCGCATCTGGGTTGGTATCACCCAACCATCAGATATTCTACCGATAAACGTCAATACTTAGTACGATTGTGTTCCAGTTCCAGTGATGACATATGAGTGAGCGAGTCAGCGTGATTACAGGCACGCGCCATATAATGTCTTAGTTTCCAAGGTTGGTGGCGCATGGCGACGCAGGGAACGCTTAATAATTTTTAGCTCACCATCATAATGATTATTTCTCCATCCGCCTACCTATTACATAATTTTTTTAAAATAAAATAACGGTCATCAAGTCTTTTTTCCATGTAGTAAGTTCATAAATGTAAATGTAAGGGCAATGGAAATGAGACTGATAAGATAAATCAGGATACAATTAAAATATTATATGTTTCTTAATTGTTGTTATCATAATTAGCACATCATAGTCATATTTAAAATAAATATTTTCAGCATCAAAAAACATCTAAGTTCAATATTTACATTTCAATAACATGAAAATTACCAACAATCATACAACATTATATATGTTATAATTGAATGAACTATGTTATTACGAAATACTAATCGCTGTTACCGAGACTGTACCCTAAGGCGGTGGCGGTCGGCCATTTTACTAGTTTAATAAAGTGACGTGCAGGTGTTATGACGGATGCGATGCTGCGGACTGAGTTCCGTAACGACAGACGAAACGACTTTATTACTTTATATATTAACAAAAGTAGGAAGATGAAAAGATGATACTATGTATGTATAAAACTGCTACGAGTATGTTACAGATGTAATATTAAATACAAAGAGAAACACATACAAATTAAATTAGGTTATAGAGAATAACTACAAGGAATAAACTTAATTACCTATACGAACAGTTTAATACATGATACTGAATGATCTGATAATGAATATTTAGTCTGGTTATAGGGACAGGGTAAAGTTTGTACATCAGGACTGTTTTCGATTGTTGTCTCATCAGATTTCAATTAAATTTCTTATTTTATCTGTATTTTAGTTTAATTCCTCTACTGTATATTTTAAACAGTAAAATATTAACATACTTAAGGCCCTTTTAAAACATTACAACATCTGAAAACTATGAATTAGGTGAAAGCGTTTTATTTTACATCGTATGTAGGTTTGTATTACTTGACTCAACCATTCCTTACATCGCCAATGCGAGAACAACCTCGCGGATTAAGATGTTATATCCCTCGTACTTGTAGTTAAATTGGCTCACTCACCCTTCAAACCGGAACACAATAATACTGAGTATTGCTGCCTCGCGGTAAAATTTGTGATGTTATTACGAATGATAAGGATATTGAATTTGTGATAAATACATCAGATTATTGTAAGCATTTTAAATAGAGAAATTATAACACTAACTAGGGCGTCTTGAAATGAATAATTCACTTGTTATATGTACATAGTTATTACGCCGCTAAATACGCCAATTCTAATTTTGTTTTTGTGCCCGTAGCTTAACAACTCGCTTACTATTTAAACTCAGGGCCGGATCTACCATATGACTTTTTGGGCTTCAGCCCAGGGCCCCGTGGGTTCAAGAGGGGCCCAGCTAAGTCAAGTCAAAGTCAAAAATAAACGATAATGCGAAAGAATCCATAATTTTATTAAATTAAACGGATCAAACCGATTCAATTAATTTAATTCAAGTCTACGTTCCGATATGTCTTAGGTAACTATGTAGTGTTAGCCTAGGGCCCCCTAAATTTACGGTCCAGCCCTGTTTAAACTGTTGCATAGCATTAGCATTGCTGATAGGCGATATAATCAGTAGATATCCCTATTGGGCTTGCACAATGTCCTATCTGGTATTATGTGTATATACTTATTGCAAATCTGTGCAATATGTTAAGGATACATAAAAGTATTTATGTCACGTGTCTGCTTATCAAGAACGAGCCGTTAAAACATTTTTACTAGTAGCAGCTCCGTAATTCTTTGGACACCTGTGACAATAAAAACTATAGTGAACAGTCATTCCGACTCGTAACTTTAATTTCGATTGCAGTCGTTAAAGCATTGGATTACTGTCACTGCGACATAGTTGTTTGCTGAATGTTTCGTCCAAATGTCGTTTTAGTATTTGTAACTATGTTAGATTAAAGGTAAAGACCTATCATCTATAATGTCCAGATGTTTCCTCTTCTCTTGAGAATATTTGGAGATTATTCCAAGGGACTGACACGTGCTGGTTTTCTTCTGTTTCACGAAGTTGTCTTTCACCGAGATAGAGATGAATTTGAGCGAAAATTAAGCATATCAAAATTTAATGGTAGCTGGGATTGAACCTGCGTATTTAGGTTTAGATTCACATATTCTTACCAATGAACCGTCACCTTGTTATGTAGTAAATGTTAAAGGATAGACTTTTTTAAAAGCATTATTTTCGTTTTAGTTATAGTACACCAAAGTATATCTTAGAATTTTGATCGGACTATGTGGTTTTTTAATGCTACTTTCAGACTTCGGCAGTGTTAATATTTCCTTACACCATAACTGTACTATCAACAATTGGATCTAAGATGTTATAACTTTTGTGCCTTTAAAAAACACTTAATCTTGAGTTGCACTAACTCTTTCTAGTTTTTATACAGAGTTTTTATGACCTTTTTCATAATTGAACAGAAATGTAATTTCGTTTGGCGAAACTAAAAGTTCAATTGCAAGGTTTGACTAACGTTTGACTGTAGAAAGATTATATTAACAAATTTAATTATAAATTAATAAAAAAAATTATACGTAACGGGACCGTATTTGATGTTCAACATAATAATATACACATATAAATAATAAATATTTAGTAAGTAAATAACGAGTGAAATGGATAAAAAATATATTCATTTATATTTTATTGCAATAAATAAAATCAACGAAGTAAACACGCCACCCACAAGAGAGTATTGGTGAATAAGCATAATGGTTTAAGAGAGCGTCATGCCGTCGGTCGTCACGGGCTTCGCCCCAAGGTACCTATAGATATTTGACATACATTCCGTATATATGACGACCTCCGTGGTCGAGTAGTGTTCACCGGTTTTCATGGTACGCCACTCCGAGTGTTCGATTGCCGGCCGAGTCGATGTAGAAAAAGTTCATTAGTTTTCTATGTTGTCTTTCGTCTGGGTGTTTGTGGTGCCGTCGTTACTTCTGATTTTCCATAACACAAGTGCTTTAGCTACTTACATTGGGATCAGAGTAATGTATGTTATGTTGTCCAATATTTATTTATTTATTGTAAGCATATTGCCGTACATATATTAGTCTATTATATTAGTCTTTCCTGAAATAGCTGATATAACCGATCTCATAGGAAAACAGTAACTGGTTAATATATTAAATTATCAATTATAATATCCATAATACTATTATTAATATGACAAGGCTACAATTGAATCATTATAACGAATTAACACATGATAAACCACGACATATTAATTTACGTGACATGTCGAATAAGTTACGTAAGTGCTAAGTAAATTTAGCAAGTCGTGACATGTTGGCCAGTTAGTTAACTCGGCGACTTGTCCCTGGATGCGAGTGTTGTTTGAAGACTTGGTTATTAGGTTACTGAGTTGGTACAGACATGAGTTGACTATAACTAATATTGTCGAAATAAATATCCAAGGTTGTCCTCAAAGAGTTCGATCTGTGATCGACAATAGATAAACGTAGATTTTAAAAGAAATTCGTTGGTCCAAACATGGCCAACCACCATTAAATCAAACTAAAAATATACTGGTCAAGTACAAGTGCTTTTATAAGCACTTTTTAATCGCCATTTTTTTTTTATTTTGGAAGCCAACATGATATACAAAGTATCTAATTCTATATATATATATATCAAGTCTTAAAAATATTACCATGTTCACTTTTACAGACTAACTCATCATGTAAGACAAAAAAAAAGACAAGAAACAGACAAAAAATCCAACTGTTATACCTATAATACTTATTAAATAAAGTAAATTCCAAAAACAAAAATTAATAAGTAAAACTAATTGAAATTATAAAGTAAATAGAGAGCACAGGAATAATTATAGTAAAATAAGGGATACAGTAAAAAATAAAAAAAAAGTAAAAACCAACTAACCACCTATAAATGTACTCTGGGCTAAGACTTCCTCTCCTTTAGGGAGAAGGTTTGGAGATTATTCCAACGCGTTGCTCCAATAGTTGGTGAATACACCTGTGCCATAATTTTATTCATATTAGACATATGCAATTTCCTCACGACGTTTTCTTTCACCGTCGAGCACGAGATCATTCATAAACACAAATTATGCTCATGAAAATCGGTTAGTATGCATCTCGGTTCTCCCCTTCCATGGATTAATCTTTGTAGAAAATTCTCGATTTTATACACAGAATTAAATTATACAGTATTTTTAATATCATTGCATATATCAAACGTTAGTAAAGTCAGAAGTTCGTATTATATCAAAGTACTAAGTGCTAGGCTAACTCGTGGTATGTTGGCTAACTTACCTAATTTCGATGAAACGACATCCGACATTTCGAATTTGCTTGAACAGCTGCCTAATTTAGTTTATCTCTTATTTTAAACTGTATTAGATGACATTGCTCGGAATGTGGGTGATAAATTGGAAAAGTACTTTAACACGGGACGTTCTTCTGCAGTTGTTTATTTGTACAACTATATTTGTATTCAGTAGAATATACTTTTGTAATCTTGAACACATTAATAATATAATTCTGTGACTATAATTATACGTTAAAAATGTATTTTAGCGTTATCTTTTATTCAAAGTCAAAAACAAATTATTCTTTATTTAAATAGGCTATTACTAGCTTTTGAATTGTTATTTTCATAAAATTACTGAAAGTATCGGTATTAGACTATGGAAAACCAATAGACGCGGTATCTACCATACATAGTTTTTTTTTTTTAGTCGATTGGTCCCTTTTTAATTAATGCACAGCGAAGCGAGAGTGTAACAGCCAGCGTTGGCATAGCAGTGGCGTTTGCCACTGTTTCTAACAAAATAACAAAATTTATTAGGATATGCATGATATTGTTGTAAATAGATTGATTCTACCGTAAATATTCCTTCTTTATTAGTAGTAAGTTGTAAATAAAATATGACGGCGCATCACTAGCGCCATCTTTTAAATTACGAGGAAACAAGATTTGACAGCTAGTCGACGAGACTGCTAGTTGGCGGGAATGTTGAACGCCGCCATTATTGTGGAGTAATCAATTCCTTATAATTTTTGTGTAATGAAATCTTAAAAAATAATAAACATTTGTATGATTGATATAAACAAAAAAAAAATATTGATATGTTTATTATTTTATTTAAAACAGTGGATAATATCATTTACCATCGTGTTATATACAATATATACATTGTGTTTCTTAGAAATCCCATTTGCTATAACAGGTAAGCTTTTGCGAAACCTTTCGTGGAGAGTGCCATTAAATTGTTAAATATATTGTCATTACTTGATGCTGTACTGTTACTTGTTGCAAGACAAACGACCTGAAACATTTGTGATTATTTAAAATTATTGTATATCTTACTTTACTTGGTGGGAGGGCTTTGTACAAGCTCGTCTCGGTATACGTACCGTACGACGGGCTTGCACAAAGTCCAGTGGTACGCCACTTCCCTATCAGATATTACCGCCAAGCAGCAGTACTCAGTATTGTTGTGTTCCGGTTTAAAGGTTGAGTGAGTGAGTGTATCTACAGGCACAAGGGACATACATCTTAGTTCCCAAGTTGGTAGCCCATTGGAGATGTAATGGATGGTTAATATTTCTTACAGCGCCATTGTCTATAGGCGGGGGTTACCACTTATCATCAGGCCCATTTGCTCGTCCGCCTACCTATAGCATAAAAAACTATCCAATCGAGAAGGCCGCCCGGAAGGTATTCAATTCCGGACAATCTCTGCTGAGTTCTTCAGTTGTTATGAATTTTGTACTTTGAAGGATTACATTACAACGAAACTTGAGTCGAAATAATTCTATACATATTATTATATTACTGATTATATGTAAACTAAATGTAGTCGCACAAAAAATATAACTTCTTAAGGTTTTCTTTCAAATAAGACGATTGTCTGGCCGTGGAATATTAACAGGCTATTACTTTTATTATATATTTGGGCTATTCTCAAGAGAGATTAGTCCAGTAAGACATATAGTGCACGAGAGCATGTTCATATAGTCCTTATTTCTCGTAATCCGATGGGACTTGAAATCCGACACGACCGGAAATAGTTCAGCGCTGGATCATTGATTCTAAGCACTTTTACGAACCATGACAGTGTAAAAAACGACTGAATTTCATGTTGCTTCTGTGAATTTCTTGACAGATAAATCTAATAACTTTTCATTGTTCCGACTGGAAGATGAAATCTAGGACACTATCCACTAGTTAATGTCCTTTAGCTGGGTAAATGCCTTTTTGTATACATTATATTACGTTCATAATCCAATATAAAATTATACAAATACTAATAATATCCAATTGCAATTTTCACATATTTGCTTGTATTACCACATAAATTATACATCGTAGAACAATTAACAAGACATAACATAACACATATATAAAAGTTGTTTAACGAGTCATTAGTTAAACTATGCTCTGTCTTCGTCTTTCGAATGTGAAATCAATGATGACCGAAAGAGAGCAATCTGTGTTGTAGTAAATGCCCGTTAAACAACTTTAATTAGTAAATAATTAAATTATTGATGTGTTACATCTTTCCTCACGCTTTCCCGTAATCCGTGGAAGTGATTTTGTGAAAAGAGACGGAAATATGTAACGTTTAGCCAGGACGAAGCGCGCGCTATTTGATTTGACCAATAAGCGCGCGCTATTTAATTTGTCCAATGAGCGCGCGCAGCGGTACGAATCCACTTTCCGAGACGATATAATGTTAAATATTGCTTGCTCATATCACCAAGGTGTGATCTCAGATGTTACACGTCATATGCGACTAGTATAAGTCTCACTCGTTTTTGTTTAGTTTAACATTGAATACACTCACTTTTATAAGTAACAATAGAATAACTCTTCTCAAAGACATGTTTGTTATGTTGTAATAAAATATAAAATGAAGTAAAATGGTATAAATCAATCATTTATATAATGTGGATGTTTCGTTACGGGTGTTCCGCTAAATAATATATGCGTCACAAATAATGTGGAAATATTTCGATTTAAATTTAATTTAGATATGATACACTAGATTTGTACCGACTTCACTTGAGTGTAAGATCGGTTAATAATAAGAATTAACATTTTTTGTTCAGGCTTAATGTAATTAATTAAAAAGGCGTTTTATTTCGCAATTTTTTTCGTTAAAGGGTTAGTTTAAGTCTTGAAATAAAAATTATATAATAACTGAATCAATCAAAATATAATAATAAGATGGGAAGGAAAATCCATCATGAGCAGAAAGAGTTCAAGCGCAGGACCGATTACTTTCCAACGTCTAAGATCTACCTTGTAATGTTAACGACATTACTAGGTACAATATCAACAGAACGTGAAAGCCTGTTCTGTAAAGCCAGACTCTAAGTTGTCGCTGAGCAGATATCATCAGAAAAACTAGAATTCGAACCTTGGACCTCCTAATCAAACAAACTAAACCAATGATACAAAAAAAAAGATAATCAAACGTACTATTACTGTTTTAAATACATTCGTATGTCATTAAAATTGCGTTAATATTGCTTGAGAGAAACTGTATATCCTAAAAAGTCAAGGCGTTTGGCAAAAAGTATTATAAGTAGGTATAATAAGGAGGTGACTTCGATGGCACATTACTGTATACAATGTGAGCAATAATATTTTTAATTTACTTCATATTTTCTACTAAGAAATGAATTTCCTAACAAACAATAAAGCGAAATTTAAGAGAATTTAATATCCCTTTTATTTGTAAGATCTCAGACCTCCAGCTCCGTCCAAACATCTGTTATCAACGTCATACAAAACGCCTCAGTAGTAGATGAACCATTATTAAACAATATCGCGGACAAGTTTTAAGAATATATGGACAATACATATAATTTTAGTTGATGAGTTTCCAATCTTTAAGATATTGAAATAACAGTATTAGTATATTTTAATAATTTTCAAATGTGAAAAGTTTGGTATAAAATTTGACGACCTCCGTGGTCGAGTAGGGTGTACACCGGTTTTCATGGGTACGCCACTCCGAGGTCCCGGGTTCGATTCCCGGGCGAGTCGATATAGAAAAAAATCATTAAGTTTCTATATTGTCTTGGGTCTGGGTGTTTGTGATACCGTCGTTACTTCTGATTTTCCATAACACAAGTGCTTTAGCTACTTACATTGGGATCAGAGTAATGTATGTGATGTTGTCCAACATTTATTATTTATTAAATCACATGGCTTATGATATGATCAAACCTGAAGAAAAACGGGTTAATATTAATTCTCTTTACATTTTTATGGCTTAAAAACATGGTCAGAGAACATTTCTTCACTGTTACCGTCAAGGTAATAACTTTGAGAAGTTAAGGTAGTCATTTTTTAGGTATTTCTAAACGTAAATTAAATAAAAATGTACGTGCACATCGAAACGATAGAAAAATGTATAAACGGCAAGGACACTTCTGAGCTTTGTTTAAATCATTGTGAAATACAAAATTTTAATTTTAAGTTCAAATCAGATTTCGAATATCGTGCACTACGTAGAGCTTCTAAATAACAGTAATTTGATTGGTTTAATTTTGAATTGTAAAATTAGTACAATGCTTTAAGATAAATAAAAGTTAAAATGAAAATCATCTTTTTTCAAGTAGTATAAATTTTACAATCTCTTGAATCGTCTTTTTACGAGATTTATAGACCCACAACTTTGTTACAGTCGCCTCGGAGTGTATCAAGACTGTTTTTGGTTTCAATTTTAATAAGAGAAAAGCTTTTATTTAGAATTATTTAAATACCATAACATAAATCTCTCAAAACAATATGGATGCTGGTTACCCTACTCAGAAATATTTCTCATTTTGTTCGTTCGTTTTTACGAATAAAATTCACGAACAAAGCGCCCCGTAACAACAAAAGTGTCGGGGAGCAGTTAATAAATAATTTATAAGAAGATCCTGCTTATCTTATCCCGCAGGGTGATTCTTTTCTCGGCTTAGAAGCCAAATTATTTATTTAAACGCAATAAATCTGTTTTAGAAATTGCGTTGCGTTGGAGTGATTGTGAAAGATCTCGCAATTAATGCCATTGTTGTAAATTAAGACTCGGTTTGAGCTTGTTGTTGCTTTTGGATAAAATATTTAAAATAAACGAGAATCATCAAATGTTGCTCTGATTTCTGATGATCAATAGTTTTCAGTTAGGTTTTTAATGTTGAATTATAATATAGTGTTGTCATTATATAAAAGAATTGATGTTATTGTTGCTGTACACAAATCATAATTGTAAGCGTCAATAGCCCAATGGTTTACGCACTGCCTAGCGATTTAAAAGTCGCAGGCGATCCTGACCCCTTGGGCTTATGTCGTCCCCACTCCTAACACAAGTGAGAAGCTTAAATAGGAATATTAGTAATTGCTTAATTAATTGGCGGCATTGGTACTATTCTCTTTAAAAAATGAAATAAAATAAATAATTAAGATCTTTATTTACTAGAAACACGGCATACATATATATTTGATAAAATAATACTGAAAATCCGTATATATTATTTATTTATTATATTTATTTAACATAATTAAGCCTTTTCAATGTATATACATAATAATATTATTTATATTCTTAATAATAATTTATGTAATCAGTAAAATTTACATGACAGTAGGTCGTCCGGTTAGGTACCATTCGCTCATCAGATATTGTACCACTGTCAGTAATGCTCAGTATTGTTGTGTTCCGTTTGAGTGACTACAGGCATAAGAGACAAAAAATGTAAGTCCTCAAAGTTGGTATTGCATTGGTGTTGTGAGGAATGGTTAATATATATATATGTCGCAGACGCCATCTATTGCTTTGATTGACACTCAATATATATATATATATCCTCCTGCCCTTATCCCAACTTTACTTGGGGTCGGCGCAGCATGTCTTCTTCTTCCATACTTCTCTGTCGGACGTCATCTCACTAGTAACATTCTTTCTAACCATATCGTCTTTCACGCAATCCATCCATCGTTTCTTGGGTCTTCCCCTACCTCTATATCCATCCACATCCATTTTCAAAACCTTTCTCACAACATGGTCCTCATTCCTCCGCATAGCATGCCCATACCAAGACAGCCGGTTTCCAGATAGCTTCTCGGTTACCGGTGCCACTTTCAAACTTCCTCTTATGTACTCATGACACTCAATAGAAGGACAATATTTATAACTTTAGTACGCTGGAGTTAAGTAGATGGAGCGGCAGCGACGGGATTAGCGTCGGTCACGGGTAGACAGCCGTCATAGGAAAATAAATGAACTCAAAATATAAAAATAAAGAAAATATATTTGAATTGTTACAATGTCTCGACAATCTAATTGTAAATCTGTTAACGATTTGGTCCTCATTTACCTTCGTTATATATATTTTTTTTTATTGTCACCATAGGCCACCTGATGGTGAGTAGTCATCACCACCCATAGACAATGGCGTTGTAGACCATTAATCATTCCTTACATCGCCAATGCCCCACCAATCTTGGGAACTAAGATGTCATGTCCCTTGTGCCTGTAGTTTCACTGGATCACAACAATACTGAGTACTGTTGTTTGGCGGTAGAATACCTGATAAGTGGGTGGTACCTACTCAGACAGGCTTGCACAAACCCTACTAACAAGTAATTTATGTTGTGATAGTGACCACTTACCATCAAGTGGCCAATTTGCCAGTGCAAGTAAATAATAAGAAAATAAAAGCGTAAGCGGATCTCTTCCAGTCAGCATTTGAAATAAAGAGAGGAGAATAAATCCACAAGGTACATAAAAAGTATAATATACACCATTCTAAGCCGTCTCTTCAGAAACAGCGGGCCCGTGGCAATTTCACCTAGAGTTTATTAATTAAGTTTATATATATGGTAAGGTCAAAATGTATGGAAATTATATTTTAAATCGATTTACAACGTGGTCATAAATGACGAAGGTTAAATAGTTTAGACGAAAGCAAAGAAATGGGTTTATTAATCGGTGCTACACTGAGTTTACCTTCGCCAATAACACGTCGATTAACGAATTAAATTGAAAAATCACCAAAACGTAAAGAAATTACATAAGTTATTATATCGACGAAGATTTATTTCATACAAACCGCTTTGACTCGAATCAACTTTGTCTAACGCAAAAATGACTGATCAGACCAAAGTCGAGACGATTCATGACAGTTTCGTCAGTCCAGACGGAACCAGAAAATGTATAATATTCGATAAAAATATTTCATTTCGCTATATTCCGTGTGCTTTATTTTATAAATTTTTTACAGTTGTTATTTTAGTTGTTCGTAAAGTAGTGTTTGTGTTCATAACATATTATATTCTGTTTGTGAACACTCTGTTTACAGTCACGGAGACTATCCCACAAGAAACACTGGATTATCTTTAAGCTTTATCCGCGGGTTGGACTTTAGGCCGTAATAGTTTCATGAGAGAAGCGATTTTATTCTCATTTATTTGTTTTATAAATTTATCAAATATCACAATACTATATCATTGTGACGGTAGATATATACTATACTGGCTACTTATTTAATATATATATAAATAAAAAAATAAAAATAAAAAAAAAACCCCAATCATTTCCTTTTCACCTTCTCTACATATCGACTGGCTTGTCATCAGTTTTTTTATTTATTAATAGGAATAGAAAATACATTTGGAAAAACATGTCCAGCAGTGCAATAAAAACAATAAATAATTTACTTTTTTACTATGATTTCTAGAACAGTACCAAATAACAAATTTTAAAAAGATTAGTTTTAATTATAATCAATAAGATATTTACTATAATAAACATAATTATGTCAATGCAGGTAGGCTAACTACGATGTACATAACAAACGCTAATGCTTATGAAAACGCTGCTCTCAATCAGCCTGCTGCGTCGATATCAGCGTCCCACCTTTATTCCATATTTGCCTTTACTAAGCGAGCGAAACCGTCGCCTACAAATGTTTCATAAATCTCGGGATCAAGAATCTCCGTGAAATTGTTTCGTTTCAAAACAAGAGCTCTATTGTTTCAGAGTTATTGTTATTTTTTTCAAATGTAACCTTTTAGTTTGTTTAAGTTTAATGCTTCGGTGCGTTCGTTTTATGTTTATATATTGAATTTATAAAATCACGTGCAAGAAAAATGTCCGTTTTACTTCTAATCGAGTTACGCATGAGTAATATGTTATAAATATTCTGTTGCGATATCGTAAGATAACGTTATTACGTATTTGGAGAAACGGATACAATTTTTTTTTTAAATTACAACGATTATTTTCCTCTGACCTATTCCAGGTACGGAAGTTATCCCAATGGATAACTAGACTAGCAAACGAAGATATTATAGTACAATTGTGTATGGGCAAACACAAGTATCCTCTGTATTTTCACTCTCTCTTAATTCGATTGGATGGAAAATCGGACACTTTGGGAAAGAGTTCAGGCGCAATTTAGATTTTCATGCTCTAAAAAGCACAGAACTGAAAACACTGCTAACTTACTCTAGACTACTACTGAGAATTTCTAGATGGAAAAACTAATAATATTTTATTGCATCATCCCGGAATTTAAACGCAGGAAATGGAAACACAAGACCAACGAGTTATTTTTTTTAGAAAATAATGGATATCTTAATGGATGTATATTTAAAAATATGGCACAGGCGGGCAGGCGGACCACAATGGGCTCAATACCCAGGTGCTGTAAGAAATATTAACCTAATTCTTTAATCGCCAATGTGCCTCCAAATTTGGATACTGTATCCCTTTTACTTGCCGTTACGTGATGAACTCGGTACAGAGATAAATTATAGTCTGCCATAGAACATAGGGCACTTTTAATCCTTAATACATGCGTCCCTCACCTCCCCAAAAACACAGACGAAGCCGCAGGAGGAATCCAGTTTTAAATAAAGCGACCTCAATCGGGTCACGGTCTATTTCTGGTAATTCAAAATCGTGGAGCACTGATTTAAAATGTTACCAATGTTTTAGTCAATTCCTTTGGTTTTTTCTTCAATTATCTTTTGCTCTTTTGATGATTAATTACGCATTTGTCATAAATCATCTAAATGTTCGAGGTCTAGTTGTTTTATAGTATTTATATGGTCGGTCATTCTTATGGGGCCATAAAATTATGCCCTATTTTTAAGTAGAATAAACTCGAAAACAAATTATTTATCACAGTATTATCCATTCAAAAAATACGTGTCTTAAATCATCTAACTGGGTCAATTTGTTTTCGAGTAATTAGTGAATATATTTACAAATAAAAACGTACGACCTGTTGCTCGGAAGACGTTTCTAAAGGACGGTTCTGCGAGAAAATTATTATTACAAGCTGTAATTTAATTTACTTTAATAACGCATAATAATATTTAAGTGTAAAACACACTTGCTAAGAAAATGTCGTATTAAAATATCTAAAATAAATTTTAAGCACATTTTGCTGAGGCGTGATAACGGGTGAGAAGTAATGGATGTCAAAACAAACACATTAAGGAATGAGGTCACGTGTGGCGTGACCTTATGAAGTGTCGTGTTTGAATATTAAAATATTTTTTGTATAATATTCTACCCGTTTTTTTATTATTTGGTACTGTAAAAATATCTATCTATGAAGTAGTTTAAATTAACAAATAAATATAATATTCCTAAAAATATTTTTAATCTAAATCAGACTATTCGTTTAGTTTAAAGTGAGATAGATAGATGCTTTAAATCATGAAAAATTTTGTACATCTTGCCACTATTCCTGAAAATCTACTTTATTCTAGTAGGCCTTTACAAGTATTTTTGAATCGATATTTAACGCAGTACAAATGATTGAATTTGATTGAACGTAACGATGGTAGAGTTGAAATATTGACGATGCAAAAATGGTTTATTGTAAAGTTTACTTGAATAGAATACATTTGATAAGATTTGTATCGTTCTTGTTAATTTTTTAATTTCTTTTGAATTTATGGAAGGGTTACGATCAGTTGAGTGGTATGTTCGATACATTTACGGTACCATTATAATGAATTTGTAAAAAGTCTCCATCGAACATATGTGTGGATTTTTTTTTATGCAAAGTCAGACCCCCCGTAATTGGGTTTTTATGCAATGTAAATGTTTGTTTTGACATGGACTAATACATGTTAACATCTGCTGGGATATACATACATACGCAGACAAACATATGGTAACTCTGTTCCCTTATTGAAATGGAAGGAAACGAAAAAAGGGGAGAATAAATAAACGAGCCCAAGTCATTCAAGTATTTATCTAAGCCTTTTAAAACTTTTCGTGCATGATGAACTTCTTTACTAGCCTACCGAGGCATAGCAGTGCCAACATAGAAAGTTTAGGTTTCTAATGCGAATGTTTCGTCAGAAAAATCCAATGACTTTTAATGCAGACGTCGACGAAATCTGTATTGTATACCGACGATATAATTTGTTAAACATTATTTATAAATATAATTAATTTAAATGCTATTGGTGCGCCAAATTGACATAATTTTACGTGCACTTTAAATACTGTCAAATGAATTATTATTAAAACATTAATTACGTGAATTATAATTGATTGAATTGAGCAAATGTGTTATTTACAATGGAATGAGATTTAAAAAACTATCCAATGAAATGAAAGTAAGATTATTGTTATAGGAATAGAATAAAAAAAAAAAAAACTTCTAGAAGAAGTGTCCAAGATGGTAGAGCTTAACCTTAACGCGGTTTTGTGAGGAATACATGTAATAGAATTTCATACGACAATTGCAGGTTTTCTTATGCTATTATCGTTAAGAGCAAGTTTATATAATCTGGGTTATTTTGGATAAACATAATATAATTATTTAACTACTGTACCATTTTTCTTATTTATCTAACTAGGCAGCCTGGAAAACAGCCACCTAGCCTGTGGTTGCTACCGCCCAAGGACACTGAACTGTAAGAAATATTAACCATCCCTTACATCGCCAATGCATAACCCTCCTTGGAAACTATAATGTTTTGTGGTTCCACTGGGTCACTTAAACCGGAAACCTTTTAAACTAAGAACACAACAATACTAAATATTGTTGTTTGGTACCTACCCCACCAGCAGATAAGTTATCATGTCTTAAGATTGCTTAAATTATTTTCAATAAACGGACCAAACCAAACATTGTATATAACTCATTTATAAGTGTATAACCGCTCTTAAATTTCACCTTCAATATATTTACAAATTGTGACGTTATACAAAAGAAAACGTCTTAATTTAACATTATTGTTGAAAGCAGACAATTCGCGCTGCTTGCCGCTAAACAAACAGACGAACAAATGATTTAATTACACCTTTTGTTTGAAATCCATGGAAAACATTAATTTTACAACATTGTTTATTAATTGAAATAATAATTGCTAAACAAATTTCAACCTTAATATGTAACGCATAGAATACCATCTGAATTTGTTAAGGTGAAATAAAAATTAACCCTTTATTTGCAGTATGGGGTCGATTTGAACAGTTGTTGATTTTTTCTTTTGGTGTTAGTCTGCAGATATAAATACAGGTATGTTTGAGGGTACGGTGTGTATAGTATATACCGTTTGGTCTATTATTGACCAGCAAAATGCTGCCCATAGTACTGGTACTATTTGTCGCTCAGGTGAGTTTAATTTTTTATATCCATACAAGAATATGTCTGTCCTAATTAAACGTCAAATTTGAATCTGTTTAAAATAATTTTTATATTTATTTTTTAGCTTAAAACGAAATTAACATATTGAGTAAAATATGAAAAATGTTTTCCTATTCAATATTGCGCAAGGGTCCTGTGTGATAAATGATATTCTCTTTTTTTGCAAAATAGTTTTTTTTTTTTAATTTTTTTGTTATTATTTGATAATGTTAGCTTTGATAAGTTGGATCTTCATCCTGCGTCCTTGACCTATTTAGGGTCGATTCCATAAACGTAATAGGAATATAAATTTTACGTTTTGATTATATTTTAATTTAATATTTTCGTTTTTTGTTATTAGCAATCGTTCAGTGTACATGTTAACAAAACAGGATAACAAAATTTAGGAAGTTTAAACTTTAATAATTTTGTTCTCCTCAATTAAAAGTTTAGAATTGTGTAGTTCCCTCTGTATGGCACAGTATAACTTTAAAAACAATTTATTATATCAATTAGAAGTCATTTGGTTCGAATATTACATAACGTAATTATATAACGACAACAAATGAAATGATTATGTCAATGAGTCAATTAATTAAATCTCTAGAAAAACATTCATTAGTGCGGAATCTACGATTGCGTCTCAGCACAAAAGCATTAAGATATTTTTATAATTTGAAAGACGTTAAGTTTCGACCACTGTGATTAATCATAAAGGACTAATCAATTGAGAAGAACCTATTTTATTGAGCTCTTTACTAGTATACTCTCATAATTCAATCGGACTTAAAATCCGACTGGAAATAGTTCAGTCGTGGGACTTTTATTTGCTTTCCAAGACACGGGAGAGAATAAACTGCCTACTTGTAAATTCCACGTTGCTACTGCTAATTTAATGACGGAAAATATTGTAGGTAGATTTCCTTAGCCCGGCTCGGGACGTTTCTGCGGTCTTGTAGCCAATAAGACCAACGTGGCGGATTATGTAAAACTTAAATGAAAAATAAAACAGTGGTAAATTAATTTGATATGAAATTGAGACTTGGTGAGTTTAACTTTATGCTGTCTTTGTGTTCCGGTTTGAAGGATGAGTGAGCCTGGACTAAAGGGATCTTGATCTAAGTTCTTATGGTTGGTGGCGCATTGGCGAAGTAAGGATTGGTTAAAATATCTAACAGTGCTATATGGGCAGTGGTGACCATTTATCATTAGATGACTTATCTGCCCGACCACTTAACTTATACAAAATAATAATAATTTAGGAAATCCAATATTACCCAATCTTAAACAACAGAATAAACACGAAATTTTGCAGTCTTTCATATAAAGACTACAAAAGGTAAAAAACAAAAGGTTTTAATGAAATCCATCCTCACTGGTTTTCAAAGGGGATGAAAGAATGTATGGACGTTCGTATTTTTTTGTAAATAGAAACTTGAAAGTTCCTAGTTCACTTTAATCTTTATTTGCTGCGGAACTAATTTATCGCTGCGACAAAAGTTAAAAAATAACTTATAGATGAAATAGGCTAATCAAAAACTCTTAACATTTGAGAAAGGACTGTAATTAAAATTAAAAAATAATTAATAGTTTGGACGAAGAAATTCGCACTCAATCAAATTTTAATATTGGTTTTGAAGTACACGTAAACTGTACGTATATCATCGAGCATTCCATTAGTGAGTTGTGCAGATATAGTTATCTCGATACGAATTTACGTTGGATTTACATGAGAATGTTGAACATGACAATGTTGTACGAATCTCACTCGTATATTGAAATCTCGCTGTGGAAGTGACGGCCGCTTTACGTGATAGGGTGTCTATGCGAGACGAATATCTAGGATAAGTGTGAATAACCTGTTTCATTTTTAAGTATAAGAATTAATTTCCTAGGAATTACTGTATTATTATGTTTCGATCGAATTGTTTTTTATCGAAGTAATTTTATATTTGAGGATTGTTTGAAAAGAAATTGTATATAAATGTATTTATGGACTAAAAGATTTATTTATGTCTTTCGAACTTTAATATTTGAAAAAGTCAATTTTTGTCATTTTATTTTTATTTTCAATGTAATTAATGTAACTTATATTTTCCGCAATATTTCAAAATCATGCTTACGTTTGTTGTGACTACCACTACAATATTCAGAATATTGTCCCCAATTTTTGACGATGAAATAGGAAATATAGGGATAAGCGAAACCATTACTCAAAAATCAAATCAAAACATACTTTATTCAAGTGACTAAGCACTTTAAAATCGACATGTTTTAGGATTAAATTCAATTTATTGGTAATGTGCTGCGATTCCGAAAGTAGAAGGTACCACTCACTCACCAGATATCCGACCGCCAAATATCAATGCTTAGTATTGTTGTGTATCGGTTTGAAGGGTGATCCAGTGTACTACAGTCACAAGGGACATAACATCTTAGCTACCAAGGTTGGTAGGGCGTTATGTAAAGAAGGTTATGGCAATGGGTGAGGGTGATCGTTTACCATCAGGTGAACATTTCCCCTCCACGTATCCTTAATATAAAAAAATAAACGAGAAGAACAGACACGAATTCCATTAGTTACAATTTTTCTGAAAATAAACTGGTAGGATAGTATGGCAATCTAAATTTAATATGATGCATTTTTTCTTTTATGGCAATTATTGCTTTAATTAAATATATATATAAAAAAAATTAGGTCCTTAGTTTTAGTCTATATTTATGAATTATTAGCTATTTTAATAAAATCCAATGAACGTACTGAAACGGGAATTAATGAACACGTTGAAGGCGTTTTTCATTGTTTTTTTTTTAATTTTAAAATTGTTTTGAATTTGGAATTCTAAGTAGAATTAATGTTAGTCTCCTTCACAGTAGACAGTATTCAAAATATTAATAAAATAATAATAATTAAATTCAACGTTTAATTCAAAATATTTTGAAAATAGAACTTTATTTTCGTTTCTTTTGGATTAAGTCTACTGTTATAATATCTTCTATCAGGATAATGTTCGCGTTTTAATTAATAATTTCATGAAAATGCTTATTTTATATATTAAATTCCATTTCTTGACAAGGCAGCATGTCATAAAGTTATTTGCAATGCACCTTCCAAAATTCCAAGCAGGTAATGAAAACAGTTTTCAAACGACGGATACGATTCACGTGGGAATTTACGAATTGCAACGGAACAACAGACTATATAACATTTGTTAGAGAATTGTTCAGAATAGTTATTTGTGGTTAGCCGCCATCTTGTGTGTTCGAATTTTGATTTAACCACGTGCCTTGTTATTCGGATTAATGATCATTACGATTATTTAGCACTAATAATTATTGAAATAATCTTGGTCCAGGGTTCATACCCCGGGTCGAACCAATAAAAATGTTAAATTTTTTTTCTATCGAGTAATACTTACAATACTAGTATCGACGTTGTTACTTTTTACACTCCCGTGCCTTGGAAAGTCCGTAAAGACTTTAGTGCGCCTGAAATCCTTCCAAATCCTGTCAAAACCCATTGTGGTCAATGGGTTTGCCATGTTTAACTCTATTGTTTTACATTTTCTCCTGGCTCAAATCGTATCATTTTGTTATATAAATGTTTAAGAGCGCATTCGCCGCACCGTCAGTGGTAGGCGTCCAATTCAAAAATTTCAACGAGGTCGCTCCAGTTTCCGACAATGGCAAACTTGTCTCAAGGTAAGAAAATAATTCATTATCATACTAAGTTCGAACCAATGAAGTTCTGTCAAAACGGCAGTATACAAGGTGGATATCAGAAGACTGGTGATATTATCAATAATTATTCGGTATTGACTTGTCGATAACAGGTGCAATTTATACAACATCTTAGTGACCGTATTTCGATACTGCTGTATCGAATGTGTGATGTGATGACCGTAGCCCATTGGCACGTCTGTTATTTTTTATATTTAAAATCTCTGCTATCACAAATATAATCAACAACAACAATATTAACAGCCTGTTTATTTCCCACTGCTGGGCTAAGGCCTCCTCATCTTTTGAGAAGAAGGTTTGGAGCATATTCCACCACGCTGCTCTAATGTGGGTTGGTGGAATACACACGTGGCAGAATTTCGTTGAAATTAAACACATGCAGGTTTCCTCACGATGTTTTCCTTCACCGACGAGCACGAGATGAATTATAAACACAAATTAAGCACATGAAAATTCAGTGGTGTTTGTCTGGGTTTGAACCCGAAATCATCGGTTAAGATGCACGCGTTCTATCCTCTGGGCCGTCTCGGCTCTCAAAAATAATCATTCATTGCTAATTCATTTGAAACATTCAATTTTATGCTAGTTACATCACCGATGGTTCCATCGCGTACATCGATGGCGGCGACACTCCCCTTTACGCACAAATGATAATACAATCAATCAACGACATGGCCGACACAAGCGACACTGATTCCTGGGCAAATGCTGTCATCCAAACTATTGCCACAGTCGGTGAGCTCGCTAACGGCGTCCCCGGTGATGCTTGTGAGGCTGCTGCTGTAAGTACTTTCTGTATCACGTGTGATTATATAAAACCTCTTTTGGATTTTACATATTTATGTCGAATTATCTCCTATGGTCGAATTAATATTTAAATATAAACTTGATTTGTCTTTGCAATAATTTTATGGACGAATTTAATATTTTTGGAGAATTGTATATATCTTTTTTATATTTAGCTCATCAACGCATACGCGTACTCCGTCAGCACTGGTAACAGCGCTGGACTCCGTGCTGCACTTCCCAACTTCGTGCAACGCATCGCTGGATACGTTGACACCATCGTCCAACTCGTCGTCAACCCCAACGGCGTCCGTTACTCGGTAAACTGTTTTATATTCAACCCTGTGTCATTATTTGTGCTTGCATCATCTGTACTTTTTAATCACTAGATGTGCCCGCGACATCGTATGCATTTGAATTTAACAAAAAGTTATTGTTGTACCCTAAGTTACACCTTATTACACCAGCTATCTGTCCGTGAAAGTCCCGTCAAAATCGGTGCAGTCGTTCTAGAGATTAGCCGAAAAAAACAGACAGACAAACAGACAAAAATTGAAACAAACGGTACATTGGTATATGTACCGTGTATACATATGCATTTAGTAAAATGCGGTCATTTTAATATTACAAACAGACAGTTCAATTTTATTATATAGTTTATAATTGGAACCAAACATAAATACTTTGTATAGTTGTGTTCCAGTTTGAAGAGTAAGTAGTCCAGTGACTACAGACACAAGAGACTTAATATTTCAGAATGACATTACCCAGTGTATGGGGTATTAATTATATTCAGCGGTTCTAGAGAACGCGTGAAGTTGATCTGCAATCACGTGATCGATTTTTCCTTTATATTTAAGTGTGTTTTATTGAATTTTCTATGAGTTTCCATTCGTATATTTTTGTTTGTCTGTTTTGTTCCGCATTATTTCTAGGTAGAGTTATAACTATCGAAGTTAATATCGGTTAAATTATAAAAACTCTAACCTAACCTGACCGAAAGATTATAAACTATTGAAATATACGTTTAGTTATAAGTTGAATCACCGTTCATAATCTTTCGACAGTTTACAATCTCGTAACACCCTTACAATAGATCTATGACAATTAACAAATATTTCTATTTCCAAAATGTTGTCACGTGATAAAATAGAGCGTAACACAATATGATGCGGTATGACTTGCGTTTCAGTTGCAGGGTGTCGATCATTTGTACGTCGACCATTAATCACCGCCATTGTCTCAACTTGTCTAACCTGAGCATTGAAAATTGATTGTTATTGTTATCAATGGTATTTTTATGCTCTTAACAGATCCAGACGTCATTAATTGATTGGACTGGCAATTAATTTTCTTGGTGGTAGGGCTTTGAGCAAATCCGTCTGGGCAGGTACCACCCACTCATATTCTGCCGCCAATCAGCAATACTTGGTATAGCTGTGTTCCGGTTTGAAGGGCGAGTGAGTCAATGTAACAGGCACAAGGAACATAACATCTTAGTTCCCAAGGTTGTTGGCGCATTGAAGTAAGGGATGGTTAATATTTCTAACAGCGCCAATGTCTGTGGGCGGTGGTGACCTAACTTATCAAATAAAAAAAAAAAAACATTCTAGTTAATCCAAGAGGAACTTATTTGTATTTAAATAATTAAATTAAAACGAGTTAATCTAAATTACTGTAATTAATTAATATATAATTATTAATAGTGATGTGAGAATAGGCGATTGATTTCAAACTCACACGATCGCTTTTATTGTTGTAATAAAGCTTTATAAACAACAATAGGTCGGTAAATTGGTGTAATTAATTAACTAAATTTTAATTTAATTATTACGTGATCTATGATTCCATTTTGATTTATTCATTGAATAAAATTAATACATCTATTTTTGTCATATATTTGGTATAAATCGATATTTTTTTGTATTGTTTTTTAAAATAATTTATTGAATCATTATTTATATCCAGTCTGGTCCAAGAGGCAAGTGCCTTGGTGGTGGCAGAAGTTACCAATTTGAGGAGGCATGGGATGGTATCCTTGACAAAGCCAACGCTTACCAAATTGGGTAAGTACAGTTTTTTTTTTATTACTTAATTATTGTATGTGATCTCAAGATTATAATGTCCATCTCCTGATTGAAATTCGGTTATGGTGGATCCCAAATAGCCAGCAGCACAGTCACAGTCCGTGTACTTTAATTTTTACAATGGTTGAACTATTGTTCTTACTTTGCCGGTGCTTAGCGTGTAGCTGTTTTTCATATATATATGTCGTTTCATCATAGGCTCGTCATAAGTTTTTTTTTTTCAAATGTATATTTTTTTAATCAACCTCTATGGTCTTTACATTAAAAGCATTAATGCTATGTTAACGAATTTGTGAGTGAAAGGAAAGTATTTCAAAAAATATTTTATTTATAACAAAATTTTAAGAGAAGATTTTTTTTTGATGAAAATAATTATTTTTATATTCAAATGTTAATAAATGTTATGGAAAATATTCGTATTTATTACAATTTTTTTTTTTTAATTCTTTCAGTCTCTTGAACGAGGAGTACTGCGCTGCCAAGCGTCTGTACAACGCCTTCAACATCCGCAGTAACAACGTAGCCGCCGGCGTCACCGCCGTCACCACCAGACCAGTTAACCAACTCGTACAACTTGCGCTTCCACAACTTGCACAAGTAAGTTGATTTATGAAACCTTTACTTTACATTACTTTTATTGCAAAACGTCGTATGTCTATTTTACAGGAGAACTCAAAAACTGTATACTGTATGTTTCATAATTATAATATTTATAGTTACATATAAATCGATGATTCAATGCTAATTCGTTTCAAAAGATACGTATTTTTACATTTTTTTAAATTGTAATATAATTGTTACATACGACCTTCTGCTCTGACACTAAATATTGGCCGATATTGTTCGGTATAGTCAAGCGTGTATTTCGCTATAAAAACGACGTAAAGTAGATAAAGGCTTTAACTCACAATGACCTCTCGGTCCGATACATAAATTTGTTAAACAGTCCAAATTGCAGACGAGTTATACAGAAATATGAAAAAAAATGAAATATCAATATTGGGAACTTTAGTGGAATATTTACAACTTTTACAAGAAAAGTGTGGACATAGCTACGCCTGACTGACATCGTTATAGTGAAATCATCGAATCGACTTCGATGGTAGTTTAAAATCTGGAATTGTATTAAACAAAATGGAAATGACGCTGTGGATAATTTACGTGGATTTCGCTTCCAAGCAAGAAACGTCATGAGCTTAGTTTGAGTGATCTCATTCTTGGTAGTAAATAAATACGGATGAAATTATTTCATATAATATGTGTATATATTATATATAAAACAAAACATTATTATGTACCGTGGTGGAATAAATTCCCTTCTTCTTAAGAGACAAGGACGCTTTTGCCTAGCAGTAAGCGGACTAGAATTAAACATTTTAAAAGGTAAAAAAATGTGCCGAATATAAATGGCAAATATCAAGTTAACGAGTCGCAGTATCTCAGAAAGTTATTTTAATATGCGAAATATGTATAGTGCGCCCGATAAAGAAACATAATCTTGGTCGTAGTATGCTATCAGAAAATCGTACATACAGTTAGTAAATCTCACGAGAATCTTGAAGATAATTGTGAACAGAGCCTTCGGTTTACAAGTGAGCTTAAATCTCGTGAGATTTATAATAAACTAACGCTACATTGATATTGTGTGAACAAACTCTAAACTCATTCGAGAACACGATAGTAATCATGTCATAAAATGATACGCGACTTTGTCTGTAATAATGATGAACATTAAAACGATATAAGTTACAAAATTGCGTATCAATGTTTGTTTGAGTGGTACAAAGTAAAGTTGACATTTTATGATGTCATCCAGACCGATTTCGGCCGAGCTAACCAACTACACAGGACATTAAAGTTCAATCTCTGTTCCCTTGCTCATAATCCGATGGAACGGCAAATCCGAAACGAACAGGAAGAGTTCAGGCGCTGGACCAGACGGTTTGAAGTGCTTTTCGAGGCGTGAGAGTCTATTTATGTCTACGTTAGACTGTTACTGATATTTTTTTTTGACAGAAAAACCCAATAATTTTTTATTGGTCCGATCTGAAATAATATACACAGTTAGCTGTTTGTTTTTGTTCAAATGCTTTGTAATATAAGCGCATAATTCATGTGATTTATTTATTTATTAGCTTCTAGGGTAGCCAACATAAATGTTTTATCTACAAGCAAGCAATGTACTAAAGCAAACAAAACGGTCAAGATTATCATATTAATTCTCACTTCTCACGTTCTTATTGTGTGTTTACATGATTTGCGATAATTAAATCTTTTTTTTTTCTTTTCCTAGTTCTTGAGAGTAGTCGCTAATGGAGGAAACCCAGTTCAAGCTGGAGCCAACGCCAAGAATGCTCTTCTCCAATCTCTCCCCAAAATCCAGTACTGAGGAAATCAGATCGATCAATCATATGTAGTAGTTGTATATATCGAATAATAAACCGCAGAATAATTTAACCAATAAAATATTCGTCTTACTAATAAATAGTTCTATTTCTTTCTTTCAAATGACAAATTACTTATGAGAGAAGGAGTGAAAACGATGTGTCACTCTTTACCTTAAGAACTTATATTAGTAAGGTCGTTTATATATTTTTGTATTTATTGATTACAGGACAAGATAATAAAAGCCTTATATTGTTATATATTAAGACTTATATTTCTTGTATTGATATACCAATAGATGGATGTTTATTGCTATGTAAATATAAGTTTTTAAGTAACAACATGATTTTGCTTTTATTTTTCGACTCACGATATATATTTCACATATTATTTCGAATAAAGATGTATTCTGAAAGATTTTCTTATTTCTTTCCTCTCCCGATATTGATAATCCTTTATTTGATACTAGCGGGTCTCACGTTAAACTTCGCGTTCATTCAAATGTTCTTTTAGGAATTCAGAAAATTATGACGTTGATTTCATTACATTGTAAACTGCAAGTCACATTTGGCGCCGAAATGAAACCTCTTTTGAATGTTTTTTTTTAATTTCAAATAGTATACATTAGTTCAGTTAAAATTGGAGTTTGTCGAAAACAATTTACTTTAATTTTGTTTTCATTTTTTTTTCCTAATACATTTTTTGTAATAATCGTAGCACCGCAATCTAATCGGCCAGTAACTTTTTTCCACTCTCTAAAATATTTTTTTTATTAAATCGTAACAATTTAGTCAAGAGCTCTTCAAAATGAGACTATAACCGTTTTTTTTTATAAAAAACGGCTTACACTATTAATATATGTTTAAGATATGTTTCGGTAATGTCAACGATACACATAGGTTTCATTTTGAAGTAACATGTTAGTGTAATGAAACTTTATCAAATTTTTTTTTGGGCGATTGATGTTACAGGTTCAACTGTTAAAGACATATGATTTTGAGGTATCATATTAAATCGCTATAAAATGTAAATAAAATATTTTTTTAATTTAGAAAATTGTATTTTGTGGCTGAACGCGTATTTTATCTTATTAATTTTTCGTAATCCTCTATGTTTAGACGTTCAATTTGAAGTAGCGTCGTCATGACTCCTATGACCCTCCCTCCGGGACCGCGCCATTAGGACGGAGTCTAAAATTTTCAATAAATGTACACTATTACATCAAGTAGCGTTACAACTACAAACTCAAATATATTCAAATATGGAATGCTCGTTATTTATAAATTTATAATCCTAAAAAAAGTACAAATTTGATCATCCAGGTTTCTTGACTCGTCTTAAATAACCTTTTTCAGAGTGATTGAAATTATAAATTGTAAAATTAATTTGAAATTGTTATTTAATAAATATATAAAGTTAGAGCATCAATCGGCTAGTTTGCTTTGGAATAAAATTATACGCCTCGTCGATTTTTAATCATACTAAGGGTCTTAGCGAACTTGTGGAACTAAAGCCGAGTGAGTTTTATAGAGTAGTCTTGTTATACCGAGCGAGGAATTCCATTGGGTGCAGAAATAATGAAACTTTAAATACGGTAAAGCGATCTTGTGCGAAGTTTGTACATTGTTTGTAAATTTTTATTTTGTACGAATTTCTTTTTTATCAATACATAATTAAAATTTTACAATGGCTATATTAAAAAAAAATTACCGGATAGGGAGGGATGTTTTTATTAAAATGTATGAAAAATTTAATATTTCTTTTTATTTTAAAAATAAAAGAATATGTTCATTACACTGCGTATGTGGTTTCCAATATAGAAAATTTGATTTTTTTTTTGTTTAATCTGTATTCCGTATTCCGCTGTGAGGAATAACATCGCTAGGAAGCCGATAGATGTACATTCTTCAGCAGTAAAATACATAATTGTTTATAAGCTTTTATGATGAGCGCGCTCAGGGTGACTTGAAAACTATATGATGAAGTTGCTCGCTAATCCGATAATCAAGTGTCAAGTCGCTCAAACTAGGCAACTTCACACCTTACCCTGTTTTATAATATTTATTTTAATCCAAATTTAAATTTGGATCGCTTAAATTTGTAAGACTATGTTGACAAAACCGTCCAAGAGAACTCGCGCATGAAGGTTTCCGTACCTTTATCTATAAAAACGGCAATAAAAATCTTGTCTGTTGTAATGGAGCCCCCATTATTTATTTATTTTTATCTGATTTTTTTTTAGTGTTTGTTGTTATACCAACATTAGAAATACACCATTTGTGAAAATTTCAATTTTTTAACAATCACGGTTCACGAGATACAGCCTGGTGACAGACCGACGGACCGACCGCGAAGTCTTAGTAATAGTGCCCTTATAGGTACGGAACCCTAAAAAATAGAAATAACATTTGTCATTATAATTAAGATAAGTATATTAGATAATTTGCACGCATTTTTAAACTATTTTCAATAACGCCGAACAAGTTGAATTCTTACGCGCGTACATAAGAATCGAACGAATATAAATTTTTATATACGTTGAATAAAAATTGTCAAAAATCCTTCTCATTTCCATTACAGTCTTTGCCTCTATCGTTAGTGTAATCAAACCATTAAACGATTTCAAGTTCTCCTTACAAATACCTATTCGTAGAAGCAATTATTAACTTCGTTGCACTTTTTAATTTAAAGTTAATATGGAATATTGTGTTGTCTTTTTTTTTAAATTAATGGTTGCAGGTTATTAATATAAAATATCCGTGTAAAATAAAAGCGAAAACTTCGACCCCGTTTTCAGGAAACATAATAAAAATGAATGTTTAATTTCGGACTGCAAGCTAGTACAGCCGACTATATCTATACTAATATATAAAGCGGAAGAGTTTGTTTGTTTGTTTGTTTAAACGCGCTAATCTCAGGAACTACTGGTCCGATTTGAAAAATTCTTTTTTTGTTGAATAGTCCAATTATAGAGGAAGGCTTTAGGCTATATAACATTACGCTGCGACCAATAGGAGCGCAGCGACAGTGAGAAATGTTGCAAAAACGGGGAAAAATATTCACATTTATGGACTTTCGATGCGTGCGCAGCATAAACGTTTTAAGTTACTCAAAAAATGTGTATGAAAGATATATTCCTCTTTTAATAATAAAAAAAAAGTCCGTGACACTATATGTCTCTTTGTTAAGAGTGTGCTAGCAGGCGGGGCGCGGCGGCGGCTGAGGGGGAGGCGGGTCAGCCCCGCCGCCGCGCTCGCCACTCTCACCCGCGGGTGTAGTTCTTCGAAGTAGCAATGCACATAACGACTTAAAAAAATTAACATTCTTAATAGTTAAATTATTTATCAAAATTAGGTTTTGTTATCAGCTTATTTGCTCATTATTTTTTATCGTTTAAAATCGATTACATTTAAATCATAATCTGCTGTAGTTTTAACTTACGATATAAGATAAAATTTCAATGAACATTCCTTCGTACTTTGCAAGTAAACAATTCAAACGTTTCACGGTATAAATAAGGTATAAAAATTACATTACACACGTAAAAAAGTTCAAATTGGCGAGCGATACTTTCACCGATGCAGATTAATCATCACTGAGAAAATAAATTATGCAAATAAGCAAATAGGTGAATATCGTTTAAAATGACTACACAAATAAATTAGTAGTTCAATATTTCAAGTAATTTCTATTACGTTCAAGCATATTCAACACGGTTGTACTATAATCACCTTATGAAATAATAACACCAAAGGAGAAACAATCTAAACTTCTTATTGTTCGGTTTGTTTATCTTATTACGTTTAAGTTAATATTGTTTGTTTTCAACCGACTTCAAAAAGGAGGAGGTTATCAATTCGTCTGTATTTTTTTTTTATATGTCTGTTACCTCATAACTTTTCACTGGATTTTGATAATTTTTTTTTGTTTGAAAGGTAGTGCTTCCCGTGGGGCCCCATTTTAATTTTATCCTGTTACGATGATGGTATCCCTATGAAAACGATATAAGTCTTAAATGTGCATTATGTATGTGCGCGATAAATAGGTGAATAACTCAAAATTGTGCCAACCAATTTTAATGATTCTTTTTTTATTATAAAGGATATACTTCAAGGGTACTATGGTGAAAGTTTGGTAAGGTTCTGAGCATAGGATCCATGACAAAGTAACGGTACGGAAGGGAACGGAACAATTCTAAGGAGCACGTTAGCGATACTCGGCCGAATCTTTTAGAAACAAAAATTTTGACAAAAAAAAACCGACTTCAAAAGAGAAAAAAAATAATATGCTCTAAAAAGTAAAAAATAATTGCTTATTATTCTACAACTTAATAATCAAGTAACTTATTCTACTTACCAATATGTAGGTACGTTCTGTGTTTCCACGCAAGGAGATAAGTATGTACCTACCCACTTTAAATCTAACTTAACACAAACCTATGAATAACAAACAATGATCACAATATTTTTTAGATTTATACTATGTAAAATGAAATTAAAAATATTTAGACTATTTAAAAGTCAGCAAAGTTATTACGATAATATATTATAGTTAAAATTATTGTTATTTTGGGAGGCGGTGTCAGCCAATGTAGGTTTGTAAATATATGATATACTCCAAATTTGTAAATCTGGTCTATCGATAAATACACTTCTTCTTGATGTTTTTTTAAACCCTATACGTACATAGTGGTCCTATATAATGACAGAAAATTGGAATCAAAATTGAGTGTTTAAGCAAACGTGTCTACCGTCAGGTATTACAATTCATGAACTTTTCTCCTAATCCAAGACAAAGAAAAGTCATTCAGATTTACTATTACATTTCCTGTTGAACGTTTTGTTTGTTTTGGCAGAGTATGAATTTTGTTTGTGATTTATTTATTTACAATTGACTTTTTCTTTTGTCTTACATCCAGATGTCGATACACCTGCATCGAATTGTTAACAAAAAAAATATTCGCAATCGTACACTATTGTACAATATTTCTTTTATGTTTAAGAAAAGGGTTGTCATAATTGACCGTATAACAATAAGCAATAAAAACACAGATGTTGGTAATTTATTTAGACAAACTTTACCGGTAATTTTAAGAGGAACTAGAGCAGACATTGTAAGGTCTTGCCTTAAAAGTTCACCGTTATGGAAATTTGTCCATACCTTAAAACTATCTACGAATATGAGAGCACATTTGGGGGGAGGAAGTACAAATTTTCCTTCAAAGTTACTTTTAATAGGAGATGGAAAAGTACCTCATTCTGAAAATAAAATTGAAATTGATCGCGATTTAGGAGAAAAAGTGACTAGCATAGAGGATTTAATATCAAAAGTTTACCCTAATATCGTCGAAATAGAAAATAAAGATTACCAATGGATGTGTCAAAGGGCAATATTGGCGGCGAGAAATAGTAGCGTTGACGAAATTAACGACCTAATTTTAACCAAACTTCCAGGCGATATAACTACCTACACATCTATTGATAATGTAATGGATCAAGAAGATGCTGTCCATTACCCACAAGAGTTTCTCAATTCTTTAAACCCGAGCGGCCTTCCACCACATTCCCTGATGTTAAAAATAGGTGCTGCGATAATTTTACTCAGAAATCTTAAACCACCAAATTTATGTAACGGGACCCGCCTTCAAGTAAAATTCCTTCGCAATAACGTGATCGTTGCAACAGTTTTGACTGGTCCGGCAGTTGGTCAAACAGTGCTTATACCTCGCATCCCAATGATTCCAAATGGTTTACCTTTTAATTTTAAAAGAATTCAATTTCCCATTAAGTTATCTTTTGCCGTAACCATTAATAAATCACAGGGCCAAACATTTAAACACGTAGGAATCGATTTACGTCAAGACTGCTTTTCACACGGCCAACTATATGTCGCGTTGTCAAGATCGGGTTGCGGGCAAAATCAGTATGTTCTCTTACCACAAGAAAATAAAACTAAAAATATAATCTACGCTAAAGTACTGTAAAACATATTATTAAATCTTATTGACGATTATAATAACAAAAACCAACGTGAGCAATCAAACGATAATCATGATAGTTTCCGACAACTACGCGAACGAAGTCGCGGGCACAGCTAGTATACTATATACCTATATGTACAGGTTTGTGGTGCTGGATGTACGTTGAGTTAAGCACAATGGGTTGGAAATTTATAGCGTGTGACGTGGCCGACTGTGCATAGTGAAATTTGAATTTTGTTCGTTGTTTCTTGCCGAGGCGGCGACTGAATTCTTCGGTGCATGTAAACCGTCTATTGTCTCTGGTTTTGAAATAAAAAAACATCGTGAGCTGTGTTTTGTTGCAGCGGAATTTATTTTTTAGTGAGCGGGAGATTGTTTAAACATAGTTTATGTTAATAATTGCGCAAAATTTTAAAATAGAAAAATAATGATGATGTGAATATGTTAAGGTTACAAGTTAATTTTATATAAATTAAAATATTTTTTTTATGATAAAATAATGTTTAAATTTTTAAATTATGTATAGGTATATATCGGTTGGCTGTATATTATAAACGTCTATACTAATGTTATAAATACAAAAGTAATTCTGTCTGTCTCTTTGTCTCTGTTACTCTTACAAGGCCATATAATTGGAATATAGTAAAGTGTCCATGAATAAGCGGGTCTTTAATTGATTTTTATTCCAAAATATATTGTTAAATATTACTTTGTATTATTTGATCTTGATTTAAATATTAATATTTATTTGATCATCGACTCGACCATACTGGACCTAATCAGGAATTTGCTTCACGTGGTGGTAGGGACCATCAAGTAAATATTCTACCACCAAGCAGCTATACTAGTATTGTTGTGTTTCGGTTTGAAGGGTAAGTGAGCCAGTGTAATGCCACGCACAAGGGAAATCGCATCTTAGTTCCAAAGGTTGGTGACACAATGGCGATGCAAGAAATGTTTGGAACTCCTTGCGGCAACTGTGCCTATGGGCTGTGGTGACCACTTAAAACCAGGAGGCCCATATACTTGTCCTACCCAATCAAAAAAATCTCGTGACACTATTCCTGATATCCGTTGCAGAATTTATTAAAGAAGGTTAAATGTTAATTTTAATCTTCAATTAATAAAATGTCAACACTGAGGGAAGTTTGACGTGAAATTGACATTGGATCCAATTAGCCGGTCGGAATTTTCGAATTAATTTGAATCAATATAATTATCAAGATCCTATATACTGATTTTTAAATAAAATCACGAAACGTATTCAGTTAAACTACGAATAACTCGTTTATATATACAGACAACTTTACTTATAATCATATAAAATATCAAAGGTGGTTAATTAAACTGTCTTCTTCTTACGAATGTCTATAGTCTGTTCAAGTCAGCTTGATCGTTTTGACAGACGGGCTAGTGATGAGAAACAGAAAATATAACATATATAACAGTCGATGGAACGATGGAATGCGTAATTCAAATTTGAATTCAATATTTTTTTAACTTTTTTTTCTAAAAAGAGACCAGCTAAAGAGACGCCAACCACTAGCCAAAGTGACTTCAACCAAAAGGATCCCTGTTCGTAACAATAACTTAACAATCTTTAATAAGGATTTTTGTAATGGATATTTGTAACAGTTACGGCCTGCTATTCGCGTCCCTACCGTCCGACCGATGTAACATTGTACAAAGCGTCTGTTATTTTCAGTGTTTCTATTTAAAATAATATATAGTAGAAAAAGTCTTAAAACTTTCGGATAACGCTTGAATCTTTAGGAACTTTTGTATTATATGTATTTTTACAATTTTTAAAATCATCAAAGAAAATATGTTTGTCATTGCAAAGTTATGTCGATCAGAAAAAAATTACATCTGTCAAAAAGATCAAGCTACCTGGTGCAGGATATAATCAATGATAAGTGAAAGAGACAGTATAGTGTCAAAATAAACACCCAATAAGTAGACCCGGATCAATTAGACAGTGTAGGCTATAACTACTTGATGTCCGGCCGATGAAGGTTACGACGGCCAATATCATGGGAGACCAACCAACTGCGCAGGATATGTAATATTGCAGAAGTGTGTGCGCAAGAGCCGAGATGGCCTAGTGGTTAGAACACGTACATCTTAACCGAAACCCCCCCTAACTTAGGGAGGGGGAGGTCTGTGGTCTTAAGCAACGACTAGGGGCACCTAGGCTGGCAAAATTAGGAAATAAGGTTAAAAAATTCAATGTTAATAAAATGTATGTTATTTGTTGAAGCAAACTACTTCTCAATTCCAATATGACAATGGCGTAAATTTGTAAATAACAAAAATAAAAATAAACAAGATTTATTAACTAACGAAGTATTATAATCGCAAGGATGCTATAACGTAGAGCTCTTAAATTTCATTTAATTTCTTGTATTCCTTTTAGCGACTTAAATATTTCCACCAAAATGAAACAAATGCCAAAATAGTCACAGATGTGGTATACAAATGTAAATTTAGTCCAGTCGACGTGAACGCATTGCGGCATTGCATATTTTTTTTTCTTTAGGCTCAACAAACCGCATTGTAGTTATAAAACAGCAGTATATTTTTAAAAGGAGGTTGTATACGTGACTTTTAAATTTAAGCCTAAATTTTATCTTGTAAATTAAGAAAGAGTCCAGTGAGTAAACTAGATCCTAATCTTAGTTCTGAACTTTTGGCTTTGAAGAAAGAAATGATGGAAACAGGCTAAGGTTTTGAATTAACGGGGACACCATTGGCCTTCAGAGAGGCATTTATAGAATTTTACAACAAGGATAAGTTAAAAAGTTAAAGTTGTATTTTTTTAATATATTCTAAATAATAAATATACTTGATATCTTTAAGTTTTATTTGGTGCAAGGGCTTTGTGGGTAGCACCCACTCGTCGTATATTATACCGCCAGGGAAGTGTCAATAGCGGTAGGTTCGATCGTGATGTTGTGCCATCATTGTCCCCACTTCTAGCAACAACATTTAAGCTTAATTGGAGGGGTAAATAGGAATACTAGTTATGTCTTTAAGGACATTGCTACTAATATAAATGAAATATAAAAATTAGGAGTCTATGAAAGATGAATGAGTCAGTGTAAATACAGGCATGTATCTTAGCTTCCAAGCTTATTGGCAAATTGCAGGTGTAAGGGATAGGTAATATTTCTAAGGGTCCAACGTCTATTGACGGTATTGTTCACTTACCATCAGGACGTGACATTCACAAGTCTGCCTACCTATACTATATAACTTATATAAACATAATAAATTATTAATTTAAAGTAAAAATAAAAAATAATACAGTTGATTTCATATCCAGTTCTTTATTGCACATTCAAAAGATAATATAACCTGTTTTTGTTATAAAAAAAGAATACGGCATATTTGCGGATATGGTCAACAGAAACAATCAAGTAAAACTTCTCTACTCGCCAGATAACAAGATCTTTTATCCCTTTGACCTTTGGAGATATATGTTCACGTGTTGAACCGAAGGCGTATATCTTTCAACCCAGCGAGTGCGGGATATAAATCGCTGTGCAGCGCTATTAACCGCTTGCGCCAAGTAACTATTGTAAAATTGACCTCCTTTGTAGGTTTATTGTATTTTCTTTTTTCAAGTAACAATTAAGTAACTTGAAATGAATTTAATCTTACGACACTTTTTTAAATAAATAAATAAATATTGGACAACATCACATACATTACTCTGATCCCAATGTAAGTAGCTAAAGCACTTGTGTGGTCAGATTATACTTAAAATAGTTTTTTTCAATAATTATTATTAACTTGGGATATAATTGTCTAGTAATTTAGATCTAGATCAGTCTGTTTTGGAGTATTTTACGGGATCATTTATTTATTTTTACACAGATAGACGAGCTTTGTGGTCTTATTTCTTATTTACACTGACACTCTTATTTCCACTCCAATTTCTATAAATTTTGTATTTTTTTCTTAGTTACTTAAATCAGTCAAAATATTTTATTGAACGTTTTCAAATATATCAAACATTTAAACTAAACTTTACTTGGTATGTTCAAAACGACACTACGTACCAGAATCTAAATCAAAGAGCGAACCTAAAACGGCGTGACGGCGTTTTAAAAATCCCCGGGTAAAATAAAAAGGAACATTCTTGCACTTAGCTAAAGCCATGCACTTCCGCTGTTTGAGTAGCTGATATAAAATTCAGCCTGGTAGAGAGATTTTTTAGAAAAAAAAGACTAAGGAAATTACTTAAAAATTCCCATTACCAGCGTGCTGCGCTGTTGTTGGAAGTTCCCTGATGAAAGATCGCTTCAGCAATAAATTAGTGTTCGGGAACGGTTGAGAGCGGTAACTAAAGTTCACTTTATGTAATAGTTAGTCTTATTTGTTTCCAACATTGTTTAACTTAATTTCACGGATCGCATTGCTTGGAATATTTTTCAACGTTATGGGTTATAAATTGTTAGGAGTAATCTCTCTCGTGTACATATATATCGGTATTTATTCAATATATGTATATATACTAGCGGCGTGCCGCGGACTTGTACGGGTAAAATTGATTAATAAAGAAAATTAGAAAAGCTCTTAGCGAGTTAATTTACATAAAGAATACTTTAAATGAGAAATATGAATTCTATAAAATTGCTCTGAGTCGTAATTTTGTCTGCCAACCATTTGGTTATAAAAATTACACCGGAATCACTCATATAGAGTAAATTATTACGAGGCGTTTTTGTTTGGTGGTCTAATAATCGGCGCATGCGTAGTGAGTCTATACAGTCTTTTCTTACCGCCAGTGAATTTATTGTTATAGCCATACTTTTGGAAATTATGTCATTTTTACGGCATTTTTTGTATTAATCAAAAACTGTACAAGCCGTCGACGGTAAAACTTCGAATATTTACATAAAACAGAGCCGAGTGCTTCATTTGAAAATAAAATTTGTTTTAGAATTATGGTAATTCAACGAAAGGTCAGTAATCATTTTTTTTAGCGAGATCAAAAATTATTTTCACTCAAAGGGTTTTTAGGGGAACGGTAGATATAAAAATGCGAACTTTACAAAAACAATTTTTAAATACATTTCTGTATTGATAAATTATAAAAGAATATAAATTATTAAAAAAGTGTATTATACTAAAATTCTTGTTTAGTTAATTTTATTTTATGTACGATTTCTCCTGGATTTCCTTAAGCGGAATTTCTTTGCTTGACGCTATATCACAAGTTTATAATGTTAAGTGAAGATGGTCCAGTGGATAAACCACGTGGATCTGATCAGAGGTCACCTGGGTAGGTACCAGTCGTACATCATATATTCAACCGCCAAACTGCGGCTTGGTTATTTAGTATATAAGTGAGTGAGCCAGTGTAATTACAGACACAAGAGATGTAACATAGTCCCCAACGTTGGTGGTTCGAATTCGATCAAACCCTAATATTTCATATAATAAAGTTTTATTTAATAAAATACTTTGATAATTGACAATATACAAAATTATTCATAACAAAGGCACGTCCCTTCACGTAAAATTATTATCGGCGTGCATTAGTATGAGTGACGCCCGTGCTTACAATATATCTTAGTGTGCGTACGACTAGGAGTAAAGTCAGCAAAACAATACAAATTAAATTATATTTGTATATGTTTATTGTAATATATAGATCTGTTATATGTTCCAACACACTTCAATCGTTATCGTTCAAGAAAGAAAAGTCGGTTTGAAATTTATTGAGTAAACCCAGTGCTATAATTGTTAACATTTGCTTTTATAGTGGGCGGACGAGCAAATCGGTCACGTGATCATAAACGGTCACCACCAAAGATATTGGCACTGTCAGAAATATTAGCCATTCCTTACATCGCCAATGCGCCACCAACCTTGTTACATGTACATGTATGTATGTATGTTTGTATGTATGTATGTATGTTTGTATGTATGTATGTTTGTATGTATGTATGTATGTATGTATGTGACATGTACTACACGGGCAATGTTTATGATCAAGTAAATGACAGTTATAAGTTAAAACAAGTATAAGCTATGATGTCGGTTATTTCTCTTACGTACGTTTAAGTTACAATCTTTTACTGGAATTGCCTTTTGTAATATGCAGGGGCTTTTCGTGTAATTTCGGTTGGGATATTTGTTGAGTTAATATTTTTCTTTCGAATTTAATGTTATTCGTATTGTTCTGAACAGAATCTGTTTTTAGTTCTTTGAAGGTGTTTACATTAAAATAATTTTATTTTGTAGTTTGTTTTTTTTTTCGTCATTGTCAACTAGCGACCCGCCCCGGCTTCTCATTATGCAATTTATTAATAAAGAAAATGTTAAAATATAAAAAATATATACAATTGGATCATTAGTTCTACCCCCCCCCCCCCATACACACTAAGAAATAAATAACACCTCTTTATAATATTAGTATAGAGAGTGTTCAAATTATATATAGTTATAGATTTAGACCTACTATAAGTATTTTAGAAAGGAGATAATCAAGGCTGTAATACTGAACTGTAGAGTTTATTTATTTCATTTCAAAAGATAGGAGAAAAGATTTGTGTCTGATAGTCCATATTAAGAGCGCCTATATGACGCCATGAACCATGAACAACGGGGCGTGGCGGTAACATTTAATGAACATACCACTGGGTCCATAAGACCCTGACCCACTGGGTCAGATATACATGACACGGTAGCTGCGCGCTATCGTCGAGGACATGCCTGGGCAAGGAGGTATGCCTCGAGGCCCGTACCCCGCTTGGCCGAGGCCAAGCAGAAGAACCCTTCTCAGATTTAATGAAGTTCGTATCTAAAATAAAGTCATCCTCCAACTGTCAGCTAGTGTTACAGTATTTATTGATATTTTATACATATTAAAATGTTCGGCCACTCCAAACTGATGATGTGCTATAACGCTGTGCGTAGTCACTGGCTCTCGGCGGTCTATTGTAATCATACGCCACTACGCGCCGCTGACACTGATTGGCTACTTAGCTGAACTTCTCGTCAGTCAGCCGCTTAGCTTACGCAAGGCCGGATTTAGAGGTTTCCAAGCCCTGGGGCAAAAGAAGAGTGAGACCCTATTTTTTATTTTACAAATTGATTTGATCAATTAAATTTTATATTAAAATTTATTTTTTTATGTTTGTTTTTTGAACTATCCTCAAATTTAAATGCATTATTATATATACTAACATTTTATATACTTTAATATTCCTTATTTTTAATTTGTTTAGCGCGTTTGTGTGACAGATAATTGAGTCAGTTCCCAAGCCCAACAGTGGGATATTCACATGCTATTACTTAAGTACTGAAATATATGCAAGATATCGCAACTACAAACTGCCTTCGCTGGGCATCGATTAAAAATAATGGAAACGGAAAATAGACAAATGAATAATATTAGTAAAATTATATTCTGAATTTTTGTAAAATGTTTTATGACTCAGATTTAAATGTGTGTTTTAAAAATGTAGTAAGAATTCATTCTTATACTTTCGTGTTTGAAATAATACTTGTACGTGCAACGGTTACACTACTATGATGATATTTTCATGTACGTTTACGTTGGATTCGGTTGATATTAAATGCTTTAGCTACGGGTGAATCTTTTATTATGGAAGGTTATGTCACTTCACACTTGGAGCAGACACTAGTAGAAATGTAATCAGTTCCAATCAAACAAGAATTTAAAAATATGTATAATTTTATCGCCTACTGCATCAATTCTTTGTGGCGTGTTTTACGTGTATTTAAAAAAAAAAAGATCGCGTTAACAACTGTCGCAGAATTTTGGGTGCTTCGGAAATACTACTTCTGAGTCATGGAAAATTTGTCGTTGTATTTAGTTTTTGTTTATCAATTTGTAATTTAAAGTAATCAATGTTATCGTTAATATAAAGTCAGATAGTTATTACTTTATCCTTTTTAAAGTAAATATCCTTGATCGGTGAGAATATTATACTGCGTTAATCAAGTGGTTAGTTTACAAAGCAGTAGATTTCATGATCCTAGATTCAAAACCAAAGTCGAACCAATATCTAAAGGGTTTTTCTGTCGAGAAATTCTCAGTATCATCTCAGAGTTTGAAATTTGGGAAATGTTTATATTTAGAACATAAATATGTCGGTACATAAAAAAACATAATCAGCCTGTAAATTTCCCACTGCTGGGCTAAGGCCTCCTCTCCCGTTGAGGAGAAGGTATGGAGCATATTCCACCACGCTGCTCCAATGGGTGTTGGTGGAATACACATGTGGCAGAATTTCGTTGAAATTAGACACATGTAGGTTTCCTCACGATGTTTTCCTTCACCGCCGAGCACGAGATGAATTATAAACACAAATTAAGCACATGAAAATTCAGTGGTGCCTGCCTGGGTTTGAACCCGAAATCATCGGTTAAGATGCACGCGTTCTAACCACTGGGCCATCCAAATATGTCGGTGCTACGTCTAAATTCTCTCCGGTACTTACAGATTTCCTGTCCATACGAAATTCTATTCCTTGTCTTTTATTATTATGTTTGTCTTTGTGTACGCATTTTGCGCAGTTAACTAGGCTGCCTGGACTTTAGTCACCGTGACTGAAACCGTCCCGTTATTCTTGCAGTGTCATAAAGTACTAGCTCCCAAGTTACTTGCAAGTACATTATTCTTACCGGTATATAGTAAATAAGTGAAAAAATCGGCAAGCAGCAGACATCAACCGCTACTGAAACATTCATCTCCCTTGCGGACGCTTGTTTTACATCTCTGGGATGCTGCAGCGAAGATAGAATTGTGAAGATAAGCTTATTTATCTCCCTTAGCAGTGTAGAAGTCTCAAATTCAAGGGCAATCAATTGGAGAGCATCAATAAGAGATACGTTTCTAATAATATTAAAACATTTTTCTGTTTTGCCGTTACCATGGTAACGGCTATATAACAATGCTTCTAAATTATTGAACTCATAAGTTAAAAATATAATGTCAATGTAAATCAAAGACCGGATTAATAATCCTATATTCCAACAATAAGATCCTTATTTTAGTGTATGTTTAAAACTTAATTTAATACAAATGACGTGTGCATGTACAAATTAAATAGTTATACTTGCATCATGTAAACGATTAATGAATTAACAATTACACGGTATATTTAAAAAAATATATTTTAGTTTAAGTACCGTAACTTGTAATTGATGCCTGTTCTTTATTTAGTATCTAAAATTTGGAAATAAGAGTATTAAAAAAAAGTTTCTATAACTGTTCGTTTTATTCAATACTAATAATTTTAAGAGTATTAAGTACTTAAGACGTATCCATGTTAAAGATGTCCTCTCAAACTTGGGAGCACTTGTACAAATATTTAATGGCTGTGTTACTCGACATTCGACGTGAATTCGGTGTACTCGCTTCAACACTAGGATTTAACATACAGAAGTAATAGACATTTGTTTGATAAAATAATGATTATTGTTACATATCTACATAATATTTGGGTCACTGTTTATAAATATTGAAAAGCAAAAAGTAGAGCTTCTGTAGATTCTGAAATTCAGAGTTTCCAAGTTTCGTATGGGGATACCAATATTAATTGCCAAAAAAATGGATTAATATTTTTTGCATTCTCAGAACCCCGAACTGAAGTTCAGAATTTTGGCAGTGTCACACTCTCCTAACGTGGAAAGTAGAGCAGTAAGTCCCGCGTCTGTCTTTTCAGTTCGTGTCTAATTGTTGTCTCAACTGACTGTTATGGTGAGCATAACGGAGCACCTGTTTCCACATGTTTATGGGCTAGTGCACTAAATGATCTCATATGTATATGGATAGTACTTTATATTGGCCAACGAGGCCGTAATTCGGACAGAAGATATTATTATCAATATTACCGTAACTTATATACTACCCTACTCTACAGCCTACAGTTGATTGCACTCGGGAATGAAAACGAATGAAAGAGAAAATCACTTGAATCTATCATATCGTAAGTTATAACAGCTTAAAGGTTACTTACTTAGTTGAAATCGGCCTTAATATAGATTTTTATCGTATAGGTGGCAAAAGATCAGGACATCACAATATTCATGGACATCTGCAATACCAAGGGGGTAGGGGGGTGCGTTGCCAAGGAATGTAGCTGATCTATAGGCTCTTTTCTTACAGGTTCTTAAGTCGTATCGGTTCTGAAAAACTGCCGGCGAAAGCTGTTTCCACAGAGTGCTAGTGCGAGGCAGAAAATTTCTTAAAAATCCCCGTAAAAATGCGGTAGAAGATGCATGTGCAAAATAGGTACAAAGTGATCCAACATCTCTACGCAAAGCCAAGGGATCGAGCTCGTCGGGAATGACTTGACCGTTGATAATTCGAATCAAACTTATGTTTTTGGGGTTGTATTATGATGACAAGCGCAAAATTGTCTCACCCCTCAAGAATTGGCGACCTACGTGGTCGAGTAGTGTGTACACCGGTTTTCATGGGTACGCCACTCCGAGGTCCCGGGTTCGATTCCAGGCCGAGTCGATGTAGAAAAAGTTCATTAGTTTTCTATGTTGTTTTGGGTCTGGGTGTATGTGGTACCGTCGTTACTTCTGATTTTCTATAACACAAGTGCTTTAGCTACTTACATTGGGATCAGAGTAATGTATGTGATGTTGTCCAATATTTATTTATTTATTCAGAGGGCAACCGGGTCATCCCTGTTCAGGTGGTACGTCTTGAGTTGAGAGAAGTATTGTCCACCGCAATCGTTGATGATATCCTCCTTTGGTAAAAAACCAAATTCTACACAAGTATCATGTGTTAGAAGGGGAGAGGGTCAGGCCTTCAGGACTCTCACATACCGGACGAAACGCGGTAGCTTAGCTACCACTTTACGCCGATTTTAAGCGAGAGTGGTACTTTTCCAGGCGTGCCGGTCTATTCGGCTGCAACCTGACGGCATACAGCTAAATAAAATAATTACACAGATAAAACCACGTTCTTAATAAAACTAGCCACAAAAGTAAATTTATACTTTGTTATACTAGCGGCTAAAGATTCCGCTGAAAAGATTTGAAAGATTTATGTTAACATCTTATGTTACCGTATAATATGTTTGTACAATTTACGACGCAAGTTTTTATATCGTTGTATTTTTAACTTAAGCATTTTTTTTTTGTTTTACCATAAGTCGTTAAGTTATTTTTGTTTTATTTACTGAAGATTACTAACAGATTACAGAATTGTAAAACATATAAAACGTTATTTAAATTACAATTAAACTATAGTCCTCTAAAGAGTGAGTTGGTTACGAATGAACACAAGGATACAAGTCAAACGTAAGTATTCGAAACGATAAGATTATTATTTATTTTAACAGTTTGATTTTTGTGTCTGTATGGACTTTGGCCTATGATTCCACAGGCTCTCTCGAATTTACACGCTACGGTATTCATAACGTCCGCGCTGTCGTTGACTCGAATGCAAGAATCGTGGGATCCACTAATAGTAAATAACTTTAAAAGTCTATACGTACGCTGTGAGAAGCCAGCCTTAGATAATTACCGAGTCTCTCTATCTGTTTGTCTGAACGCCATAAATTCAAAATCGGAGAGATTTTCATACGGTTTTCAATGGATGAGGAAGGTTTAGTTAGGTCGAAAATTGGAGTGCGCCATATTATAAAAAAAAAAAACGATTTAAAAGTTTTTATTTAGAGCCTTGTTTTTAATTTTGAACCTTATTCAATCCGTGCGAAGCAGGATGGGTAGCTAATTCTGTAAATGAAAGATTAATTTTAGGATATATTTAAATATCGAGACTTGAGTAAATAATGCTTGTTGTTAATTTACTATTCCAACAAAGTATTCTATCCTCAAAGAGTGTATTTAATGTAAAACAAATACTAATTTATAAACTATTTCGTATTAGTGTAAACATATAATTACAATTTACTTCTAATAAGAAAATATCCAAATATCCAAAACGACGTAAGACCTTATAAATGATATAATAAAATTGGAATACTATTCTTAATTAATATTTATTATATAATTTAGGATAGAAATAAAATTTAGTAAATAAAGCTTAAACCTAACACTTTAAAAATATATACTATAATTACTTAGACTATTCAACCCGACAAATGCAGCTTCCATTACGATTTGTTTCTTGGGAATGGAATGCAAATTAATTACTTAGTAAGTTATTTTGCGCAATTAAACAATAATATATCAAAACTTTTTGCACGCATTTTTTGATGTTAGGAATTAAATACGCGACCATTAACATAGCCAATGACACAACACTACGTACTTGTCAAATAACCGTACCTATTAATTATGATAAATTATATCGAGAACTTAATTTGCATAAGAAATAATCCATTAAAACCATTCAACGCTGTTAATGCAGTTTTTCAATAGCTTGCAACTCGTAATTTAAACGACGACGAATTGCAACTCAAGTAACGGTAACTGTCTTCGAAATTATTAGCATAAATAAATTCGACTATAAATTATTTTACAGTAACTTGAGCGGGTACTTGCTCACTAAGACTTAGTCGGCTTTAACTTACCTGAAAATTAAGGCTTGCGTCTGATGGTGCGTTTTCTTCCCGCTATCTCGGAAGAGAGCCTTTGATTATGCTGTAATTGCAGGCAATTTATTAATTGCTGTAATTGTAATTTTGCACGACATTTTAAAGTTTTAACACAATAAACGCTTTTATTTACTAGAACATTACCAATATTTAATGATTAGTCTCGTTTAAAGGTAATAAAATTTGGCGACACAATTTGATCATAGCTAGACTAGTTAGTAGACATTGAAGCAATAAGTCTAGATAAAATTAAGATTCGACAGAAGTACTCCGAAGGCATGAATAAAATAAAGAATATACATGACTTACGTAAAAAGTATAAAGAACAGCCAAGGTATAATATTACAAAAGATAGACACTATAAAACGGGGCTGTGGTTAAAAAATACAGCAGACGGAACGCGACCCGTGCGGCGAGCGTCTAAAAAACGTGCGATGAATTCTTAGTGTCAGAGAAATGTTAACTTACCAGAGACGTCTAAGAGGATGAGCAAAATGAAAATTACCTCGGGTCCGAGATCATTTGTATAATCTCTGACGATTATGGAATGGACTTACTTGCAAGTTAAAGTGGATTATTTGGAGTACAATTTTAAGTTTAAATAATTTATGAGATGGAACGATCACGATGTTTCAAAAGAAAATTTATATTCAATTCAAATCTCGAGTTTTTATTTTAGATATTTAAATATTATCTCATTATACACTTAGCTTATTACTGTATGTTATAAAGAAACCTTTATTTACATAGAAAGTATAGAGAATTAAATGTTAGAATAATTTATATGCAAGTCAAAATTGAAAATAGCTTCGAACGATTCATGACCTCGTGGAATGGCGGCAAGAATGCTAACAGCATTTACTATTTCGATTCTTTAGGCGAATTTACCCAGTCTTCCTGTTTCTGTCACCAGTGTAGTCAAGACATATATTTTATAAACGTTTTTGCTATATGCTATATTCATAATATAAATGAAGCATCACGAATATTTACTAAAATTAGTGCAAGGTAATTGATGAGTCTTACCAAAAAATATTAGGCAGAAAATTTTGCTATCATGGTCTAAATGCATTAAAAAAATAGGAATACATTTTATTCATATATGCATCATTACCCTTTGCTTGTAATATCGTACGGGATCGCTATTAAATAATTAGTTTAACAAGGCATATGTTATGAATTCACCGATAACAATAATTAACCAATCGCTTTTAATTTCTGTCCAGTCTCATATAATGAACTTTTCAACATTATCATTTTCAATTTTCAATTTGTAAATATCAATAATTATTAATTAAAATAATAATATTTAAAAAAAAAACGATGAGATTAAAAAGTACATAAATGAGGTGAAATTTATGAAATAAATATATTTTAAATTTATTTAATTTATTTATTTATTTAATTTATTATTTATTTTATTTATGTGTGTGTATTTGGGGGGCTAATCTCCGGAACTGATGATCCAATTTCAAATATCTCTCGTCTTCTCTATTAATAAATAGCATCGGGCGAAGCTGGGCTAGATCGCTACCATGCAAAAGCTCGTCGCATCGGGGTAGATGAATTCAAAAATATATGTTAAAAAAAAATGCAACATCGGGGAATTACCATGTATCTGAGGGTAGCCAAGGAACCGTCAGGTGTCATATCAATCGAGGGTAGAGGCCTGGAGGTCCCAAGCACAGGAGTAAGAGATTTAGAGGCTACTTCACTTTGTAGACATAATTATTAGTTTGTAGATATTGGGATCTAAGACTTGATTGATTAGCTTGTATAGGAAAGGTGTCATAATAAATTACGAGCAACTTATTGGCAGTGCAGTGGTGGAGTATTATAATATATGCATACGGCTATTGCTGATCAAGATGTGAATGTTTACTTGCTAGTAAGGCTTTGTAGTTTTGGAAAACCGGCTGCGTGGGTAGTACCCACTCATCAGATATTCTACCACCCAGCAGGAATACTTAGCATTGCTAGGTTTCGATTTGAAGGGTGAGTAAGGCAGCAGTAATATCCACGCCTTCATCTTTATTTCTTATTCCTTAACATTCCTTATATAGCTCCCAAGGTTGGTAGCAATGTTAGAAATATTTAATATTTCTTAGAGCATCAGGTGGTCCAAATGAATGTCTTACATATTCTATGAAAAATACATATATATAACGAAGGGCTGGGTATTAATTCGTTATCAGACATTTATTTCCAAAAATATAAGTCTCGTCGTTTTTGTTCGTATCTTTTTTCTTAATGTTCAATAAATCCTGACACTTTTTTTTTAACGTCATACTGACGTTGCCAGCATGTACGATAAAAATAAATAAATCTTAATTAAATTTTTTGATGCTTCGACATATGAATTTAAAAAAAAAAAATGATTTAAAATAATAACCAACGTAAAAAACTTACTTATTTACTTAATACAAATTTAAAATTAAATTTAGATACATGAACAGTTCAGTAGCTGAGTTACAAAATTGTATTGTATATATATACTCAAGAGTGACCGTTTATTACTGTAAATTCTTCTATCATTTCTATTGTTCGTCCTCGCTAATTATTTAAAGAAGGAAAGACAGAATATTTATATAGTGAATTACACTTCTCAACTGTTAGAGTTTAGAATACTTAAATGATTTTTTGTTATATATTTATTTAATATATCTATTAAATCGTATTCCACAGCAAGAATACGATAGCGCAGTGTTGCCAATATAAGAATATAATATTAAATATACCTATGTAGTATTAAACTCATCAAGTGTAATATGTAACTTATTATCTTAAAATGAACAAAGCCGTTGTTTTATTACATAAACAAAACAACAAGAACTTCAAAACTGTTTACAGCTATCTTCCTGTGTGCTGTCAATAAAAACAAATCATCAACTTGGTGCTAATACCGATTTATACTTAAAACTTTCCTGTTTTATAGTGAAAACCGGATTAAAATCCATTAAGAGCTTTACGAGATTACCTCGAATGTGCAGACAAACTCTTGCAGCTTCTTGTTTGCAGCGGGAGTAGTTAACTTGCAAATTACACAGGCATCTATATTTAATTAACTTGTTTAATTACTAGAGCGTTTTGTTATTGGGTGATTGTTAATTATAATGGCAAAATCGTTTATTTTTTAGAAGTCTTCCAGAAATTTACAGTCCTGGGCAGAATTAATAGGATTTTCAAAATCATTATTAAAAAAAATTGACATTAATTCTGTTTTAGGTAAGCAGATTGACAAGTATACCTGGTCTGGTAAGTAGTCACCACCGCCTATAGATATTGACATTGTAAGAAATATTAACCGAAACTTACATTGCAAATACATCACTAACCTTGGGGACTAAGATGTCCCTTGTGCCTGTAATTACACTATCTCAACCTCAAACCTACTTACATCCTACCATTCTAGTAGATGGTTACATCGCAGTCGGATGAACGGTTTGATTAAGATATATGACGATGTTCACGTAACCGGTTTTGGCTATGGTGACCATTTTCAAAAGATGAGCTATATGAACTGGACATCTCATAGAGAACAAGTATGTCCGCAAACATATTTGCACTCTATGACTATCCCTCACTCTTATATCAACAGCACATAGGGTACCATTGATAATCAGCGTTGGGTTCTTGGAACCCAACTTGGAAGCTGAATGGTACAACTTTAGGACACGTTAACTGTCATTGTTTGGTTTTGTTGTTTTTTTTTTGTAGATTAAGTTAGTAGTTATAATTAATTAATATGTTTTTTATTTTTGTTGTTTTTCTTTTTTAATTTTTTTTATACTTTTTATAATTGTGTCGTGTCCTAATAAACATTTCTTATTTTTATTTTTATAATCCGATGGGACAGAACACTGAATAAAAAAAAAATCATGGTTACATTTTGCTCTAGAAAGAAATCAAGTCAAACGCGCCTTGTAAGAAATGATACCCAATAAATCCTTCTCATCAGTCGTGAAGTTTCTCGCTACGAAGATGCCATCAATTTTACACTGATCCTAAAATCACAACACAAGCGTCGACAAGTTCATCTCCGACATCAGATATTACACACGTCGACTCGAGTCTTGCATTATAAAATACCTGCCTTTGCCGGCTTAAAGATCTTGAGCTTGGCATTAATAAAGATTAACTAGTATTAATATTCTCAAGTCTATGTTTTTATTATATCGCAACGAGATTATTTGATATTTAGGAATATTTATGGTAAAATGCCTGTTTGGTGGTTTTTTGGTTGGTTGGTCTTATGGATAACTATAATAGCCTGAAAATTTCCCACAGCTGGGATAAGGCCTCGTCTCTTTTTGAGCAGTAGGTTTGGAACAAATTTGACATAAAAATTCACATGTGCCAGAATTTAATTGACGTGTGGGTTCCCTCACGATGTTTTCCTTCCCCCCGCACGAGATGAATTATAAATGCAAATTAAGCACATGGATAATCAGTGGTCTGGGCTTGAGCCCGCAATCATCGGTTAAGATGCGAGCGTTATGGCTACTAGGTCATCTTGGCTCATCTTTTGGGTACTTGTTTGTTGACTTCAGTTTTTAAAATCGTGTAGATTATATTTGAAATCATTTATCATTTGCTATGTAATGTTATGTATTGGTTGGTTTGGTTAATTTTACAAGGTACAAATTTAGTTTAAGCTATTTGGTCCAAAAACGAATAAAATTATAGCAAGCAACAAAGGTGAACACTTTGTGGAAGGATTTTCGAAAGATTTAGATTTGATTAAGGAATTATTTCTAAACGAACTAAATGGCACTAATGTACGCACGACAATATGCCAATTAATTCATTAAAGACGTATAATTAACAATGCAATTATAATTAACGTGCATTTAACGTCGCTTCCGTTGGTACATCTTTGTTTTTGACTAGACAGACGTACGAAACTCCACATTCCATTCTCCCTCATTTCCGGCTTCCAGTCGTCTGCAATTATCCTGCGATTATCTACGCAATTGTAGTTATGTCGTGTTTACATAAATTAAATAGTTCTCATTGAGTACTGAAGAATCCTGCCGTATGCTAACATTTAAACGGCGCATATTAGACCCATCTGATAGAGATAGAAATAGAGATGCTACTTATTATACATGGTGATATTTTAAATAACTATATTCTGGTGCGCGCTGCAAGATCAGGGACAGGGTCTGAGGGAGTCTGTATGATTAAATAAGTTATGAATTTTTCACCACTGAATTTACATGTGCTTAATTTGTTTATAATTCATCTCGTGCTCGATGGTGAAGGAAAACATCGTGAGGAAACCTGCATGTGTCTAATTTCAACGAAATTCTGCCACATGTGTATTCCACCAACCCGCATTGGAGCAGCGTGGTGGAATATGCTCCATACCTTCTCCTCAACGGGAGAGGAGGCCTTAGCCCAGCAGTGGGAAATTTACAGGCTGATTATATGAATTTTTAAACACACTGTATATATATGCGATTGTAACGCATTGTATAACATTGTTTATTCACTTGTGACAGTAAATACTGCCACTAAAGTAAATCCACTTATTATTATGCGGCCTACACTATAGTATGATTCTTTTAAGTATTTTTATATGTATGTTATGGCGTGCATGACCTCTATTTCACGTATATAACAAAGCATATTTAAGTAATCATAGAATAAATTTGTAATGCATATTTTTTTTGAATTTAAAATAAATTACACGTAGAACAAAAACATTGAATAGTCGAAGGTTTGAGACAATCAATGATAACAACTAAGCGCAGAAAACACAATGCGATTCTTAATCCGATGAGAGTTTTTCTTATAGTCCAATGGGACGACCAATCCTTTACAACCGCAGAGTTCAGGAGCATGGACATTTACTAAGTTCTTTTTGTGGTACAGGAATGTAATTGCCTATTACTTAACTTTGCTGCTTTAGAGAAATTCTTGACAGAGAAACTTCTGTTGATCCGAAGATCAATAGAAGTTTTCTGGATTCCAATTTCAAGTGCTCGGGATCTGGAACCGTATAAATCGTCTTTTTTTTTCTATTTCATAATATAAAGTGGAATAAAAATTAACACATAACACCTGAAAAGGAATCCTACTTCTACAAATTCTGATATTATTTCTTCGTAAAGCTACTTATTAATATATTTTTAATGACAGTATTCATTTGAAGAAATTTGTGTCGAAGAACCAAACTTTTATTCCCCTGTGACCTTATTCTGTCATTTAAGTTTGTCGTTTTGGTGGAATGTAAACGTTCTCCCAAATCTCGTAGGGACGGATTACAGTTGCTCAACTCTGAATAAAATATAACGAACTGAATTCCATGGCGTTCTAAGAGATATCCGTGTAAAGTAATTTACGTTTCTCAGGTGATTTTTTCTCGTTCTAGTCTCGTCCAGTTTGTTGAGATTTCTGGATTTTCAACGTAAAAATATTCTTAGAAATTGCATTTTGAACACATTTCCGTGTTTTAGGTATAATAATGAGACATTCCTTTGGACCCTTTTAGAAACTAAAGTATTTTTTTAACTAAAGTAAACTTTGACGAAAACTAAATCAAGTAATTGTAAGTTTAATAATTGTGCATCGAAACGAATTACCAGGATATTTTCAGTTTCTCTAACCTTGTTTATTTTAAAGAGCTAGAATTAATATTAAAAAAAGACGTTTGCCTTAGATGATTATACAGATTTCTATGCGTTCTTGAATAGTTAATCCGATTAATTGAAACTTTGCACAGTTATTTGTACTCGCATAAATGTTTTTACCATTGTATTCTAAACGTACAATAACTTACTCGTTGAAGGGCTTTATGCAAGTCCGACTGGGTGGGTACCATCATAAATATATTCTACCGCCAAAGTGTTCAGGAAATATGATGTTACTGTTATAACCTAGGGTAGGTTGGTGCTACATTGGAGATATAGGCAGCGGTGACCATCAGTTAATTTGCCAGTTCATCTATCTCGTATAAAAAACGTATCCAATAATTTTATACAAATAAAGAAGCGCTGCAAAGCAAGTCGGACACTTAAACTAGTTTCATATAAAATACATTTTATTACTTGATGGTCTACTGATGATTTTATCTCCTTTGTCTATCCCTTATACACTATTTGTTAGCACTTTTTGTCTCTTTATACAGTTTAGTGTGATAGAGTCAGCCTTGCCTGTGCCAGTGTATTTCATTAAAGTTCATTTCATCCCTGGATGATAAATACGTAATTGGTGATAACAGTACGTTCATTGATACAAAAAGAAATGAGAATATCATTTAAAAATAAATATACAAAAAATATTGGATTATAGCAAACCTGAACTAATTTAAATAAATATCTTAATATAATGCAATTAACACATTTATAAAACTTTTAACGTATATACTGTGAGAAATATCTGCGCTCTGCCTAAATGAAAGGCGAGAGCCAACGCTATAATTCGACCTCTTAATAACTAGCACTAACCGGTTCCAACCGGCTCCAGCCGGTATAAAATGATTCAGTAGAGGATCGTCCTTTGCCAAATCCACTTAACACTAAGAGCTCTCTTAACTTTTTTTTTGGCGTAGAGACTAATCGAGCAGCTTTAAGCTGAATACAGACAAATGTTAGAGCTTTGGATTCATTTAAATGGCTGAGGTTGACTTTCGATAGGATTCAGGGTATTGGGGAATTAGAGAAATATACTGCTATTAAATAAATGTAGAATTGTCAATAAATTATACTGATTGAAATCCCCATTTATTTTAACTAAATAATTAATACATATTATGTAATATGTGGTGTTCAGTTTAATTATTCTTAGTTGACGAATCATTTAAAATAATACGTAAATTGTGATACATTATAATTTAAACGAATGATGATAAAGCGGTTGTTTTCGGGCTAAATAGAATAGACACGTATTTCAACATTTTGGGAGTCGTCGGACTCTTATGTTGTATGTTCAGCAAACTCAGAATTTCTTTTCATAAAGAGAAGCATCAGACAGAGCCAGTTATAAATATATTCCTTGCAGTCGCTTACAAGCACACCACACTGATCTTAATTAAAGGGGATTAGGTTCACTCCATGTTTTAATGTAACAGTGGAAACTTTGTTGCCTTGTGTAAGACTTATTTTGGTAATATTTTTGTGTATTTCACTATGCTGTTTACCGATAAAAATATTAAAATAAATAATAATGCCTCTAATGTTACTGAATCACACTTTATTTTACCTATTTTTATTTAATATTTACATACTGAATAAAATATTTGCTAGATATATTAATTTCGATGTGGATGTAGTACCGTGACTTGGGGTACTTGAGTGTTCAAACACGCTTCTTCCGGTTCCAGCAAGCGCTTCCTTCACGGTTCAGTCTCTGCCATATATTATCATTTTGATATTGTAATAACCTCACTTTCGGAAGTGTATATTTATATAGTATTTATTTATTTGGATATCCGACAATGATATATAACATACCTATATCAAATAGATCCTTATATCTACATAAACTAAATAATATGCACTACCGAAAGTCTACTATGTGGGAGAAAACATCATTCCTAACTATAAAAGCAGTGTCTACCTTTAAATTATAGGTTAAATTATGTATGTTGCTACTTTTACTTTAACTTTATAAACGTATATAGCTTGTATCATTTCATCAGACATACATTTAAAAATGAATTAGTGATAATTTTCAGTAAATCGTTCGAAAATTTCAATTTCAGTATTGATTTTACTCGAATATTAAATTGATATCAACATTAATTATGAATGTTTATTTGTACATTGAATTTATTTTATAAATAATTTAAGTGTATGTTTTATTTCATAACCGCCAAGACGCTAACACGATCTCATACATTGTTTAAGCCTATTAATGTCCTATAGCAAGACTGAAGGCGTCTTCTCTTTTTGAGGACAAAGTTTGAAAATAGTTCAATCTCGTTGGGCTCAAGCGCATTGTTTGCACGCGTAGTAGATTTTCATCCGATATGGGCAGGTTTCTTTTTTCTACATCACCAAGTATGAAATTTAGTTCACAATGGACGTGTTTACCAATATTTAAAATCGCCGCGTTTTCAACATTCGACCAGCTCAGTTTTACTAGATATGTATATATAATGTATATAAATGAAGTTGCTTCCCGCTGTCTGTCTGTCCCTATTTATGCTTAGATCTTTAAAACTACACAACCGATTCTAATGCGTTTATTTTAATACATAGAATGATTCAAGAGAAAGGTTTATATGAGAAAGAGAAAGACTGATAATTTTAGAGGTTTCTAATGTGATGTCGTAAATAAACACATGATTTTTGCGCTTACATTGCAAACTCTAATAACGATCGGATGAATGAATGATAATAGATCAAAATAATGCACTAAAAACTTTAAAATAGCCTACAAAAATGTCCACAATGTCTACCTCTTAGTGATAACCAACAATAACCATTTTTTATCGTTTACTTTTTACTAGAAATAATGGCTTATCTACAAAGCGTTTTTTAGCAATACAACATTAATCCTTATCCAATGAAGTACCTTAAATACATTGAGCATTTTATATAGATCACAATGGCCCTGAACTGAATGAAAAAGCTGTGAGCGTTGTGTATTAATAATTATGTATAATTCCATAATATATTTAGTATCAGCATTGCGCCCGTGCGAAGCCAGGGCACGTCGCTAGTTCCTCACTAAAAACCAAAATTAAATAAAGCATAATTAAATTTTCCGACATGGTAAAGTTCTACTGGTGTGGCACTTCTAACGGTCCAGGCGGATCTAAAGACTTTATCTGCTAAATTTTTACCTCCATAAAATTAGCTTACATATTGCCATAATACATGAGTGTATAATCCAAGCCGACGTCAGGAGCTGGAAATTAATCTAAAAAACAAAAGACTTTTTCTCACCGCGATGAAAATTTCAGAGAAGCTATGCATAATTTAAATATTTACATCTAGCTTGTATTCTAGAGGTTAGTTTGAATATATCAAGATATTATTTGAGTTCTATACCTATTAGTATTCTTGGTGGTAGGGCTTTGTGCAAGCACGTCTACCCAGATGGTACCATCAACAACAAGTATTGTTGTGTTCCGGGTGAGTGAGTCAGTAACCAGATTAACTATCTTCTTATACACATCTTACTTACCAAGGTTGGTGGCGCGTTGGTGTTGTAAGGAATGGTCAATATTACTTAACGCCGATATCTATGGGTGATAGTGATCACTTACCATCCAGACGCTATTTTATATTATAAAAGTTGAATTTGCGATTCCTAGCTTGTTGGAAATTTACAAAGCTTATCCTCAGGAAATTTTCATACATAACTTAGTTAACATAAAGAAGAACAGGAAAGACGATATATGTATGTATCCTTATCATCCAAGAGGTCCATAGCATATTTGCAGCTAATTTAGTCATATGAGACTAGGCCCGTATTTTGGTAGTTTCCGAGTTATTCCAAATATTCCTCATTATTTCACAGATACGAATAGTGTTATCCGTCACGATATATCGTTAAATAACTATTTTATTTACGATTTCATTAGTTTGCTATTTTGATTTTAACCTAATATTGTTTCAGAGCATCACTTTAATTTACAAGCGAAGTTTCGAAGTACTTTAGCTTAACGAGCACATTAACGCCAAAGGCATTAAAACTTAGACTAAATTGATTATCTAGTGCGTCTGTACCTACTGCAATTATTAGATTTGTAAGTTCTCTCAGCTTACATATGTGTGTGTTTCTTGGATCTACTTTCATGTGTGTGTTATCTGTAGTATTTTTTGTTTCCTCGGTATAAGTATATGTAATGAATCCTTTGTAGTCTTTGTTGATTCGTTTGGTATACTATCAATATTAATATTATTATATACTTAAAATTAAGGTCAATAAATATTCCATATAGCTAAATGCTAAAAACAAATATTACACGAGTATCTTTAAATACCTTCAATGCATCGAAAACTACGTCTATATTTCAAAGTGTATTGATGTTTATTTATACGTAACCTAAGTAACTATAACTAAAATAAGTAGATGTAGATATTCGTCAATAGGAGAAAATCCCCGTCTCGGCTTCGTACAAGTCCAATAAGGATTTTATTTCGTGTATTTTTTTAACCAATTGAATAAGTATTAGCCTATAATGTTCAAATGCATCGTACTACTCGCTTCGCGTTTTTTATTCGTACATTTATTTAAATATTTCGTAATATACCTAAAGGTACTGCTTGGAATTATAAAATGTATAAAAAAATGGATATTCATATAATTCATTTATTACATATTAATTTGATATACATTCATTAGTTATTTTCGTTTTTTTAAATATAAAAATTGCTAGCGTGATTTATCTTTAAAATATAGTTAAATGCTGTTGCGAAATTTTGAGACTTCCAAATCCTTTATACAAAACTTTTGTGTATCAGTTATAGTTTTGGCAGCGTTCGCTTCGAGAGCAGCTGAACCGATAATTTTCTATACGAGTACATCGAAATATTTAACTATTTCTATAATAATATAAAATTCAACATAAAAACAGTTTTCATACTTGGGAACTGAATCGTTATGCCCCTGGTGCCTATAATTACTGACTCACTCACCCTTCAAACTAAAACACGAAAGTATTGCTGTTTGGCGGAAGAATATGATTAGTGTGGTACCCACGCAGGTGGGCTTGCAAAACGCTCTACTACCAAATATAAATATCTAGAGCGGGGATGGCTTCGTGGAATACGTGGATCTAGACTATCACTGAGTTTTAATGTATTTCATTTGTGTTTGTAATTCATGTCATTTTCGATGGTGAACGAAATAATGTGTTTTTACCGACCGAGTATTGGCGCAGTGTCGGTGAGCAAAATCCCAAACCTTCTCAGAGGAGAGGAGGATTGCTTTGCAATCAAATATTTACGGTCTTTTTCTTTATTAAACGACAATTACGTCATTGACGTCTGATGACGTTACGACAACGTCATTGACGTCTGATGACGTTACCACAACGTTATTGTCGTCTGATTACGTTATGACGACTTTATTGACGTCTGATTACGTTATGACGACTGTATTGACGTCTGATTACGTTACGATGTGTATTCGCATACAGAAGGACACGATTGGCTTTCCATTCTCAGGCCTTAATATATAGCACGCAATTAAACAAAATGTCGGAATAAGAATGCTTACAGTAAAACACTCGCTACGGAATGGATTTTACAGTTAATTTAGCAATAGCGTTGAACGATAAACACAAGCTCCTACAAAACACAAAACTAATTAGGCGCGAAATAGTCGCTTTGTCGAATCCCGCCACAAATTGATTGCCACGAGTAGGTATTGTGATTGAATCGCTTCCTATTAATTCAAACAGTTAACAAAACTGTCCGTCTATTACACCGAATCGAATTGCACATTTGAATAAAATCAACATATAATACAAAATATTTATTAGTTTATAACGTTATGGTGTAGTTAAAGCGTTGTATTTATTATTATTAAAATTTTCATTTAGTAAATTAATATACTAATACTTATAAATAAATGCTATAGGAACAAAAAATACACAGTCAACACAGACAGAGATAGAGAGAGATACATATTTTATGTCTTGTTTTAGATAAACTTAACGAGATGAACATAATTATGAAGTACATGTACTCGTATAAAATAAAAAGTAAAGCGATAATGAACTATTGATTCAACATAATATAGATTATGTTGAAAAACGCCTTATAAACTTTTCAAAAGCAACCTCTACACAAAATATGAAGTTGGCAAACATTAACAAGATGCTAATGCAACACATGTGTAAGACACGCCTTTTGTTTGCGTGTGATCATTCGCTGTGTTGGAAACTATCCAGAACTGCAGTGCTTTTAAAAGTATTTGCAATAACTTGTTTTATATTGTTGAATCGTTGTGTGGCAATTTCACGCTAAGTGATATGATACTAATATAGTTCTGGTAAGTTTGTTTGTATAACAAGTAAAAATATAAAATAGTTTTAAAATTGATATAAATTTTACTGCGTGTGCAGCACCTGCCCTAGCATTTTATCAGAGAGAGTGAGATTGTCTTTTGTAGTCCCTCAGTTCATGATGATATTGGCGCTATTTTTCGACCACTGCTATATCTAAATCATAAATGTTCCTTTTTTTATAAACGAGCAGACTCACCTGGTGGAAATTGATTACCACCGCCAATGGACATCTGCAATACCGGGGGGCTTGCAGGTGCGTTGCCGGCCTTTAAGTAATGAGTACGCTCTTTTCTTGAAGGTCTTGGGAACCTTCTTGTATCGGTTTTTTTGGAGCTTTCCTAGAAATTAACTTATGTTTTAACAAATGTAATGTTTGCTTTTTTAATCAGTTGCTATGTTGACAGTTGCTGATCTTTTCACTTGCACTTACTTGGTCGGCTGGTATGTCTTACGTGTTTTTTTTTTATCGGCGGTATTGGTATAGTTAATGGTAAGTATATATTGGCGCTATAAGAAATATGCACCATTCTTTACAACACCAATGCACCACCAATCTTGGAAACTTCGTTGTCTCGTGTGTGTCGATATAGCCCAAAAATCCAAATAGCCATTTTGGAAAATTTGGAATATATACATTTAAATTATATTTCGAGGGTTATAAGCATTTTGTTCTTGTGTAAAGCAGCGACGAATTCCTAGTTTATTATAAAATGTGCTAAAATATTTGAAGTCACGAAACTTTAAATTGTAGCTCTTACGTGACTATTATGGTAGTGCTTAGCAGTAACGTTTCTTTTTGCATATTATTTTCCTTCAACATTAACGTCAAATCATTTTTGTTACTGCACAAGCCAAGGGTCAGATGTTGTAAGCGATATAATGCTTTAAAACAGGAAACATTCTTCTACGGCTAACATCGGTTGATTTTTGGTACTTAGGTATTAACGGCACCAAAAAAAAACATTCTGCTAATGCCCCACTATGGGATAGAGAAGCGTTCAAGTATTACGTAACGCAACTTTTGCAGCCCCCCTCCCCTAGATGGGGGGGCAAAAATGTTCAAAAAGGGGAGGCCCTTGTAATGCACCGTAACGTTTTTCTGCTTGTTTCTTGATGTTTTCCTATTTTGGGTTCCGACAGGCCAAGACAGGCCTGCCGACCTTCGGGCGACGTGCTGCCGGGCGCGGAGGGCCTACGTCCGCTGTCGAAGGCGCAACGGCCTCGACACGGACCTGGAGGGACAGATGTTGGACGCTTATCGCCAGCTGAAAAAAGATCTGCAGCTGGCGATAAGCAAGGCCAAGGAGAAGGCCAGGGAGGAGCTTCTGGCGGGTCTCAATCGAGACCCGTGGGGGCGCCCGTACCGCGGCGTACGCGGGAAGTTCCGCACCCAAGGCGCCCCCGTCACTGAGACGCTGCCGCCGGAACTCCTCCTGCGCCTGGTCGGGGAACTTTTTCCCCATCCAGGCGAGCATGTCCCTCCGCAGATGGCCCCCCGCTCCGTGATCGAAGACGCAGTGGCTCCACCACTGATCACGGAGCGGGAGATGGAGATGGCCCTCGGCCGCTTGAGGGCCAAGAACACGGCGCCGGGTCCGGACGGGGTTCCAGGGCGTGTTCTGTGCGACGCCCTGGAATTCCTGGGTGCAAGGCTTCGGGAGCTGTTCGACGAGTGTCTGTGCAGCGGGCAGTTTCCGAAGCCTTGGAAAGAGGGAAAATTGGTCCTGTTGCCGAAGGAAGGTCGGCCGATGGATTCCCCTTCGGCATACAGGCCAATAGTGCTGCTGAACGAGACGGGCAAACTCTTCGAGAAAGTCCTCGCAGCCCGTCTCGTTCAGCACCTCGAGGAGGTCGGTCCGGGTCTCTCGGAGGCTCAGTACGGGTTCAGGGCGGGCCGATCGACGGTCGACGCCCTGGACGCCCTGAAGACTCGGACGACGGAAGCGGTGGCCCGGGGGCAAGTCGTCCTGGCGGTGTCGCTCGACGTGGCGAACGCCTTCAACAGTCTCCCTTTCGAGACGATACGGGAGGCACTCCGATACCATGGGGTGCCGACCTATCTCAGGAGGCTGCTGGAGGCGTACCTCCAGGACAGGGAGGTCCTCTGGGCGGGGGTCGATGGGAGGCTGGTCCGGCGTCGGGTAGGCTGCGGCGTTCCACAGGGGTCGGTTCTCGGCCCAATTCTGTGGAACGTCGGTTTCGACTGGCTCCTGCGAGCTCCCGTCCTTCCCGGGATGGGGGTGTTGTGCTACGCTGACGACACCCTCGTCACGGCGACTGGGCGGGACTTTCGGGAGGCGGCTCGCCTCGCCGAGGTCGGAACGGCTCTCACCGTGGACCGTATGGGAATGCTGGGCTTGAGGGTCTCCATATCCAAAACGGAGGCCCTCCTCTTCCACAGTCCACGGAAAGGACCCCCACGAGGGGCGAGTATCACCGTCCAGGGGACGGTGATCAAGGTGCAGGCCCAGATGAAGTATCTGGGCCTCATCCTGGACGGTCGATGGAGCTTCGGGCAGCATTTTGTCCATCTCGGCCCGAGGCTCATCAACGCCGCCGCCGCTCTCGGCCGCCTCCTTCCGAATGTGGGGGGGCCGGGATCGCTATGCCGGCGTCTCTACTCCGGCGTAGTGAGGTCGATGGCGCTGTACGGTGCCCCGATCTGGGTCGACGCTCTCACCGCTGACAACCGGGCCCTGCTGCGAAAGCCGCAGAGGATCATAGCGGTGAGAGGCGTCAGAGGGTACCGTACGGTGTCGTGGGCTGCGGCGACACTTCTCGCGGGCGATCCGCCCTGGGAGCTCCAGGCGGAGGTGCTCGCGGAAGTGTACCGGTTCCGGGTCGAGGCGAGGAACCGCGGCGACTGTCCAGGGTCGGCGGAGGTCGGGCGGATCAGGGCTCTAGCCCAGCGAGCCCTGATCGCCCGATGGCAGGAGGACCTGGGGTCACCCACGGCGGGCCTGGCGACAGTGGAGGCGATCCGACCCCACTTGAGTCGCTGGGTCGAGAGGAAGAAGGGCACACTCACCTTCAGGATGACGCAGGTACTTACCGGGCACGGATGCTTCGGTAAGTACCTGCACGGGATAGCGCGGCGGGAGGTGTCACCCTCCTGCCACGAGTGTGGTGTGCCAGTCGACACGGCGCTCCACACCCTGAGTGAGTGTGCCGCGTGGGGGCCCCAGAGGCACACCCTTGCGGCGACTATGGGCGGAGACCTCTCGCTGCCGAGCATCGTCAACGAAATGCTCGGTAGCGAGACGTGTTGGTCGGAGATGCGCTCCTTCTGCGAAAACGTGATGTCGCAGAAGGAAGCCGCGGAGCGGGAGCGGGAAGAGGATGCCGCTGCAGACCCGCTCCGCCGAAGACGACCGGGGAGGAGGAAGAAGCGCTACGCGCACCTTCTCCCCCCGCCTCAATAGGCGTCGCAGGGACTAGGGGGGGTCTCAGTACCCCGAGAACCCCCTCTAGGTGTTGGAGGCCCGCATAGGCGGGCCGACCGTCAGGGCGTCACGGTAGCATGCGCAAGCGATCCCGTGGCGCCCACCGAAAGACGGAGAGGGTACCGCTGGTTTTTTAGTGGGTAAACCCGGCGTACCTGGGCGCACTCGGCGTCCAGGGCTCCGGGGAGTCCCACACACCCCCCCACCTTCCATCACGTGGGGGAAGCGCGTAACGCGTTTTTCCAGCGAGAAAAAAAAAAAAAAAAAAGGCCAAGACAGGCCGAAAGGCCTTTTGTGCTTGCGCATACTTAATGGTTAAATGGCAATAACTCTTAAAATAATAGACGTACATTAAATGGATTATGTAAAGTGATTATGTAGTAATTTGCAATTATTTGTAAATTTACGCATTTTTTTACATCTTTTTTTGAATGTCTTATTGTTTTTCTAAAGTTTGTAGATAGTAAACACATTATTTTATAATGTTCATTACAGACAGTATTATTACCCGTCAAATAAGCCTATTTTTATCGCAGAGAACCCTAAACTTTTAGTGATATGATGTTTTTTGTACACACGTAGAGAAATTTCATTAAAAAAATCAAAATGGCTGCCATTTAGCGTGGAGGTGGGTTGGACCCATGTTTATGCTGTATTTGTATATTAAAATAGTTGTTTTATAAGTATCTAATATATCGCTAGTCCATAACCGTTGAATTGTGTATCTGTCAGTGCTTGTTCCTTTATTGAGTGAAGCTTATGGTCTCTTGGTATTGGGACAGCGCGACATAGTTTCCAAAGTTGGTGGCGCATTGGTGTTATCAGGAATGAATAATACTTCTTACAGTACCAATATATATAGGTAGCAAGCTTTATAACATTCTTTATAATATGAAATACTTAGTTCATAATTAATTTTACATAAATAAAGAAGAATATATATAAAATGAATATGACTTTACGTCCTCATTAAACGAATAAACATTTAAAATTTATTTGAAACGGTGTAACACGCGGTCACTAATTCTAGTTTCCCACTATAGGTACCAAAGTTAGTAACGAAACTAAGTGTATACAGAGTGCTCTAAATGTTAGGGAAATTATGTCACGTTTAAAACATTGCTTTGTGTTTATATCTAGTTTTCACGAGCAATGAATGCATTTATGTTAAGAAAATTTAAGAGCAACTTAATCTTAAAAATATTAGATTTGTTAACTAATGAGATCATTTAAATAGATTTTTTTATAAGAAGATTTAAACAACGTCAGGATATACAGGTGGATATGTTCATCGTCGATTGTTCTTCCGTCAAATAAAGAAAAGAAAAAAACAAAGTTACTGTTGACGTTTCACTGCTTGGCTAAAGTCTCTACCCTCGAAGAGCAGATTATGATGATACGGTTTTGGATAATGGATTCCGCGCGATATTTTTCATCACCGCGCACGAAATGTATTATAAACTCAAATTATTACTACGAACTTCTACCAAAACTAAACCGAAACATTGATGCTTGTCTAAGTTTGAATGTGTAGTCTTCCGTTGAATGTGTTAGTTTAATTATAAGCAATTGTGTAGTAAAATTATGTAAATCCAAATAAACTTTATGTTATGATTGTAAAAGGGACGCTTAGCCTAAAAGGGATGACTATGTTTTACGGAGAGGTGTGACCTGATAGGATGGAAATAATTTCTTGATAGATTCTATTACTACTCTCCGCCTGATGACGCTGTAAGTACCAGTAAGGCCTCATTACGTACATACCGAAATGAATACAATGCAATTACTTCTTGAAAATTGCCCAACATGGTACACTTGGTTGTTGGTTTTACTAAACATTATTGTTTTTAAAATTATTTTAATGTATTTCTATTGCATATTTTATATAAATTTCCGTTTCTGCACTCCTTCACAAGTTATTGCTTTACATATTAATCTATATATGTTCACCAAAAACATAAGGATAAATAATCAAACAATTCTTCTTCAAGCGAACACTTAACACATTTATAGACTACAAATTCTTAAACAAGCGCACTTGGACATAATTCGAACCAGAAAGATGTCTGAGCAGCTATAATACGCTTAAATTAAGTCTCCAAGATCGAACCCGTACTAATCGCCTTAGTGAAAGCGCTTCGGGACAAATTCTCCTACGGTTTAATTAAATTTTATGTACGTACATAGGAGAGATACGTAAATTAAGTTAGCCACGGGCGGTTGTGGTTTATTGCGTTTAAGTGGTAAAGTGACTTTGGTTCAGGTTGATAGTTAGATGGGTGACCGACTATATATTGGCTAATTCAATTAAAAAACCCATTTTGATGGTACACCTGATGTAATGTTCCTATTTAAAATTTAAATATTAATATAGATTAAAAATATTCGTGAATAGCTGACTCGATATACTTTTGCTTAGGTATTCAATTTCAAATGAAATACATAATTTAAAAAAAAAAATCAAAATTCAAAACCATAGTGTTCATTGTAATGCTTTTTGATACAAAACATACTTCTATTATGATATAAACTCTTTCGATAGTTTACTTCATACATCTGTAAAAACTTTATACAAATTATTAGAAAAAGAAAGAATAAAATTGATAAAGTCCTTCACAAGTTATGGTGTGACAAACAGAAATAGGGATTCATTTTTATATACATATATATACAAACCTATAAACAACTAGCGCCATCTAACGAGTTGAAAAACAAACTTACGTGTTTAATACATGCAGATCGGTTCCCTTGTGTTTTGAAAAGTTTTCAAATATAAGTGCAATCCATTATATATTAACTACTGTTTATTCGTTCCGACTTCGCGTGGTTTAAATTATTACGAAGGACCTCTCTCCTCTCCCTTCTTAAAGTTGAAATAATTAGTTATATCTATTACTTTAAGAAGTTTATCCGAGCGGAGTCGAATTTCAAGTGTCAGCTAATCTAATAATACTTTATTATGATGTAAATATATAAACAAAAAATGTTATTCGCATACGCTATGATTGAATGCCGTGTCTAATAATATACGTCGATGAACGTATTAACAAGTTTTAAATAAATTCTTATCAATCTAAATTACACCGTATTACTATGGTATAAGAGTTACATTAGTGTAGCGTATACATAATAATCTGACTAAGCGATAAGCGAGAATAGACTGAACTAGAAATATTAAAAAAAAAAGACAACTAATGATTATACGTATTAGATACCTGAGTACTATATGATTAAATATTTTAGTCGAACACGCATCGGTCCCATGGTGTAATGGTTAGCACTTTGGACTCTGAATCCAACGATCCGAGTTCAAATCTCGGTGGGACCTGATGATTTTTGATATATATTTTTTTCTGTTATAAATTAGCTGTCGACATTCGTTACCGAAAAACCATTTTTAAGTTTTTTTTTTAAATAAAACATCCATTTGAAGTAAATTTATCTATTTCGGCACTTCGTTGTTTTCAACAAAACATTTAACAATTTATTTTTTATAAACGGTTTGAGCTCGGTGAAAGTAACATTTTGAGATATTTTAGTACAACGTTCCTTGGTTATGTAACATTTATCTCATGGTATTTGTATTAAATTGCATACTTTTAATTTTTTGGGGCAGAATGAAGAACAGCAGTTATCATTCTATAAATAAAAAGTACTACATTCTTATGACAAAGTACATTCATATAGTTATTTGTATATTAAATATTTATAACATATTATATTCGCGTATCTATTATACATATTATGATTATTTGTAATTTTCTTTATATATATAAAAATTCGGGCTTCGTGTGGTCGTGATTCTTCTAATTTGATGTTTTTGGGTACCTAATGGTACCTTTATGGTATAGCTTAATGCCATTTAGGTAGTTCTGGTAGTTGTTCCGGCAATGGCACCGTTTTTGCCGTTCAATTTTTTTTCAAATCTATTTTTTAATGCAATACAGTAGAAACTCGATTATCAAAAGTTCGAATAATCGAAATGTGTGTGCTTTGGGACAAGCTCAAGCAAAAAAAAACTCCTTTTCACATAAAAACAGTAGAGTATATTAAAAATTGACCCACAAATTAAAATATAATATGTAAACTGTTACAATATAAAACACATAAAAAGTCAAATGATATATATATTTTTTTTTATATAAAATCGTCAATTCTTTTGTTGATCTGTCAATTGACAAACGGTAGCAACGCGTTTATAGGGTTTGTTTAAATATAAATTTTATTAATTTAAAAACATACATATTCTACAATAAATAAGAAAAACATAGACTTCGTAACATTCAGTTCATAAATATGTTCATATATCAATCAAAAATGTTTGAGTACATTTTTCACTGATACGTTTCTTCCACATGTAACCTAATTTTAAAATATTTTATAATTATATAACATAGAAAAAAATAATTACCATTTTTATATTTTTACTATTTTTATAAAGATGGTGTCTTATAAACTTACGAATTTATTTAAAACTAGCGATCCACCCCGGCTTCGCACGGGTGGAATGCTGCCACTAAATATACTACAGAATGTCTTACAACGTTCACAGTTTTTCAGTCGTTAGACAATACAAACCGCTATGTCTCTGCCTTTTAAATCTGTAATATCTTCGAAATCATTTAAATTACACTCTGTACAGGGCCATATTGATCTATATTAAATGCACAATGTATTTAAAGTACTTAATTGGGTAAAGATGAATGCTGTATTGCTTAAAATCGCGTCGAAAATAAGTCACTATTTCTCGTAAAAAGTAAAGGATAAAAATAGTTATTGTGGGTTATCCCTAAGAGATAGACATATACCATCGTGGACTTTTTTGAAGACCTTTTTAAGGTGTACAATACTGTAAAACATCGTTTCGATCTATCTGGTAGGGTTCAGCCAGCGTTTGCAATATAAGCGCAAAAAATGTGTTTATTTACGACATCACTTCAGAAACCTCTAAAACTAACAGTGTTTCTCTACTATATTGAGCATGTATTATACTTATAAACCTTCGTCTTCAATCAATCTATTTATTAAAAAAAACCGCATCAAAACCGTTGTGCAATTTTAAAGATCTAAGCATACATAGGGACAGACAGCGGTAAGCGACTTTTTATACTATGTAATGAGTAATGATGATTATGATGAAGTGTATTCCGAAAAGGTGATTGGTAAGTATTTATCCACCAGCGCATTGTCAAGTATTCATTTCCATATTTAAAAGAATATTGTTTACTCGTGTGAAGCCGGGTCAGATAGTTAGATATTATTTAAATAGTAAATTGAAATTTTATTTTTAAACTCTGGTAACACTAATTTGTTATGTAAAATTAAAACTGTTGCATATAACTGTTGAATGATATAAAGTAATATTGAAAACAATTTCACTTGATGTAATTGGAGGTAATAACAGCTCTCCACATCAGCAGTCGTATTGGAAAATAGATTTTAAAACAATAAGCACTCGTGAAAGATAAGGTGCGGCCATAATAAGCCAAGATTTTTAAAGAAGGTTCTTTTTTTTTTTTTAAAAAGTAATCTTAAAATAATCAAAGAAATCTAGTGAACGATTATTATGAAAAATAAAACTGCGTTTTCTGATGAATTTAAAAATCTATTTTGTATCCGCGAAATCTATATAAGATGAACTAAATAAAAGTGCAATAAAAAATTGAGTTACACTTAAATATTTTTATACGTTACTCGTACCGTAACTAATCGATTGTTTTACATAACAAAATACGACAAAAGCGTTTAATTTTGGAACGTTATACAAATAAACTTTACAAAACTGTTTTCAATCGTAAATTTCATACATATATATAATAGGTAAAAATGATTAATACAAATATGTAACAGACATGATCTGATCCGCGCATTTCCGCCCGTGTTCGTTTTTATGATATTCTATTTTCAAATGGGGTTGGTATATTTCAATATTAGCATTTTCGAACAATCGTATAAGCTTTAAATTTTAGTATAGGTAATAAAAGTCGCTTAAATTCGGACCACACCCTTAACAAAGCGATTTAGTTAGCTACGAAGAGAATAGGTAGTCTTTTGCATTTTTATTGGACATTTTCTCAGCATTCAGATCCAAAGATTTGAATAATACTATTTCAACCGGTTGAATATATCTACTTCCCGTCTAGATATTGCCTAATGCCATTCTCTATTGTCATTTTTATATACGATTTTTATATGTAAAGAAGATTTTTATAGGAAACCAGTTGAATAATGGGAGACTCCACGAGAAACGGCATTGAGCAGTTTTTTCGTAACGTAATGTAAACGTAAGATTAGATCATTTTTGAAACATGATCTAACAGTTGTCATTAACTTATAAACAGGATCCTTAATAGTCTTTACTTTCGAAAATGTCGATTTTTAGTACAAATATTCATTCTATATTATAAATCTTCATAAAGGATGAATTAAAAAAATTACAACTGTTTTTAACTCATTAAAGATTTTCATATTTCGATCGTAATACATGAAAAATTCTATACAAACTTTCACCCCATTTACCCCTTAGGAGTCGAATTTTTGAAAAATCCTGTGTTAGTGCTCTACGCTTACCTACATTCCATAAAAAAATCCTGTGCAAAATTTCGTCACGCTAGCCAGTGAGTTGTCAGCCATTTTAAAGTTTTATTAAGTAGATATTGTCGGTACTTATTCAGAAAGATATTTATAGTCTTGTCTTCTTCGAAGCTAAAAATTCGACTTAGTCGATATATTATTTATCAGAATATCGTTCTGCACAAATTCACAACAACAAAAAACATAATTTACTTCACCAACAGTGATATAACCCATTCAGAGCCACAATGTAAAAAAATTCAAGTGCTTTTTGACATGAATATTATGATCATATTTTTTTAATTTTTTTTTTTATATCTCTGGATCAATGATTAACATTTTTGTTCCTATTATGAATAGTGTCATAATGACAAAGTGTCAAAACCATAAGGTCGATGATTTATTATAATTACCTGTTACCCAATTAATAAATCAATCAATCAAAAAAAAAAAAGAAAAGCAGCTATCGTGTGATTTTTTTGAAACATCTACGAGGCAAAAACATGTTTTGAAATTAAATAATCGTTTGTGGCTGGGTATCAAAACCCCCATACAACCACATTGGCATCATTAGCTCAGCTACTCTGTGTGCTCCTCTGCGCACCCGGTACTATATTCGGGTAAAATCTTCAAATTAAATAACAAACCAGTTCCAAATTCAAATTGTAACTTCCCTCCAAAACTTAAATTGAAGAAAACAAAGTAAGTATAATAAATTAAATGGACGAAATTGTTTTCAATGGAAGCCGGAGACGTTGTTAAAATAAATATAAAAGAAACAAAATGGACAATACAGGCATTCATTAGTCCTAAGCGGGCTATTTTAAGTCTAGGCACTCGACGGAATTGTTCGAATGAAACGGCATTATAATTTTCATTCTCGATCACTTTTATACTTGAAAAAAAAAAAAGAGAATACTTAATTCCCGAGATAAGAGCTAATGGAAGAATAATTATTTAAGTGCTGCCTGTTAACGCAAAATTTAAATTCCGTTTCCTTTAGTTTCTTCCTTTATATTATTAATAACAACGTTTTAATTATAATTTTACTGGATATTATAAAACAAGATCCCTCCGTTGCTTCTGTTTGTCTGAACGCGATAAAATGATGAACTACTAACGTATGGAGTGATTCGTGAAAGGTTTCAGTTTATAATTCGGTAAGGGAAAAAATATGCCGACTGGATGCTTTACTGGTGTCCGCTTAAACCAAGAGTTATATTACATATTGTTTACGATATAAACGTTTTTTCTCTCTCTCCCTTTCTCTCCGGGCCACGCTCCAATAGATTACCATTTCTCCAGAATTTGCAGAACTTTTTACAAGGAAAAAAATTCAACTCCGATGCGGCAGCTCAAATCACCAAGGTGTTTTTTCAGTAAAGGGATCAATGAACTTCCTATGAGATGGTAAAAGTGCATAGATAATAAACGTGTATACATTGATTAATTAAATATACTTTACAAAAAAAAAAAATGACTATATTCCTCCCGTACAAAACGCCAATTTCATATATATACATACTACTTTTTTTAATTAACGTTAGTGTATGATAAGGTCCGAAATATTTATTAATTTGAGACCTTAATCACTGAGTTGAAGTTTGGAATTGACTTTTTTGAGGACACTCCGATTTAATTTATGTACCCCGGGGAGAGATATTGGAAAAGCTTTCACTTAAGAATCCTTGAAATCTGTCGAAAGGTGTGAATGACTTTGAAGGCGTCAAATTGAAACGATTTATTTGAAAAAAAAAGAAAATACTAAAAATAATCTCTCTTTTTATTTTTATTGTAGAGTACGCCGTTTAATTATTTGGCTTTGTCTAAAACTTATTAAAGAGTCACTATATTTCATTGTCAGCTGGGTTTAGCGGTTATTAGATAAAGGGCTTTTGTGTGTGCGCACATAAATTATAATTATGCCGGTGGAAGCTCTGTCCAGGTCTCAATTATTTGACTTCCAATATTACAACATGACATAACATTGACGTAATGGTTAGTGTATTGACAATTTAAATTATTGTCTATATTTTTATAGTTCATAGGCAATTTTTACCATTTATCGCAACGTACTTGGATCATTTGACTTACTAAATTAAATTAAAAAAAATAGATTAGCATATAAATTCAGGTAAATTTACATTTTTCTGTCAGTCATTTAAATAATATATATTACAGAAGGTCGCACGCGATTTAATTGTTTATTAATAATTTAATGTTTAAATTAAGGCTTTTGGCACAGTATGTATTTATTTAAAAAAAAAAATGCAAATCATGTTGCGGATTGCATCCCTAGTTACCATTCAGGTCAACATATCCTATATTACTATAAATACTGGATTTTGGTTTGACAAAACAATTTAATAAAACTGGTTTTTACAATTTGACAAGCAATCATAAAGGTTTGGATTGTTGCCAATTAACCTGTACCAAAATTTATATTTGAATGTTTGATTTAGGTTGGTAGCATTGTTGCAAGTATAAAAACATCGACTATATGCGAATTGAAAATTGGTTTTAAGTGGAAGTGATTTAAAACAAACATAATAGGTATATTATATGCTACAAAAAATTTGCTTTTTTTAAGTTCAATGCTCACGTAACAAGAATCATGAAATCGGAGATGATAAATAAATAAATATTTATTTTATAAAATTTTTTAATCCAATCAAACATTTAAAATTAAAAACATATATTTTTAGAGTCAGAAGTGAAATAGAGTATATTTACAACGCAAAACACTTGAATTACTTATACTGAGTAACAGAAATTCAGTAAATCGTCAGTAATTAAATAAAAATAACAAATAACCTTATATAGCATGAAATGCATAAATCCAAGGTTTGTTTATCTTTATTCCCTCTTCGATCGGAATAGACTATTTGCACTAAACCAATTAACAGACTCTTAAAATATAACAAATACGAAAGTTAAAATAAATGACAAAACATATAAAAACTTGAACTAAAGCTTTGTGGAAAAATAGTTAAAAAAATTAAACAACAAGACAAGCAATTTCTTTTAAGAGTCGCTTTGAAGAGATCGAAAAAAAAACCGTGTTTACAGAGTTCTTAAGATGTCCCCTCGGTTATACGAGGGGCATTGGGCCGCAATAATGAGTCTGTGAACGGTATCTTTTTAAAATGTAAACGTTTAAAATGGAACGTTCGAAATTTAAATTGCTCTGGATCAAATAAAAAAGTTTGCCTGTCACATTAAATTGATAAAATATATATTTTTTTAAATTTTATTTATCCAAAGGAAATGTTTTATGACTAAAATATGATAATGAGATTTTTTTACAATAACCTCTTCCTTGATGGAAAGCCAGAGTCCAATAGTGAAATATTGAGTCTCTAATAAAATTTTTACTTTTTTATAAGATTTTGTTCTAGCACTTTTTTCAATATTTACAATGTAAGGAACGAATTTTTCGAGCCACGCATATTAACGAAATAAATATACTAATATTAACACTGAAAATATTAATGATAAATATTGTATGAATATCTTGCTTACATTTTAGTACTTTATACAACAACTTTAAATATTTTTAACGATACTGTGGCTCAAGACTTGGCGTCTTTAAGCAAATACAAGCACTAAACGAAACTAAACGCAAACTTGTCTTTCGATTAAACTAAGCTACGTTTCGATCGAGCTCTATCAAACAAATGACGAATTTTCCCCACAACCTATCCTTATATAAAATAGGGCCTACAAAAGGACCATGAGAATTTCTGTTAAGGTTTAACGATGGTATTCTAAATTTACAAGGTATTTTAAATTCTATTCAATTGGAATAGAGTATAAAGTCATTTGGGATATATTTGCGATCATGAAGTATAGAATCTCACTTTCACGCTCTTTGACCGTGGGATCTTTGTGCGTGGGAAAACACCATTATACACTTTGTTTATATTATAAATATCTAAATAAAATACTTTATGTCACAGCTATAGAAAAAAAAAACAAAACTAGAGTGATTTTTGAATTTTGTAAAAAAAATAATAATTTTATTATTAAAATCTAACAAAAAGTTAGTTTTTGAATATCAATATAATAAATAACTGCTTTAAATAAATATTAAGATGAGAAAGAAATAAAAAAATACGTTTTTGTCACTGTTTAATAAACAGCTAAATTAGTGTACCTATTTATCCTTTTTTTCTATGCAAATAGTTTTTGCCAATAGATTTGAGTCTCAGTTTATTTTATATACTTAATATATAGTTGGGTGTTTAGTAAATATACTTATGGTAAGTAGTCACACCTCCCATATGCATTGGCGCTGTTAAAAATATTAACCATTCCTTACATTACCAATGTCCCGCCAACCTTGAGAACTAAGCTCTTATATCCCTTGATCCTGTACTTACACTGACTTACTCATCTCTAAAAGAAAGCGTAATATTTTTTAAACTGTATAAATTTCTTCATATAATTTACAGTATCGATAACCCTAACGCCAAGTTAAGGAACTTTAATTTAAAATTCGTTACGAATTCTTCCAGAGGGTTAAACGGTTTAGGAGTTAAAACTTGAAAAGAAAAAATTTAATTAAACAACTTCACCAAAACGTTATTGATTTAGCAGAACATTTTATGAATTCCAGTTGTAAATCGGATGGTTGTGTAAACGGGGCAAATAACGCTCTAGCGTTCACGAAAAATGTAAACATGCTTTTTAATTATCTGTCAACAGTCCCGACGAATATGTCATCGGGGTCTCACGGCCTTGGAATTGACACGCAAAAAATCTACCGAAAAGCAATATACTATTTACGTTTTTAAAAACACTTATGGTTTAAGTATTAAGGTATGATTTCGTTTGATACAAATGTGTGGTTTGGTCAAAAGGAATCCCACAGTGAAATATTTCTTGTGGGAATAAAATTTTTGTGGGAATTTCGTATGATCGTAGCGTTGACACGTGCCGTGAGTCGTGTTTCAGTGTGGCTAAAATATTTTAAAATGAGGGAGATTTTAGTTAGGCGATGTCTTGCATGTTATTGATGGAGCCAAACTATTTTTATTACCCTATTAGGAAGGGATTTTTCTTTCATTTAGTAATGGGTGGTTTTATTGTTATCGTCGCTCTGTAATAAGAAGATCAAATCATAATATATTTTCGCTTGGCTAAAAAAATCTCCTCAAACTAAAACATCGGATAGACAGACAGACAGATCTGCTTGTGACTAACCATAATATCCAAGTCTAAGTACAAGACCAATGCGCCGTTGAGTGATCAACAGAGAGAAAAAATAGTTTAAGATGTAAAAGACCCTGGAGAATAGGATCATGGTAAATGTTGACGTCAACTTATTAATAATATTATATATACATATATATATGTATATATAAACTATTTATAAACTATTCTCAGCTTAACTAAGGTACTCCCAAAATATAAAATTAAGGTAACTTTAAGATTAAACTGAAATAGGCAAAGGTATAACCATATAGTTATTTCAGTTTAATTAATTTGTGTACTAACAATGAATACTATTCATAATTATTAACGACTTGTACAATATAATTTACTAGCCAATTACAATTCACGGCTTAGCTTTAATGACGCAAAAAGGCAAGTAGTCGAGCCCACAAAGAAAAAATAACCTTTGCTTTTTTTATAATTATGTTTATTAATGTTGGGTTCAAAATGTGTTAAGGTATTTTTTGCGTATGTTATCTGTTGCCAAGAAAGGATCTCAAGTTCCCATGGCGATTTCCGTTCCTACGGGTTCATGGGAATTCGGCGTGAGAATTTTATTTTAAATATCTAGACATAAACGTTTATTTATAAACTATCAATATACCTTATATTTATTCGTGACTTTGCATTTTGAAATAAGAATCAGAAAAAGAATACGATTCGGATACTGAAATAATTTATCATCCATAAAAAAAAAATTGTTTTAAATAAACTAATCATTCTTTGCATAATTCAATACTATAAAAAATTATTTAATAAAAAAGACGTACATATAATTTTTTTGTAAAATAAAAATATAATGTGACATTAATATTATGCTAAATGATATTAACAATGCAATTCGAATAACCTCGTTCAAATGATACCGTAATTATCATACGTTTAAAGATTATAACCCTGCATTGCCACTTAATGTGGCACGCGTCTTTCAAGGGGTATTTTATATCCCACGGTATATTTCTCGGGTCGAAAGGTCCACGGGAACTAATCGAACAATCACATGTTGACTTCGTTTTAACAGGGGGACTTATATCATTAGAATAAAGGCTGTGTTGGTTGGTTCTGACCTATTTTGTGAGGATTTAACACTTCGTATGGTCACACGGGATCCATGTCGGTTGTGTGGGAACATAGTTTTGTGGGAACTTTTTAATATCCGTTGATGAATGATACACAGTTTTTGAAGAAAAAATTCGAATCTGATTACAACTTTTTTGTGTAAACAGTTTGTTTAACAGATTATTTGCATATTAAAAAAATTGCAACTTAACTTAAATTCTCATACTTATTATGAAGATAAGAGATAATTCACAATGTTTCATTGTTTCGTTATATTTCCTTATATATTTGATCATTAAATTTCCAGTTTAACACAAATTCAATAAAAATATTTATATAATTTGTTCTAGGCTAAACACAAATGCTCTAAGCAATATGTTTTCAAAAGATAATTATCTATAAACACATTATTTAAGAATAACGTTATTACGATATGTTATAACCCCTACATTCATCGGTTAAAATGTCTCACGCATCCGCAGGGTTTCCCACGTTTCTGATGCAATTTTAAATACGATACACTGGCAAAAATAACGTCATAGACGTCATATCATATATCGTTAATATTGGTCTCTTTGACTATATATTTCAACGTTCTGACCAAGAAGCAAGAAGACGGAGTGACAAATTAGTGACTGTGAGAGATGTGTGGAATGAATGGGTTGAAGCTGTTGCCTATGTTTTATAATCCAAATATAAATATCACAATTGACTCTTATTTTTATTTAATAAATGCGTTTTAAAAATAATTAGATTTTGTATTTAATTCCAAACAATGACTCCATATTTTTGACATCGGGTCAACATGACCCGATGGCCTCAAGTGTACATTGTATTTGAAGAACCGAGGAAGATTAAAATTATTTTTAAGACGTCAATTTAAAAAAAATTTAAATTGAATATTTGAATATATGTTCAATCCGTTAATTGTTTAACGTTAATATAGTTTATGAGAACAACTTGTAGTAATATCTAAAACTCATTAAACTTATTCATTTCTATTTAAATGTACTTATAAAACTCTTCGAAACTATCACAAACGATTATTTTCATTTAATCGAATTAGTCTCATACGTAAAAACGAAGCCGCACAATTCCCACGGAATACGTAATTCCCACAGAACCGTTCTGCGTTGTGTGAAAATCCTTACGTTTGGGATATCGACAATGCAGCGGCAGTTTTAAACAGATACAATTATGTTTTTTTTTACTTTCGGACAGCTTCTAATGAGAAAAAAATAGTTTGGGATGTAAAAGACCCTGGTGAATTGGATCGTGATGTATCGCTTGCATTTAAGGGTTATAAATTAAGGGTCATAAAGAAGTTTATAACAAGCGACTCAGTTTACATTAACTTAATAATATTATTAATGGTAATAAGAATCAAGAACAATAATGTCGAAGATAATTAGAGAAATATTGTAAATAATTTTAAATTGAAAATTATATTAAACTAAAAGTTGTAAAAAACTGCAATCAATTGAAATTTAATTGAAATCAATTACTATTAAATATTCCAAAACTATATTGTTTCTTAAAAAATTAGTAACAAAATATATTTTTATTAACTAAAATATTGTCTCGAAGCAATAGGGTTAATTGCGCTTGTCCGTTTGTTTTTTTTTTTACAAAACCATTATAGCAACGCACGTAAGTATTCGTACGAATTGAAATCCTTTTTCTCACGGTTTCTTTCATTTCTCACGCACCAACAGAAGTTCCCACGCGAATTCGTTACTACATTTTTGTAGCTACATATTTTGCGTACCTACTAGTTTCATTAATATGTTTGTTCGTTTATTATTAAGATAGAAAAAATAAGTCTTAATTGCACACAAAAAATGACAATAAAAATATTTGTCTTGCACTCCAAATTATGTCTTTGTCCTCATTGAAGTTGAACGCAGTAGACCTTGGAGTAGTAGTGCAAAAACCTTTATTAAAAGTATAACACCTCGCCTTATTGTCTCCACTGGTGACAGGAGAGCCTTTGGCAGATCGGAATTGCAATTCAACGAGGAAATGCTAGCAGCATTCTGGCCACCATTCTACGCAACCATGATTTGTAAATTATACACTTTTTTTTTTATTTTATTTGCATATAATTATCGTCTTAATGGTAATAATGATTATGGATTAAACGTATACATTTTAAGATCCTAAAACAAAAAAGACATAAAACGAAAATTAAATACGTATAAATTCGGTCTTATTGCTTTAAGCAATCACTTACAAACAACCTTTAACCTGGGAAAATATAAGTAAGGATTTGGGGTAGATAGTAGGTATAGATAGTAGATATAGATAGTAGATATAGATAGTAGATATATATGCTGTTAAAATATAATACTTAAGTATAGTAATAAGTACTATTCCAGACTATAATCAATATTTCAGCCGTTCTTCCATCCAATCTTTGCATTTGTAATATTAATGAGATAAATTGTATTTGTTCTAACTAAATAGCATTATTAAGTAAGCTCCTGAATATATTTCTAGGTATTTGATAGGATTAGATAGTTAGACAAGGGTTGATCGGAAATATCATTTTAAAACACGACGCTAATTTTTTTTCTATCTGCAGTAATTTTCAGTTAAAAATTCGTTAAACTGGGACGTGTTGTATTTAAAATTAATATTATGTAGTCATTATGGATTCGTGAAAAAATTGCGTTTTGACTGTCGGCGAAGTTTTTAACGGGACTCCGGAAGTCAATTTAAATTGTATATAAAAAATAAGTAGAATATGTGTTTTATACGAAACTAATTGTCGCTCGCAGTTTCGCTCGCGTTTTAGTTGATCGTCAGCTGTGACGCATAAAAAGTAACAGTCATTGTCTTTAGGGCTCTTCCTCTCAGTAGTTTGGCTGTGGAAAAGCAACACACAGATAGTCAGACAGAGTTAATCTAATATATTAATCAAGTACGATATATATTGCATAATATATATGTTAACATATCCCATGGGATATATAAGGTTTGTTTATCTTTGCTCCTGTTGCCATTGTTATATACTATGTGGAGCAGTATTGTGTAACTCTCCCACGGTCGTTATAAATTCACACGCACTCATAGTGGTTCCCATGCGAAGTTGTAACGATATTTTTTATTACGTGCATAAAGGCTGAGTTTGTGTCCGTATTTGATAAGGAAATTGCATGTCTATACTAATATTGTAAATGCGAAATTAACTCGGTGTGTTCCTCTTCGTTTGGTAAGTGATAAAGTTACAGTTTTATAAAAATCTCCCTTGTAAAGCCACAGTTCAGTTAGTTTTTTATATAATTTGCTAACGTTTTGTTATGTAATAATAAATAGGTTTAAGAAATATAGATAAATATAATGGCAAATGTAAGATATTGTTTATGTTTCTGTAATATATGCATTAATTTTCTAGTATAGTCCTTCTAAATATATATGCTATCTGATCAAAAAAATCCCGAAATAAAGCGCTTTCAAACAAAAATGTATAGTTTTTTATTTTAGTATTGAATACTATATACTTGGTGGTAGGGCTTTTTGCAAGATCTTCTGGGTGGGTACCACCCACTCGTCATATACTCTACCGTCAAGCAGTAATACTTTCTATTCTTATGTAACTACAGGCATAAAGGACATAACATCTTGGTTTCCAAGGTTGGTGGCGCATTGGTGATAATATTTATTACAACACCAACGTCTATGGACAGTTGTGATCACTTCCCATCAGGTAGCCAGTCTGCCTAACTATTTTATTAAAAAAAGTACATTAACAATTATATTGTCCCATGGCATTGTAGATCTCTTTACAAACGACGCGTTGTTGCCGTAGATATGTTGCTGCCATTGCGGTATTTGAAATGAATACAGCGAATTGGGGATCGATTCTGGGGCGTCTACGCCGATACCTTCGAATCTTTTTTTTACAATTGTACAACAAAAGCTCTTTGTAATATATCCTGTCATTTCCCCTTGGCCTTAAATAATGTTATTTATTCCGTTCACTTAACAAAAATGACACCTTGTTCAATTGTAAACTGTGAGTTTTTTTAAAAGCACAATTAAGTCATAAGTTTCTTAACTTCTAGAGATGAAACAGGGTCTATATTTTTTTTGAGCTGTCCGTTCACACGGGTTCTTTTTTAGTTATTGAAACCATTACCATCAGTACTCAAACGACCTAACTGTCCATACTTTATAAAAAATCACTAAAACTTGTCATAACGCCACGTCAAATCTTACTTCTTGGAATGTATAACAATATTAACATTTAAATATTAAGGTTATTAAATAATAAATATATAATGTAATTTTTAATATTAATTGTTATGATTTGTGAAGTGATTTATTTCAATTAGTGTTAGTTAAATTAAAATCCGTCCGTGTAAAATAAAAATGATATTTTAATGCCGTGCAGTTTGGTAACTGCTACTTGAATTTGTTGACTGATACTTTACTGGTGTAAAGTAGCAGTCAACAGTCCAATGATGGGAAACCAGCCCACCAGTTATAGCATTCACAAGCTTCAGACAGAATATAACCTGCTTCTATCACTCCAACCCTATATTAATTTGCCGTTATACATTTTTTTTACTTTATAATATATTTACTGTTCCATAAATGTAAAGTAACTTGACTAAATTCAATTGTCCTTTCACGTAGCACTTGTTCGTGTCACATGGTGTCTATTTCTATACCAGTGTTGTATTATATACATAGAGTAATTAATTTCAGAGGCTACATTTAAAAATGCGACGTATCTACATGTCTAGATTTAAAATTGCGACGTCAACAAACGCATACATTTGTCTGCAAAATGCAACTCCCTCTAATTCCCAATTGGAACGAGTAGGCACATAAATTCGGTCGTAAACCGCAGAATTCCCACGACATTAAATATTCCCACACAACCGTTCCGTCCTGTGTGAAAACCGAATCCTACCCAAATTAGGGGTTTCGCGAATTCATTACAAGCGGAAGCTTTAAAATCAATACAAATATTGACCTTTATTTCACTCGAAATGGCTCAGCGGTTGGAACACGTAAATTTTAAACAAAGAATGCGAGTTTAATCCCGGGCCAATATTACTGAACTTAATTTTGCATTATTTGTGTATCTATATAATTCATCTCAGACACATGCACATTTATAAATATAATCTGCATTGGAGCAGCGTAATAAAATGCTCTAAGCCTTTTTCTGAAATGCTAAGGTCTAAAACTAGCCCAGCTGTGGGAAAATTGCAGTGTTACTTTGTAGTATAATAATGAATTAGTTCTAAAATAAGGATAATTATTAATTGAACATTGAATTAATTAAATATAGATTATACTAACTAAATATATTTATAACCATATCTTAAATCTTGTTGCCTTGTTCCCTGAATTAAATAAGTATAAAAAAAAAATTCTCACGGGATTCTTGCGTTCGATCACCATCCGTGGGAATTCTGACCAATTATAAGGGTCGGAAGTGATAGATTTAATTGAAAAATTACTTTAATCTATTTACAAAATCAGAAAAATGTAACTCGCATATATAAAGTACCGTCTCTAATTAATCCTGACTGACTGACCATAAATAACCAATACTAATGACGAATGAGTCTAGAGAGCACACTAATTTCGGAGAAGTTTTACTCTATAATTTACAATAAGCATCAGTTAAAAAAGGATTATGGAATTTTTTACTTTAAGGACGTTAAAATGGGAGGCGTTACTTTGTATGAATTTTACCTGTACGTAGTCAAGGCGAGTCGCTCGGGTAATGCGAGTCACGAATAAGGGACTTTTTAATCTAGATCAAAGGATATTACAATCAACCTAATATGTTCGAATCGTTTAATATAAAAAAAAAGATTAAATAAATATTATACTATGAATTTTCATAATATATTTTATTATATTATGAAAGAGCCGAGATGGCCCAGTGGTTAGAACGCGTGCATCTCAACCGATGATTTGGGGTCAAATCCAGGCAGGCACCACTGAATTTTCATGTGCTTAATTTGTGTTTATAATTCATCTCTTGCTCGGCGGTGAAGGAAAACATCGTGAGGAAACCTGCATGTGTCTAATTTCAACGAAATTCTGCCACATGTGTATTCCACCAACCCGCATTGGAGCAGCGTGGTGGAATATTCTCCAAACCTTCTCCTCAAAGGGAGAGGAGGCCTTAGCCCAGCAGTGGGAAATTTACAGGCTGCTAATGTAAAAAAAAATGTAATAGTATGAAATAAATATAATAACAATTTAAAATATTATTTAAAAAAAAAAGATTAAAATATTTAGATTGTTTTTATTTTAGTTTACATTTAAAATAATTTGGTGTTATTTTTGTAAAAAAAAAAAACTTTATCTTAAAACTCGCTTCCTGTGGGACACAATACGTTCACACGGCGATGCGTGTGACTGTGAACCCTGTGCACGAATTATTTGTGGCACGCGTCACTGGGGTTGTATTATTGCCTGATAATCTGTGGGTTAAATCTGGTTCAGTATAATTTATCTACAACTACCAACTACCCGCAAAAGGTTTTAAGTACGAAAGCGCGAGCTTGTTTATTCAACAATTCAATAAAAATAAAAAGTGATTTTATAAAGACAATCTCTTTTAGGTTCAATATGTTAACATATTAATATGTTATATAATCTTTGTAATATTATAACTAAAAGTATTGTTAAATACCAAATTTGAAAAAAACTTATGTTATATATATGTATGGTAGGCAGACGAGCAAATGCTACCTGATGGTAAATCACCATCGCCAATATACAATGGCAAGTAAGCAGTTCGTCGCCGTTCTGCCATCAACCTTTGGAACTAAGATGTTACATTAACTCACCTTTTAATCGGAATAAACAAGATTAAAGCTTTTTGGCAGTAGAATGTGTGATGCGTGATTGGTGTCCACCAAAAAAATAGTTTCGACTGTAGTTAAATGTTGACATTTAGACGTTGAGTAATTTTTATTCAAATTTAAATCTATAAGGGCGATACAAAATATATTTTTGTACTATGTTTCATAATAAAATTACGACTCAAATATAATTTTAAATTATTTAAATTACTCTTAAGAGCCGTGATGGCCCAGTGGTTAGAACGCGTGCATCACCGCTGAAATCACCGTAACCGATGATTTCGGTTTCAAACCCAGGCAGGCACCACTGAATTTTCATGTACTTAATTTGTGTTTACAATTCATCTCGTGCTCGGCGGTGAAGGAAAACATCGTGAGGAAACCTGCATGTGCCTAATTTTTACGAAATTCTGCCACATGTGTATTCCACCAACCCGCATTGGAGCAGCGTGGTGAAATATGCTCCAAACCTTTCCTCAAAGGGAGTGGTGGCCTTAGCCCAGCAGTGGAAAATTTACAGGCTGTTAATGTAAAAATGTAATATTACTCTTAAATAAATACCTACTTAGTATTTAGTAATTAAGAGCATTTCTCAGTTTATTATTAAATTGCACCCGTACGAAGCCGGGGCAGGTTGCTTGTGTATTATTTATAGCTAATATCACAATGTTACAGTCATGTTGATATTATTTACAATTTAACGAGCGTTATTGGGATCCTTGTAGTATTGTGGTCTCGTTTTGTCGAGGACTTACGACGGAAATGGGTTCTGTGAGAGCGATGTAACTTGATGGCCACGAGATGAGCGTAGAACTTACATGCAAAACGTCTTATATAATAAAAATTAAATGTAAAATTTATTAAATTATTTTTTTATATAACTTATATTATTTTTTTAGGAAACGACGATAGTCTAAATGGTAATAAAATAAAGCTATAAGTGATTTTATCGCACGGCTAATGGCCCTACAGTAAAGTGGTTGCAACATTAGGGCGCTAAGCGTAACGCGTACTATCGCAATTATAAGGGTTGGGAATTATTGTTGACGTCGGTAACACGGTCAAATGTTTTGATAAGCCAGCCTTTGATAACTTGCTTGTAACATACAAATAGAGCTATTCGAATCGTGAATGAAGTGTTGACGTATCAATTAAGATGAAATGATTTGGTAATCGGCTCTTTATTATGTTTGGGGCAAGTTTTTGTTGACGTATTTTCGCCATTTTGACTAATTAATAAACGATTGAGCATTTTGACTGTGTTATAGTGTTTAATGGTCTTTGACGTCCTCCGTCGAGTAGCGTGTGCACCGGTTTTCATGGGTACGCCACTCCGAAGTTCCGGGTTCGATGTAGAAAAAGTTCATTAGTTTTCTATGTTGTCTTGGGTCTGGGTGTTTGTGGTACCGTCGTTACTTCTGATTTTCCATAATACAAGTGCATTAGCTACTTACATTGGGATCAGAGTAATGTATCTGATGTTTTATTATTCGATTAAATATGTTGACTTTAAAATATTTTGTATATTTAAATCTTAGTACGTAATGCTCAGTAAATAAACCTTATTTAATAAATGACGTTTGTGAGTTCGTCCTGTGTTGCCAGTAATATATTTATAGAGAAAAATAGTGAGGATACTTTAGAAAGTCATATGTTAACGAGTAGCATAGCTAGCCCAGCTGTTCTTCTAGTTCCTCTTAATAATTCCGGGCACAACTTTACGCTCTCTGAATGTTATAAATTGAGTGTAGAAGGTTTTAGTTATATTAATTAATTTAGTACTTAAGTTTTTATTTTGTGTGTATAACATGTTTTGTTAATGTTTAATTTTAATACTTATTAAAAGGGGAAGATGTTGCAGTTAAGGTTATACCTGGCTGGTTAGAGAAGAATAAAGTTATTTTTCAATGACGTCTTTAATTTACATAATTACTGGACTGTTTTTTATTGTCATCGTGTGTTAACACATCTATATATATATATACATATAATAAAATTGGAGTGTCTGTTTGTAATATTAAAATAACCCATTTTTACTAAATGCATATGTATGTATACACGGTACATATACCAAAATATTTTTTTTTACAATTTTTGTCTGTCTGTTCCGGCTAATCTCTAGAACGGCTGAACCGATTTCGACGGGACTTTCACTGGCAGATATCGGAAGTAATAAGGAGTAAGTTAGGCCACTTTTATTTTAGAATTATATATAGAATAAAAATAAAATCACGCTACAATATCCAAATAACTTAAATTCAAATAAAGCGCACGAAGTCGCGGGCACAGCTAGTAGTAAATATTACTTAAAGCTAACATAGTAAGGAACGCTTACCATTACCGTATAGGAAGAAAGTCTGCCACAAGTGTTGCCATAAAATTTTGTATCATCGTTAAAATATATTGAGCCGTTAAAGAAAATTATTACTAAATTTATTATAAATAATGTAAAAAGTAATGATATTTCGTCAGTCTGAGCTACGTGTATTATTAGTTTTGTTTCATTTAAATATTTTAATAAAGGTATTATTATTGTCTCCCCTTAAATATGTTTTTTATTTGGTTGAATTGAAATAATCTAATTCTATAAAGCCTAACTGAAAAAAGCTACTAGATAAATATGGATAAAATTTGGGCAAATAATACGCAGCTCCGAAACGTTTCGGGGAAGGATCGAGTATATTATATATAAGTACTTCCGCTTTACAGATTCATCTGCTTCAAATTTGGAGTACAGACGTTACAAACATGAATATAATATCCTTGTTACTAAATTAAGTCTTTTATTACATTGTTATATTTCAGTTTGTTTAGTTAAAAGTATTTTTATTGCTATTAACTTGTCAAAATTTTAAAAGGAGGTTCATTGCATTGATTTATTTTTATTTTAGAATTTATATTTTCCTTCTTCTGTCAAAATTTAAAAATGTTCTTTTAATATATAATTTTATGTCACAAAACTAACATCGTTTTCTTTATTAATTTTCACAAAAATATTAACATTGAATAAATAATTCTAAATATATTAACACACTCTTTTTTTAATAATATTTTATAAATAATAATTTAAATTTAATATTTAAGTGAGTGTAAGGGTTCATTCCTTACTTATATTGGATATATTACAACATTAGTAGATTTTTAAGACATTTTCTGCCTCGCACAACCTGTGGAACTAGCTTTCGCCGGCGGTTTTTCCGTACCGATACGACTTGGGAACCTTCAAGAAAAGGCCGGCTACGCACCTGTAAGCCCCCCGGTGTTGCAGATGTCCATGGGCGGTGGTAGTCACTTTCCATCAGGTGAGCTTCCTGCTCGTTTGCCACCTATAACATAAAAAAAAAAGTTAGTAGCCTCCCTAAAAAATCTGAAGAGATCGTGTAATTAATTTAACGTAAAACCACCCATTTAAAATGAAACACGTAGATTAAAAAGTGCTTTTATTAGCAAACTTTAATAAAGAATATTTTGATTTAGTTTTTCTCTATTTACGATTCAGATATTTCACGGACTTGAAAATAGGCCATCTGTTAAGTGGTCAACACTGCTCACATATCGCCTGTAGTGATATTAGTTCGTTAACTTAACACCGGAACATAACAATACTCAGTATTCCAGTTTCGCCTTAGAATGTATAATGAGTGCGTGTAAAACCTACCTGTAGTTTTATTTTTATTTTAGACAAGCTTATTTTTTATTGTTATGTATTTTTTTTGTAATTGAATACAATAAAGTTTATAGCTATTCAGCCCAGAAATAAGACTGTATATAAATGCTACGTGTTAAATGAATAGAATAAGCAAATGCCTACTTTTCCCACCAAAATGAAAAAAAATTAAATACTTCATATTTTTACGCAGATAATATCATAAAGAAACTCACTTATTTCCTGTAATATTACTATTATGCAACGTATACGCACCGTATTCTATAGAGCAAGTCCCTGTTCCACTATAACATTTGAAGAACAATTTGCCCTACCGAATATATTTCACGCGTGAAAATTTCCTCAGGATAAGGTTTCTGCGTACATTCAAATTTCAAACGTTTTGTTTGATCTTAGGGTTCAGTTTTGTTTATGATAAAATTTGAAATAGGTAAACTTATATGCTTAGAAGTGAGAAATTTCATTTGAGTCGTTTTCGCGATTTTCGCGTCCCTTGAGATGTGTCGTTGATTTATCCGCGAGTTTTTCTCTTTTTCTACGTATTCAAATTTCTTGAATAATCTTACGTTTATATACTTCACGACAAATATGCTATTTACGGTGTGTCTAAATTATTTAATACTAGCTACCTGACCCGGCTTTGCTTAGGTAGTATAAGGGACTTACATATTCGTTTATATCATAATATTCATCTCTATTTGTCGGCATAATTTTTTCTGTCAACTTTAACAATCATCAACAATAAAAAATAAGGCATATTACTCAACACAAGATTATATTAAAGATAAAAAGGGTAGACTTAGTATTTATTGATTTTAGGTAGGGTATATAAAAAAAATATTGTACTTTACTGACATATTCTATAATTGAAATTGTGGAAAAAAGTGACTGAGTTTCTTGCCAGTTCCTCTTAGTAGGTTCTACTTACCGAACCGGTGGTAACTTTAAATCAAGACTTTAACGCGATGATTTAAAAGTGCTTTATCTACTTGTATAAAGTATATTTTGATTATTTATTTTACTCAAAATAGTAATGAATTATGCACCTTAATCATCCTCATTAATTATTCTCTTCAATAATGAAAACAGTATAAAAATCAGTTTTGATAGTTTTTAGTACAAAAACTGTACAGACGTGGCGGGAGGAATTCTATCTATACTAATATTACAAATGCGAAAGTAGCTCTGTCTGTCTGTTGCTCTTTAGGCAGGCGAAACCGATACGACTGGAAAGCACTTTACGTGACTTTACGTGCTATTCGAGGCACGCAATCTTTGTCAACTTCCGGAATCTAGTTGCAGTTGACAATGTCTCGACGACAAACTTCTACAGCTTTTTATTGGGTTGGATCGGATTTTGAACCCATGATTTCAAAGTTCTAAGCTAGCCACTTGACAAACGAGGCAGTTAGTAACAGTTTAAAAATATCAGGCGATGGTTTTTTTCTTCAGTAACGACGTTGAAAAGTCATCAGTCTGATGTCGATGGATTAGTTGCTTTGATAGCTTTTTGATGTCTTCGAGCTGTATAATCGATTAACTATAAAAATATATGACCGCATTCGTTCTTTTTGGTTAAAAAGGGTTTAAGCTTGCTTGTTTAATATGTAAATAAAAATAATTGGTCAATCTTCGAGAGTATATTTCTGTGGTCAGGTTAAAGCAGTAGTTCCAAACTTATTTTTCTCGTGGACCACTTTCAAAACTTTACTGGTTTCGGTAGACCCCCTGCTGCTGCATTTCTACCACATTCTTAAAGTCGCCAAAAAATAAAAATTGTGTCGCTTCTGAGTTCTGTCCCTATATTCCGATAGATTCAAACGAAAAATGGTACATTTTATTACACTTTATTTATTAAAAGAATAGAATTACAAGAAAAAATTAATAAGGTAATATAGATTCAGGTCATAATTTTAATTAATGGGAAGGATGTATTTGATGGCGTGTCAGCAAACGATCAATGTTTGGCTTTATTTTTGTGAGCAATAACCGCAAATCCCCCCGCTCTGTGATGTTTAATTTGCTCCTTTTTTTTGTTAAGAGGTTTGTAACGGCACTAAAACTCCTTTCTACAAGGTATGGGGAGGGAAAAGCTATTAAAAATTTCCTTGCGAATTCCCACAGTCCAGGATATTTTTCGGGTATTTCTGCTTGCAGCCAAAATGTTTGGTAGCCTTTTCTAAATTTCACCTTCAGCTCCTCATTGGTGCATAGCTCGAGCAGTTCCTCTTGTAATACAAGATTGACCACTTCCGTTTCATTAAATGGATTTATGATCCTTGGTGGTATCTTCAAACCTGGTTTTGAAGTCATCATGCAGGGCACTTAAATGTTGACTGTAGGTATGGATATCCTCATCAATACATTCTACCTGCGACAAGTTTGGAAATTGAGAGAATTCGCGCCGACTAATATTTTGCTTCATAAATTTCTATTTCCCAAGATAAGCCGAAATTATCCCCTTTGTTTTTATTAAATTCAGGTTGTCACCTTGTAACTGCAAGTTAATATCATTAAATTTTTTAAACAAATCTGTCAAATACGCAATGTCTGCTTTGAATTTGATCATTTAAATCTGGATCTCTACTTTCTAGGAACTCTAATACGGAATTGAAAACAGAGTAAAATCTCGTTAAGCATGCACTTTTCGACAACCAGCGTACTTCAGTATGTAAGAGCAGTCGTTGGTAGTTTTCCGTAAAAAAAAATATTCAGGACATTAAATATTGATTCGCCATTAGTGTCAGTCTCCAAAGTTCTGCCAAATAGCAATTCTTCGTGAATTTCTTCCTCCATAATAAATTCATAACAAAAGTGCTATAATCCAATAATAATGCTTCATTACCGGGTAACGTTGACTCGTCCAGTTGTATAGAAAAATGAGTTTTTTGCAGATGATTGCACAAAAAACTTTCGATATCAGAGCTCATTTCATCAATGCGTCTTTGTACAGTGTTGTTACTTAATGGAATTCTTTTTAGTACGTCAAATGGAGATTTGTGCAAAACTGTTTTTAAAACCTCTTCAACAGCGGGTAAAATTAATTGTTCTCCGATAGTGTGCGGTTTTCCAGATTTTGCTATAAGTAATGAGATATTGAAGAAGGTCGGGAGACTCGACTGAGTATGCGGAAGTCAGAGAACCGGAAGCTTTGGCGGAACTTGAAAGATTGCAAACGGCTGATGATGATGATGATGATGATGGCGATAAAAACAATATTCTTCGAGTCCCACAACAGCTAATTTCGCTAGAATCAAAATTTCGAATAGTTTTTAATACATTTTTTTATCTTGTAACTTTTATAACAAAAGTTAATTTATAATAATTAGTTATTTTATTAAGGCATAAAGTCTACGATGTCTAGTTAGAAAATAATAAATACCAGGAGGAATAACCCATAATATAGACCAATTGTTCTGGCTTTGCGAAATATTTACAAACTTTAGCTTAATTCAATATGTATTCGCAGATGAAAGCGAATAATCAGTATTTGAAGCATCCGATAGAAATTTTCATAGTTTTTTTTTGGTTAGGTGGCAAATGTAGGCTCACCTGATGGAAAGTGACTACCACCATTGACATCTGTAACACAGGGAGGCTTGCAGGTGCGTTGTCGGCCTTTAAGAAATGTTTGCGTTTTCTTTTATACTGATTAAATTAAAACCACCTACGCTACAAACTTATTGCAAAGGGGAAGACGTATCTGATAAAATATAAATGACCCCCCCCCCCCCTACTAAGTAGATACAAGATGTTATGAAAACTAAAAAAGAAGACATTCCATAATTTGCAAAAGGATGACCGTTAAGGCCTATTCCTAAGTTCAAGAAAATTTAATCATCACTAGCTTCATCTGGATGTTGTCTTCCATCAGATATCGTAAACATAAAAGTAATTCCTAACTTCGCCCTAATTTGTTGCGCTAATCTCAGGAATTATTGGGGGGGTGTACACCCACGTACATAACATTAATTAACATAAGTGGTGGTTTAATTTCGTTTTCAAGGTTTATGTAGATACATTTCGAATTTGTTACTTAGCAAATAAAATTAGCTAATACTATTATAATTAGTAAGAACTACAAATTAATATTTGCCGTCGAAGATAAAATCGTGCATCACGCTTTTAAGTTGCCAGACATAAAATGGTTATGATTCTATTTTCAATCGTTATTTTTGCTATTTATTTTGGGGTGAGATGTGTTTTAAAACACTTCAACACACACACACTTTGATACCACCCATCTTTGTTAAATATTTTACTGGTATCATTTGTTTTACTCCATCATACTAATTGAAGCTCAAAGTGTCATTTGATTGATCTGATACGACATCTACGGTCTGAGATTGAATGATTGTTCTGTACTATGGTTATAAAACCTTCGAAATTTAATATGCTACTTCTTAACTCCAAATATTAATTTAAAATGAACGAAAATCTACTTTTTCAATAAAGTTCTCAATGTTCAACTCGATATAATAAGTCTGCATTTAGCCCAGTTCAGGTCTGCAGTTACAATGAATAATGGCGTCATAAACATTATTTGTTGCTTATAAGAAATTGCAACAGTGTCCACCCGAACGATAACCAATAATTCAACCGGTGTTACAGGCCTTACACTTACTAAAATTACGATGCACCTCTATTATATATTAACACAAATTTATTTATCATTTAAACCATTGCATTATAAGCCTTAAGTTCAGATAGATAAAGACGCATATCGAAATGTATTTGTTTCGTAGGTTTAAGCGTTATATTTGTCGAACGGACAAAGCATAGTTCTCAAGAGAGTACTAGGAGCACATAGGTTATTTGTCGGTTAAATAGTTTTTGTTTTATATACATAATTTAACATTGTACATCTCGAAAGGCTTCGTTTATTGTACATGTTCGGCCGTAGCATTGACAGAACGAAGGGGATGTGGGGTAATAACAGCATGTTAGATGTTTTCCGGGACACAGGAGTGTGATGCTGTCAGCTCCTATGTCACTTACGCTACTGAGACTTTCTTATCAGAAAATGTCATAAAAGCGAATCAGCTAGACATGGATTTTGCATTCATATGTCGACAGGATCCGCAATATTATAAACTAGCTGATAGATAGGTAATAAAAATTATTATAAACTATTATATTTACTACAATTGGCTTGAATATAATAAAAATAAAAACAAAAGCGCGCGAAATCGAATTAAACCGCCATTATTTTTTCTTCTTGTGTTTTATTTGGATTTTCAAGCTTAACCGAGTAAGTAGTTTACGTCAATATATATGATTTGGTGATTTATTTATGTTAAGATTAATTCGAAATTATTATTTGTTTGTTAGTAAATTGTTTTAAATAATTTAAATTCTTGTCTTTTTTAATCTATTTCACTTCTGTACGCTAAATATTTATAAACAAATAACATTCTTAATGACATTTTTTGATTGTATAACGAAGACTGTACAGTTAAAGAGAATTTCTTATTTAGCTATTTTGTGCATTTGTCTGTCTATATGGGCAACCAAGTTTAATTTTCGCTTTGTTGACTTTATTTTCTAAAGATCATTCTGAATCGGTTATGCATATACAAGAAAAATCAAATGTATAATCAATATATAAACCAAATGGGCTACTTAGGCGGCCATATGGCCAGTGGTGATGACCACTGCCTGTAACTCCTTATATCGGACCAACCTTAGGAACTATGACTCGAGACGGCCCAGTGGTTAGAACACGTGCATCTTAACCGATGATTGCGGGTTCAAACCCAGACAAGTACCACTGAATATTCATGTGCTTACGTACAGGCTGTTAATGTTGTAAAATGTTGGGAACTAAGATGTTATGTCCCTTGTGCCTTTACACTGGCTCACTTACCCTTCGAACTAGAACATAGCAATACTGATTGCTGTTTGTCGATAGAATATCTAATGAGTAAGTGGTACCTATAACCCTACCACCACGTAAATTTAAAGATTCGTTTTGATAAATAGCTTGTACTTTCGGTAGTTTGGTAACTATCTCTTCATTTGCGAAATATGATTTTTGCAAACCCAAGAGATAGATGATTTGTCTACGTGAGTATAAAGTCGAAAATAATATCATTCTTTTGTAACCTTTGTTATCAGGGAATAGAATTGACAATCCCTTACAGAATCTATAGTGTATACTCCATCACTCGTTTGATTACGTTCGGGTAGACAAGGGACGAGGCATTTTTATAGCAAATATTTGATCTTGTTAGGAAGGGTAAGTTAAACAGTAACACGTCTTGCTTTGACTTGATTAATTCTGTGTTAAATTCTGTCTATATAATATAATAACTAAAAATAACTTTAAGAATATCAGAGTTATTACATTTTGTATTAAATAATTGTATATATGTATCAAGGATTATGAGAGTGCTATAATAAGTAGAGTGTTTGTATATTTTTCCATTCCTGTGCTTGTATATTGTATATTTAGGTTAATATTTTTTTAAATAATTAATTATGTGTCATTACTACCCTTTATTACAGAGATAAGTTTGTTTTTTTTTGATAAAGATATTATCACTTGTAAATGACTCACTAGTGGGCGAAGCCCTTTTTTATGGAGAAGGGTTGGAGATTATTCCGTCTCTCAACTAAACATTTGACAGAATTTCCTCACGAGGTTTCACATGTTCTAACTGAGCTGAGCCATCGCGACTTTGGTGATAAATTGCATCGAATATTGAACGGTGAACGGAACTGCACCTGCGGGATTGAAATGATAATTTGACAATGTAAATATTTGCTTAGTAAATTAACGCAGGCGCTTGAATACAAATATTGTTAAACAGCAATGAAAATTAGACTATTTTCTTTTAACACTATGTTAATTTCAAAAGTAAAACAAATCGATACTGCACTTACAAAAGTGCGTAAGTACGGGAGATTTATTTTCCCATTTATCTACAACTGCATACAATTTTAATTTCCTTTATATTTAGTGTAGGGTACGAATAAAAAACAAAAATAGTATCGTAATAATATTTACTTGGTTGAAGGTTTATTTTGTGCAATTCCACCCAGGCCTACCAATACACAATCACCATATATTCTACCGCCAAGCAGGAATACTTAACCATTTTTCAACTTAGGTATACTATTGTGTTCCAGTTTGAAAGGCAACTGAGCCATTGTGACTAAAGGCTTACGCCACCTACTATCAGGTGATTCAATAGCCCGTCCGATTATCTTATTATAAATACATAGACGTTAAACATACTTTATTTTTATTAGTTTGTCAAGCGTTAACGCAGCAAGCTTTAATGCCGAAAAATGCACGGCTCCTGTTCGATCTAGCAGCGTTTTTCTGTAACAAGTACTTAAGGCTAAAAAGTATTTCGATTAGAATTTGAAATCGTGGACTCTTGGAAAATATCCTGATACGATACATTAGGATCAGGATACATTAGATTCCAGAGTAACACACACGATTTTATATTGACTTTTTTACGGTATAACTTACGTTCACGTGTAAATAAAGGTTCTATTTCAAGTAATTACCGAAGCCTTTATATGATTTGAGTTAAAAGAATATTTCCAAACGAATGAAATGAAAATAATTTTATATATTTTTTATAATAACGTCTCAGCAGAAGACTTCTAAAGATGGTTTATAAAATTCACGAACATTGATAATGGAGGAACGACATAAAAGGGGTAGTTATTTACGCTATAAATCAAAGGATTTCCCCCGAGGAACGATGTCTAAGGAAAAATATATCCACAAATTCACGCTAAAGACAATACTTTCATATTTATAGAATAAATGTTTATTGAGTTTTATTATAGGCTAGCAACTGACGTTCACTCGCGGAGGCAGGTTAAGTGACTGAATTTAAAGTGAAATGCTAGTATTTCCAGAAAAAGAGAAATAATACGTGCGAAATATGAACGACGCTATATGACACGATTTTTTATGTCATAGGTGGTCACCACCATTCCTTACCATGATAATGCGTCACCTTGGAAACCAAGACGTTACGTCCTTTATGTCTGTAATTATACTTGCTAACTAACCCTTCAAACTGAAACGCAAAATAGTAAGCATTGTTGTTTGGTGGTGAAATATAATATGAGGAGATGGTGGTACCGAATCAGACGGGCCTGCATAAAGCCCTATCACCAAGTTACACCGATACGCCAAAGTAAGGCTTTATATTTTCTTTAGGGTTCCGTACTTAAAGAGTAAAACGGACCATATTACTAAGACTCCGCTGTCCGTCCGTTCGTCCAGCCTCTATCAGCCAGACTGGTGACAGCCACTTGAAATTTTTAAAGATGGTGTATTTCTGTTGCCGCGCGAGTCCTACTCGCACTTGGTCGGGTTTTTTTATGGGGTATTGCAAAATAAGATGTAAAATGTTTCTACGGAAAAGTCTCATTAATACATGTAGTAACTTGAGATTTGTCTTTCTGTGTAAAAATAATTATGTTAGAAATAAAACAAAACGTAAAATATTCGAGTTAGTTCACACAAGTATTTTTGAATCGTCATATTATAGAATTCAATTGTGTGTAAAGATACCATCAGCTTAGGTTACACGGCGTCACGTCCCTCTTAAAGGCCTGACACTAGGGCTCAAAATATAGGGTGTAACTCTAGGAACGTGGATGTGTGAGGTATATGGACCTCGCGAGTCCTAACTAGCAAAAAATGTATGAGTTCAAGAACACCTTCGCTCCCAGAGTAGAGATCCACCAAGCGACGAGTGGAGCACACCAACGGATGCGTTATATTTCCTTTCCTATTCGTGCCAACGAAGACCATGGAAGTAATTTTAGTGGGTAAGCATCCCAAATAACATGTCTCTCCTTCAGTACACCGGGTACCTTTCTGAAGTTCAATCAATGCGTGAAAAAAAGGGAGGATGCGTTGATTTTGACGCTCACCTCGTTTTTTATCGTCAATTAGTTTACGATAAAAAAAATGTGAAGTGTAGACGGTTGCGTAAAATACTTTCTATTCCAACAAGATTGATGGATGGTCAGACAGGTAAACACGTTGAAAAAATCTTAAATATACAATATCATTCCCTGTCACGAATCGGGGACGCGAATATTTGACAAAATTTAAACGTAAGACAATTTTGATTAAAGGAATTTAATTTAACCAATCCAATCAAAATTTTAAATTAATTAGAATTATTGAGTGAGATTGGTATATTGAGATGTTTTGGCATCGTAAGCGGTTGAATTCTGACCCGTGTGCTGAATTTGTGTATCTGCAATAATTAATCTCTTGCTCGGCGGGAAGGAAAATACTGTGAGTGAAACTGCATTATACAGTTGAAATGTGTATCCAACAATCAGCATTGATGCAACGATAAAAAATTCAAAACTACTAAAGATGTGAGGATTACCTCACTAGTAAGATTTTTTTAGGATTACTTTAATTTGCTTTTAAATTATTTCTATCTATATCAATATTACAATGCTAAAGAGTATGTTTGTAATCTGATTTGAAATATTTTTTCAGCGTAAAATTTATTGAGAAAGGCATGCAAAGAGCAGGAGTAACAATTATAAATTTTGCAAAGATGGGGGAAAATTATTACTTCTGAGAGAAATTACGTAGGACAGAATTTGAAATATAGCTGACCGAAATCGGTTTGAGTAGCTGGTTTATATAAAATAGCAAAAGAGCAATTCTTTATTTAGCGTTTCCGTCCACCCAACGCATACGCGTTAGCCAGTCCTGGGATTGCCAAATGCGCTGCCAACCATAGCATATAAATTGATAGGCTGTGACTACAGAACATAACTGCGGCTACCGGTAATTTGTTCAAAAAATGTATATATATTAAAAAATAGATATGATAAAAGTTAAGACTCAATGTGGAAATAACTGTACTCGAAGAAAAAATTATTGCCCCCCAATTTTTAGTACATGAAGGTTTTTAGACGAATGTTTTTTTTTTGCATCAAGCGCAATCGTAGAAACAAATTGAAATAGGAAAGGCAATTTCGGCTTTTTCCTTACCTAAAATATTAATTAATTGAATAGGGATGATAAATAAATGCTTTATTAATAAGTAATATATATTTAATTAAATTTAGGAACAATTTTGCCGAACCCGCTTGTAAATTCCTTTAATTTCTGTATAATAATTCAGTTTCAAATATCACTCATTTCGTCTTCATTCGATTGCTGTTTTACATCTAAAATTAAATAATTTCCATAGTAGATAATAAATAATTCAGACCTTCAAGCTTATATTATAATAATTTATTCTCTGTTTACATTTTAATTTACAAGAATAAGATTTCATTGTGTTTGTAAATTCGTGTATGATACACTAGACACACACAAACAAATATTTTTCGAACTTAAATTATTTCAATCAGATAAAGCCAAATTAAATAAAAAAATCAACAATATTAACTTATGATTTTTGGACAAAAGCCTGTCTTTCTAACCTAAAAAGAGGAATTAATTAAATTTTCACTATAGAGAAATGCTCTATTGCGTAATATCCGTTTTACTTTGTGCATACCCGTCTGGGTACCCAACCACACCATATATTTTAGTACCAAACAGCAATAGATAGAATTTCTGTATTCTGGTTTGAAGGGAAAGTGTAATTGTAGGCATAAGGGACATAACATCTCAGTTTCAAGATTAGATAGCGGTGACCACTTACCATCAAGGTGGCCCATTTGCCCATCCGCCTACTTATGTTAAAAAAAAAAAGTAATCTAACGACCCAAATGTGCCCAATGACGTGAGGATGATCGTCTCCTCTTAACACAAATTATATTCATATATTTTTTACAAATTGCATGATTTATACTCATCCATATACGTTAATTTCGTTGTAAAAAAAACGTTTACTAAACATTAAACCATATTGACAGTTCGAAGAAAAAAGTATTATATTGTTTTTGTATCATGGTAATCATTAAAAATCAAGGAACAACGCTATGGTTGCGACTTGCGTGGATAAAAAGGGGTAACTAGTGTTTAGGTAATTGAGCTTCACATTTTTCAAAATTTGGATCATTGTACCATTCTCTTTGGTAAGTTCGATTAATATAGCATAATTGGCAAACTATTACATACACCATTTGTAGTACAACAAATTAAAATTACCCGAACAATTTTTCCTAGTGCAAGACCTTGTGCTGTCAGCTCCGCAAACACATATGTTGCAGTCAATTTCAAATACCATAAAGGGCGTACAAGGGGGTGCCTTATCTAAAATTAAATAAACATTTAAATTTATCAGGTGATTCCGTGCTAGAAGGTCATTATGCTTCCAACGGCGCTCTGATGTAAGCTGGCCCGTAGACTCATAGTCATTGAGAAGCCAGCTTCATATATATGGAAATGAATTTTTTTCGAAAATACCTACTTTGTTTCCATAAGAGCGTATCATCTAAGAACTGCAAGTCTATTGAAGCAAAACACTGAAAATAATAGAAAAAAATCTTGCGTAATTTCTGCAAATCGATTTAAGCACCACAATAATTCACTTACCAAGATCAATAAAAATTGTACTTCCAAGAACATTTCGATTAACTGTTTGAGATTACTAATCGAGATAAAAACATTCGATTACAAACTACTTGGGTAATATTTGTACCGTGATTTTGTTTCAAATGTGCTATTTATTAAAAAAAAAACTAGTTTCCGCGCACGTCTTCACCCATATGTGAGGAGGGGAATAGTCAGTGTTAGGTGATGACATTCTGACCGATTTCAAGGGAGAACAGCTATCTACCGATCTACTAGGCCGATATGTAATATTTGCGTATTACAAAACGACGTGAGAGATGTTTTTTTCTTTTTAGATCCTCTGTTCTTAAAAATAATAACACTACAACGAAATTGTTTTGCAATATAAGAACCTGAAACTATTATCTGAGCGTATTGAAATAGCAATTTTTATCTACCCAGGCATACGAAAAAATGTTTACGTACAATAAAAATGATCGCCCCAAAAAATCGCTCTGCGCTTTGTAATAACCGTTCAGACTTTCAACTGTAGGTCTATAATATCAACTTTCAAATATTAATTTTCGCATAAATAATATTAATAAAGCCGAGATGGCCCAGTGGTTAGAACGCTTGCATCTTAACCGATGATTTCGGGTTCAAACCCAGGCAGGCACCACTGAATTTTCATGTGCTTTATTTGTGTTTATAATTCATCTCGTGCTCGGCGGTGAAGGAAAACATCGTGAGGAAACCTGCATGTGTCTAATTTCAACGAAATTATGCCACATGTGTGTTCCACCAAACCGCATTGGAGCAGCGTGGTGGAATATGCTCCATACCTTCTCCTCAAACGGAGAGGAGGCCTTAGTCCAGCAGTGGGAAATTTACAGGCTGTTTATGTAGTATTAATAAGATAACGATCGGTTTAATTATCTACATTTGGTTCAAATCCTATACAGTAGACTAATTTCTAATTTTAACTATTACATTTAACATCAATAAATTGTATAGATTTACATATTTTTATTACATAAAGGTCTTTGATAATAACAGTAATATGCCTTTAACCTGTAATAATAACCTTTTCCTCAAGAGATTAATAGGCTTTTGCCCAGCCGTGAGCAATCGACACACTGTCACATCTATACGAAATTCCATGAACTTGAAGTCGTACGTACCCAGAATTGTACTCTTTTGTAACGACAAATATATATTTTGTGATATCTTAGCATTTAGTGCTGTAACGTTAGAACAAAACTTGTGGTCTCAGACACCCTTACCTCACATCTCCGATCTTTCTGCAAAGTGTTTAAACAACTAAAAGCATTGAAACAAGAGCATGAAACATTCATGTGACCTCTCTTTCGAGAATATTCGCGTTACTAGGCTGTGTTGCTCATCAAAGAACAGTGACATCAGAAGTGCTTTGTAACACTTATTACAGTTTTTGCGCGGATTTGCTCGTGTTTGAGGGGGTGGTCAGGTGTCAGGAAAAAAAATGTCTATGCCCTTTCTTGGAGATCAAGCTTGCTTGATTTAATCAAATTCGGTACAGTGGTTTGGCCGTGAAAGAGCAACAGACAGATAGACAGTTACTTTAGCATTTTTAATATTAGTGTAGTGAAAATCTATATTATGAATAATCTATATTATATTAATCTTAATATTATGAAGGTCCGCTTGGAATATGAAAATGAATCAAGGTAGAAAAAATTGTGTTAGGGCTTTGTAAGCTCCTCTGGGTAGCTGGGTAGCTACGCATCATATATTCTAACGACAAAGAACAACAACAACACAAGTATTGCTGTAATCCAGTTTGAAAGGTGAGTAAGCCAGTGTATGTACAGGCACAAGGGACATCTTGGTACCCAATGTTGGTGGCGCATTGGTGATCTGATAAATGTTTTATATTCCTCTCAGTACCAATGTCATTGGGCAGTGGTGACTATTTTATCATCAGGTGGCCCATTCGCCAGTCAGTTCGATGAGATAAAAATTAAACGTAAGATTTAAATTGAACAAATGATTTGTTATTTCAGCGATACTTTTCTCCGATAGTACTAAATGGCATAACTTTGTTTCACAGAGAAGGTCAAGGTTAAAGTAGCCTCAGGACACTGGAATTACTCACAACTAACGCTTTAACCATTACGCCTATCGGTATAACAAACAGGATAATGATAAATTTTATTAACGAACAATCGCTTTAATAATTTCCAATTGATTTCGTAAAGTAAAGGGAATACTTTGAAATATTTTTTACAGGATTCCAATTACCACTTGATCATTCTTATAAACAGAAAAAATTGAATCTGCCGGTGATAGCTACCCGACCCTTAACTTGGTTTAAACTAAGAATAATAGCTCGAAGCGAGCTCCGACGAGCTGTAATTACTTTGATATTCTTGAATAAATTCAAAGTAAAAATACTTTAAAAAAAAGCTTTTATTTCAATGCTCTCAAAAAGGAGAAAATAAAATTTTCCTTTAAAATTTTAACTATCAATTTATAACCTCATTATACACAATTTCTTTAATCATAAAAGCTTGTCGCGAGGTTTTCGTAAGTACATACATAGAAGTATTTAATTAAACTGAAATTAAAAAAAAAAAAAGAAACTTAGCAGATTTATATTACTAAATTATATGGTACTAGTTAATTTACGCAAGGTTATTACGCGACAAGCTTTTATGATTAAAGAAATTGTGTATAATGAGGTTATAAATTGATAGTTAAAATTTTAAAGGAAAATTTTATTTTCTTGTTTTTGAGAGCATTGAAATAAAAGCTTTTATTTAAAAGTATTTTTACTTTGAATTTATTTTTTACTTTTTAGTTATGACTGTCTAGGTTTCTGAGTCTATTCATCTCATTCAACGCATCATTGTTGCAAGGTCGTCTGCTGGTTAATTTCGAACAGTCTAAATCTTCAATAACAAGACCTAATGACTTTACCCTACTTAAGACTAGAAGCAAAGACCTTCTTGCCTAAATAAACAACGGCGTGATCGACAGTACTACCCTGCATTTTGTATACTGTGCAAGCCCAGCATAATATATGTGGCAGCATTCTTCGTTCCACGGTTCCGTGACTATATTTTGCTGGAAATTGCACAGACTTGGGCTGAATGAGGTGAACACCGTCTTTAGCGAAATCTATACGGACGGATCATATCAGTCTAAGTCAAAGTCAAGTCAAAAATCTTTATTATATATAGAAGTGTTTACAATTGCTTGTTGATAGTCAAAAATCTACTACCGGTTCGGAATTTCACACCTCGGACCTGAGAAGAACCGGCGAAAGAAACTCAGCGGGAATTTTTTTTTACCATTTTCCATGTACAATAATAATTATATTTTAGTTATTCGAAACAGTCTGGAGGCGATCATTTCATTCCCAAGGTGTGCAGTCAACTAAAAAGTCATTAGTGTTGTAATATCCTTTAGCACACAAACACTCTTTAACAATTCTTTTGAATTTTATAATTGAATTATAATTTTGAACGTTTTCTGGGATCCTGTTGTAAAAACGTATACATTGCCCCAAAAAAGAGTTACTAACCCTGTGTAATCGGGTACTTGGAGTAACAAGTTTATTCTTGTTCCTAGTGTTAATAGAATGTACGTCACAATTTCTGGGAAAATCATTTATGTTTTTGCGTACATGCATAACATTATCAAAAACAAATTGAGAAGCGACAGTCATTTCTTTAAATTTACCTCTTAACGAATCTTTTGGACCCAGGTTATAAATTGCACGAATAGCCCTCTTCTGCAGTACAAAAACGGTATTAATGTCAGCTGCATTACCCCAGAGTAGGATGCCATACGACATTATACTGTGGAAATAACTGAAATACACAATGCGAGCCGTATCCACATCAGTCAAAAGTCTATTTTTTTTACCGCATAGGCTGAGTCTATTAGCCAATTTATTTATATTGGCGTCCCATTGGAGCTTAGAGTCTATTGTCATACCAAGGAACTCTGTTGATTCTAAAACATCTAATGCTTCCCCGTTTAAAAGTACACTCGTTTTGACACGTCTTACATTGGAGTAGTGAATTTAATACATTTAACACTAAACCAATTTACTATTTCAGAGAGAGCATTGTTCACATCGTCATATATTGAAAGACGTATTTTTATTTTAAAAATTAAAGAAGTATCATCAGCAGCAGTGTCATACATTTGTGCTCTTTGGAAGCAGGGCCATATAATTTCAGTAATATGCCCAATGGCACCATTCACCAGACCTTTAGATACTAATACATTGTAACGCAACATCACCTTGGCCCCAACAAATATTTCTAGCTCCTTAGGTAGTCCCCCTGTCTTGTTTATGTCTGATGGTATAATATTATTTTGATCTAAGTTTTCAGTTTTTCGAATACAATCTACTAGACTATCCTGCGCAATGATTTTGTTAATAGTTATACTACGAGCTCGGAAATGTTCGAGAACAGTTTTGTTGTGATTGTAAACTTGTTCATTAGTGGGATAAATTCGCAGGGCTTTTTCAATCGCAAATTCTTCAGTTGGTTCAATGTTTAGCCGATTAATTAAAATAGCAAAGTGCTCAGATTGAAGTCCACCAATTCGTAATGCATTCAGGAGATCTTTGAAAGTTGTTTTATCTTGTTGTCTCATATTTTCAGTTAATTCAATTAAGGAGAAGCAACGCCATAGATGCGTTCCACCATATTGGAATTAGAATGACGTCACATTATTTTTCGATTTACTCTCAACAAGCCCTATCATTTGATACCTATATTGTGGAAGTGCATAAAAAATAACTGTTCTGCCATCTCGAATGTTTCACCTTATTGGACTTATAATGACGTCAAACTTATCGTGTATTGTCATCCAAACTTAACATGTATACAAAATTTCAGCCAAATCGGTTAAAGATATCAGCTTCAAAATTGAGTAGCAAGGTTCCACCCGTGCATACATATATACATATATTGCAAGTTAAATAAAAGCTTTTAAAAATTATACACAGCGTCGATACTGAAAGCACGGACCGCCGAAGTAAATACATAGAGCTGATAATTACAAACTTATTTAATAGAATATAAAGTGTACTTAAATAAAACGAAGATGTATTTTTGATGTAAGCCGTAAATCTGAATTAAAATCAAGATAATTACAACGAATATATTCTTAGATAGTGTACATTTTATATTTATAATTTATCTCGTGTTATGTGTATAGTTAGGCGCTATGGCAAATCACCTGATGCTAATTATTCAGCGTCCTCTGACGTTGGAACTGTCAGAAATATTAATCATTATTTATATCGTCACAGCGCGACCAACCTCAGGGAAATAAGATGTTATTGTACTTGTAATAACAATGGTTATTTAACCTTTCAAATTTGATCATAATACAATGTATTTATTGCTGTTTGGCAACATACAGAACGGCCTGTATAAGTAAATTTGTGGCACTATAACATAATTAACTATTTAATATTGTTGTGGCCACTCTAGAAATGTACTAATTAGTGTAAGCATTACTCTACAGTTCTTGGAGATACTCATAGGTGTTCAAATTGACTTAGGTTGTTCTCCCTGCTGTATTTAGTTTCGCGCCTTCACTAAATTGATAAAGTAGAAACTAATTGAACTAAAATTAAAAAGACGTGGTAGTAAATGGATTTTGATTGCAAGACGAATAGTGTGTATTAATTAACGTACATTGTATTTAATTAATCTTTTAATCTTACAAGAATTATCTTTAATGTTTATCATTTATGTCAATTTAACATATTATGAAAAATACAAGTATGTAAATTTTCCACTGCCGGGCTAACGCCCCTTCTCCCTTTTTGACGGTTTGGACCGAAGCTGGTCCAATGCGGTTTGGTGGATACACATGCAGGTTTTCTCACGATGTTTGCCTTCATAAGAAAATTTGGTGGTACTTGCCTGGGTTTGAACCCATAATCATCGGTTAAGATGCGCGCCTTCTAAGCATTGAGCCATCACATCAAACTACCCATCAGATTTCAATCCCCATTTTTTAATTAATAATCTCCTTAATAGTATCGTGACACTGGCACTAGGCATTTTATAAATCCTTAATTACTCAATTAGAACAATTTACAGAGTTTTTATTGAAATAGAATTTAAAGGGATACGTATGATACTTTAAATTGCATAATAATATAGTCATAAGATTGTTTTATATCAATTGTCTAAAAAAAATGTAAGTTGTAACAGCTCTATATATATGTAAATCTCAATTAAGCCGGGTAAATTATTTTCATACTCAAAGATATTTAGCAATTAACTAAAAAATATTTTAAGCTGTTTTTTAATAGGCATAATACATGTTATATGTTTTGCTTAATGTATTTTATAAATTCTATATCGTCTTTAATGTCGGTTTCTTGTAAGATAATAACTAACTCAGATGATTTCCTATCTAATGCTTTCGTCCTGACCGATCTCGGCCACGAGAAAAGAGCAAACTACGCAGGATAATTTATAGTGCACAAGCATGCGGACAAACACATAAACACACTGTCATCAGAATGAGAGATCAGAAAGAGTTCAAGCATCAGCTTAACGTGCATTCCGACTCACGGGAGTGTATATACATTCAACTTCCAGACTTCGGGCTGTTACTGAGAATTGTTTTACAGAAAAACCCAATAACTTTTTATCGCCCTGACTTGGGGCTTTAACCCAGAACCTCGGGATTTACGGCCTTATTTTTAGCCATTACAACTACGAGGCAGCGATATCTAGTGATTAAAGAAAATCTAATAATAGCATAGGGAATATATATCATTATTTTAACGCATCTATTTAGACTATCATAATGATAACATGTTCAATATTTTACGAGTGATATCCAAAAACGGACTGAGTTCTACCGAATAACATTTCAGCTGTGTACTCAGAAAAACTTTAAAAAATACCTTTTTTAAGTACTTTAATATTATTACATAAATACATAGATTAATCCATACTAATACATAAACTAACATATTATAAATGCGAAAGTAACTCTGTCTGTCTGTTTCACTTTCACGCCAAAACTACTGGACCGATTTAAATGAAATTTGGTACACATTTTATTTAAAAAAAATGTGGTAAAGGGTTGAAAAGGGGGATGAAAGGTTGTAAGTTGTTGAAAGTATTGTCATTTTTAGAACTAGAAGCATAAAACTTATATTTTACGCTGTACACTTACAAACTAACATATCATGACACTCACTAAGGAGCTAATTTTGGAAAATCTACCCCTAAAGGGGTGGAATAGGGGTTGAACGTTTGTCCGTAATTTTTTAAGAAACATGAAACTTTATCTTTGTGATACTGATCAAAAATGAATAGATACTTATTTAAGTGTTTCTGCATATTTTACCCCTACGGGGGTGAAATAAGGGTTGAAAGTTTGTATAGAAGTCCGTCATTTTTTAAGATAGAAACATGAAATTTTTAAAAAATTAAATTCTTAGAACATGAAAATCTTCAAAATAAGTTGATTCGCATTTAAGCGTTTTTGGTTATTTTACGTTTATACATTTATACATTTCGTATTTGGATAGTCTGGAAGACCGTCATTTTTGAAGTTAGAGGCTCGAAATTTTATTTTTGTGCCACTGATTTAAAATGAGTTGATACTTATTTAAGCGTTTCTGGATATTTTACGCCTAAGGGTTCTCCCCTTAGGCGTAAAATATCGAGTTGACATTTCGTATACAGGTTAGTCTGGAAGTCCGTCATTTTGATGTTCGAAGCATGAAATTATATTTTTGGGCTATCGATTAAAAATATATAGATACGTATTTAAGCGTTTCTTGATATTTTAGGCCTAAAGGTAAAAATAGGTGTTGACATTTTGTATACAGGTTAGTCTGAAAGTCCATCATTTTGAAGTTTTATTTTTGGGCTACCGATTAAAAATGAATTGATTCGTATTAAGGAGAGAAATTGGGTTGACATTTCGTAAAAAGGATAGTCTGGAAGACCGTCATTTTTGAAGCTAGAAGCAAGAAACTTGATTTTTGGGATACCGATTAAAAATAAGTAGATATGTATTTAAGCGTTTCTGAATATTCTACGTGCTGAAATACACACCAATGTGGTATACAAAGAGGTCTTTACATTAACGTTATATTTTAAATTAATTTGTAAACATATTAATATTCTACGCGAGCGAAGCCGCGGGTAAAAGCTAGTACAGAATATAATTAAACTTGTTTTTTTTTATACAGATAAATCACGTTAGTATTCGTTTAAAAAAAAACGATTGTTTCGGATGTCAGGTCTTCTCAGTCTCTGGGAACTCAGACTCAGGGATCCCCATTCCTTTCATCGCCAATCGCCACAAACCTTCGGAACTAAAATGTTACGTACCTTGTGCCGGTAATTACACTGGCAAAATCTCCCTTCAAATTGGAACACAACTAATAAATATAAATACTAAGTATTGCGGTAGAATATCTAATGAGCGTGTGGCATCCACCCAGACTGGCTTGCACAAAGTCCTATCACCAAGCAATAAAAAATGTTTTTATCTTCAAAAATACATTTTTATTTTATACAATAAAACTTTTTTTTGTTCAATTGCAGCAGCTGAATGTCTATTCAATTACAGTGAATTCATTGTTTAAATTTGACCGTCATGTGTAAGCGCTTTAAGTAGCTTTAAGATCTAGTTCGCACTGCTGTCTGTACTCTCCATATTTATGAGTAGTAGAGCCCGCAAGTACTCATGTGCCTAATTAGATAGTTACCGTCTTAGCTTCGAGGCACTGCACCTTGTTTGAGTAGATCTTAGGGCGGCGTGCATCTACATATACACGAGTGCCTTAGTAAACGGGTAATCCGAACTACTCTCCTTTAAAGGGAACACTTCTTTCTACACTCTGCTTTGCATATCAGTATATCATAAAGCAAGTATTACGACCAAAATTAGGAAGAAGTTATTATAATTTTAATTGATAGCAAAAAGTGATAGATATCACAAAGTATTATGTAAATTGTATTTAACCAAATCTGTTCGATTTATGAATCTGGTAAGAGAAAACGTATCACGTCAAATGAATGTTATTTAAAATTTTAGAGAATCCTTGATAATTAATTTAAGAAAGAGATATATATAGTCTGTAAATATTCCACGGCTGAACAGATTCTTCCTTTTGCCTTAAGTCGAAATGAACCAAAAAATTATCTGACATCTTTTCTTATTAAAGTTTCATCGACCATGTGATTAGTTAATAGTAGTCGTTTCGGGAAAATAATATTTTTTTGGGTTTTCTGTCACGAGAATCTTTGCTGCATCTTTACGATAAGTATCATCAGAAGTGCATACACTCTTATATGAGTACCTCAGAGAGCACCTTTACGAGTTGAATGTACTCCTTCCACTCGGCATCCATCACCAGTCGTTTTGAATTGCCAATAAATCCAATTATGAGAAATCTCTAAGCACTACACTTACTTATTGATTGTCAAATTAAAAACTTACCACTGGTTCGGAAAAGAAAGAAATGCTCTGTTTGTGTAGTATGTATTCGTGCACTACAATGCACAGTAACCTAAGTATTCAACTAGTACGGTAAAAAACCAAATTTTTGAGAATTAATGACAAGTCCACGCGAATAAAGTCGTCGGTATTAAACGTTCCAAAAAATATATAAATATATATTAAAAGTAAATTCAGAACGCGTTCATTTCACTTTGTTAATGAAACCTATTAAGAATTAATTGTTCGAAATTCGTTTAAATACATTTTCAATTAGTTGGCAAGGAAAGTTTTTCGTGTCTAAGTATTCTTGATTCGCCGCATGAAAATCGGAAATATAATTAATGTGTTTAAAACTGAGCGATGGGGGATTAAGTAATAGATCTGAAATTTTCAATCTCAATTAAAAAATACTTTAACAATAGATTTGCGATTTTGTAATCTTAAATGCGTCTACAATCGAGATGACTGTATAAGAATTCTTAGATTATTATTTATATCTAGATAGAGTGGCACACTACAAAATAACATCAACTTTAATCTTGGAATGACGCTGTAAGAAATTTTAACTATTCCTTACATCGCCAAAGGCTGCCAACCTTAGGAATGAATATGTTATGTCCCTTGTGCCTGTAGTTAAACTGGTTTACACAACCTTTAAACACAAAAATACTGAGTACTGCTGTTTGGCAGGTGAATATTTACGTAGTACGGTTTGAAGGGTGAGTGAGCCAGTGTAACTGCAGGCACAAGGGACATAACATCATAGTTCCCAAGGTTGGTGGCGCATTGGGGATGTAAGGAATAGTTAATACTTCTTACAGTGCCATTGTCTATTGGTGGTGACCATTTACCATCAGGTAGCCCATTTGCTCATCCGCCTACCTTTATATAAATATTTCATGGAAATATTTTTAACCGATTTCAAAAAATAATACGGATCATTTTTTTAATGTTATTTGGGAAAGTTTGGTCCCACCGTTCGGTCCCATTTCTATCTGAATTTAAAATCAGATTTTTATTTGTAAGTATCTTATATTATTATTTACGAAGTCTGATAACTGCTAACCTAGAGCCACTGAACTGTGCGGTAAAAAAAACTAGTTTAAAATATCGTTCCATCTATTTCCAATATGGAGCAGAATAGAACGACTGGTTTTACGGCGTATAAAATTTTTACTATCGAGATAATATTCCCGCAAATATCAAAAGCCTTTTGATGTGGGGCTCTGAATGAAACGCTCATAGTATGAAAAGTAATAGTACAATAAAAGTGCTAATATCAGCCTACTCACTATTCGCATTACTTTATACTTAACAATACTTATGGATAATATTATGTAATTAATTAGTTTATTAAATTATTTCATAAATTGCGTTTTAATTAATAGAATAAGGAGCTTCGACGTAGCGTAACGTAATGTAATTTGAACATGAAATTAAATGAAATGAAAATTTGTGAATAGTTAGTTACGTTACAGTTCAAATTAAGTAGTTATTTAAACGTTTGTATTTAATAATTTATTACTGAGATTATTATTGAGTTTCTTGTCGATTCGTCTTGGTAGAATCTACATTTCGAGCCGGTTGTGGCCTTTATCCAGTTCTGTTTAATGACGATTAAAAAGTGACTGTAAAAGTCTACTTGAATATATTTTGATTTTCAAATCATGAATCGCCTTAAATAATTTCGTTTCATTAATTATACTAAAACGCATTGACAGTATTTTTTAATTTGGAATGAAGGCAGACGAGCGACTTGTTAACCTGTTGGTAACTTATCTTGTTCGCCCAAAGAATTGTCACCGATTTTGGCCACAGTGGCCATTGTCAATGGAAAACATCAAATAGTTCGGGGAAACGATTCAAACGAACATCTTCTACGTCTATATTATTCATAAAAAATATATATCGTTAAGATTATTGTATAACATATTCATATAATTTTAGACAAAAAATCCTCTTTCTTTCGAGTGTAGATTTTAGACGATGAATAAGTAAATGTAACGCTTCTATATTGAATAAAGATTTCGACTTTAACTTTAACTTTGTATGTTTGCGATTCCGGCGCACTCGCTCCGTAAACAAAGCATTTCAAGCTCCTATAATCTTGTCGAAACTTGTTAAATTGCATAAACCTCGAAGCTGTGTTGTAACTTACAAGGACTTGTCACCGTCAATGTTTCTATTCAGAACTAAAACAATTAGGGTATAGTTTGACTTAATGGCAATTTAAATATGCTCATTAAAGCGAGTTAACATTTTTTTTTTTAATTTTATTTTCTTCTGAGTGGTATCACACCCATTGGGAATATATGCACTTTGTACTAACGGCGCAGATAAAGCCTTATCAATTATGATTTTTTTTTCTTTATGTAATAGATAGGTGGACTAACAAATCAACCATATGATGGTAAGTGGTCACCACCACTCATAGATATTGGCGTTATATGAAATACATCACACTAATTTGCCATCAAACTTGGGAACTAAGATGCTATGTCCCTTGTGCACAACAATTCTAAGTATAGCTGTTTGGCGGTAGAATATCTCATCAGTGGGTGGTATCTACCCAGACGGGCTTGCACAAAGGCCTATCACCGAGAAATATTATTTTTAAAGTTCATCCATAGTTTGATAGAAAAGTGCTCAAACTAATAACTCTTTGAGCAAATTTTACACGCATATGATTTTAAAAGAAAACCGCTAAAGATAAAAAGCATTTTTCCTGTAATATTAGTATGATAATAAATAATCATCTTCATTCGACTTGAATTTCGTTGTAGAAATAGAAGTTTCAAAAGTTTGTATGGACTCGGAGAGCATCGTAGAAACTTTGATGGAAACTTCGTTACGTCTTTTTCTAACTTTCAAGCTTTAAAGTATGGAAGATTGGTGTAGATTATTTAAAATAGACGTATTTTTTTTTTTGGGAAAATAGACACTCAACAAAGACCTTCATATTTTATTGATAACGAGGCATTTTAAAATCGTGCTACATAAGTATTAAGATCTTATCAAAGAATAAAGGGTAAAGTTTGGAAATATCCAACTGGCTGGCAAAAGGCCTTGAGAGGAAGAAAGCCTTTGAAAAATATTGTACAATATTGATGCATGCATGTAGCAAAACATCCCATATATTTATATTGGATATTTTTACCTTCAAAGCCGCGGACGAGATGTATATTTAACACACTGTGTTTGTGTCAATTTTGGTTAAGATTCATGTGCTTTAACTACTGGTCATCTCTGTTATTTTTTGTCATTTTTAACTCGTATATTATTATATTATGGTCGAAATAGCTTTCGACCAATGAAAAACAATTTGGAATTGGATCATTAGATTTTTTTATGGTTTCGGTAGTCGGACGAGCAAATGGGCCACTTGATGGTAAGTGGTCACCAACGCCCATAGACAATGGCGCTCTGAAAAATATTAACTATTCCTTACATCACCAATGCGCCACCAACTTTAGGAACTAAGATGTTATATCCCTTGTGCCTGTAGTTACACTGGCTCACTCACCCTTCAAACCGGAACACAACAATACTGAGTACTGCTGTTTGGCGGTAGAATATCTGAGTGGGTGGTACCTACCCAGACGGGCTTGCACAAAGCCCTACCACCAAGTAAAAAAGTAGATACAGAGATTACCGCCTACATAATTTTTTTTAACTCTTTATAATATTAATATTAGTAGATATTATATTTTTAAACATTCTCCAAAACGCGCTGCTATTTCTGGTATTAGTTTTATGTATATAGGCTCAGTTACGGTATATATATATATTCTTTATGTAGTAAATGTAAAGAAACAATAATAATGTAACAAACAATAGTTGCACAATACTTATTGTTGAAACCGAGTACAGATTCACAATACGTCCGTGAGGAATGAGTTTATAACAGTGGCTTCCCCCCTAGGGACGACATCCGTTGCAACTGAAACCTGTTTAATGTGAATGTACAGGACTCGAACATCTAGAACAAAATAACCGTCGTTTTCTGTTAGTCTTCGGTCGTTATCTCAAACTGCACAGAGTATACAATGATAGATAAATAGTTTTATTTATTTTGTTATCTAGTTTTATTTATAATTTATCACAAAATTTATTTACCTCTTTTAAAAACCAGTGTGTTAAACAGTTTACGCTTCACGAGGAAACCGGAAAGAATAAATGATACTGTGGGAAAATTAATTGATTTGTATATGTATATATATCTAAGTCGTTTGAGTAAATGATTCAATAAAACACGTGATACGTGTGTACACGTGATATAGACACACGTGATGAATTTTGCGTCAGGGACCACTCAAAATCGATTTTGAAATTTTACTCCTTACAAAAATTTTCAACTGGAAATTTTACTAAAATAAAATATAACAATTCGTTATTTAATAATATCAAAGGCTACCAAAACTCTTGGGCCGCTGTTACACAATTTTACATAAATAAATTAATGTCTTATAAGCAATAGTATACACGCTGACAGTAAGCTTGTAAATGATTGTTCAAATTGTAAGCAAACCAAGCGCTGAAATACGAATAATATTACAAACTAACTGTCCCCGCGACTTTGTGCGCGATTGTAATTTATTAATTCTGTATTAGGCAGCTTTTGTGATATCAAGTCGTTGGTGGGAGGCACCTGACGTGACGGAGTGGCATGCGCGAGGACTACGCGCAGTACTGGACAGTATTTGGACATTGCAGTGTGACTTTATCATTATTTTATTTAAAATTCTAAAATAAAAGCAGTGTTAGCCAGTGTAAGTACCGTTAAAATCAGTCCAGCCGATCTAGAGATTAGCCGTAACAAACAGACAGACAAAAATTGTAAATATTTTTTTTGGTATATGTACCGTGTATACGTACATATGCATTTAGTAAAAAGCGATTATTTTTACATTACAAACAGACACTGCAATTATATTATATGTATATATAGCTACGTACAGATATTACCTTCTTAGTGTGAGACATTATATAATCCACTCAGTCAGTATGATTTTTAGTTATCTGTATTCTATTTCTACTTGGTAGTAAAAACACGACTACGATTAGTAGATTTCGTAGTCCTGCTGTTAATACTAGCCTATTAATACTGTTACATTATTAAATAAACTTTTTATGTATAATAGGTAGGCAGACTGACAAATCGGTGACCTTATGGTAAGTTCGCCACCGTCAATCGACGTATATCTATAATCTAAATATATTCGTGACATTGTCGATGCGCCACCAACCTTAATAATTAAGATATTATATCTCTTTGTGTCTATATGTAAATTTCATCACGCACACTTGAAACCGGAGCACATACACATAAGTATTGTACTTTGGAGGTAGAATATTTGATGAGTGGGTGCTACCTAAACAAGAGGTACTGGCACAATAAGATACCATCGAATGAAATTGTTATTAAGATTCCCAATACATAAGTATTATTGAGCGTCAATAAATCCGTTTCAAATGTTGCTGCTGTATCTTCAATGGTCGAAACGTGCAATGACGTATGAACTATCAAAAACCGTATTCAATTGATAGGCTATCTAATGCCAAAACATTCACAGATTCAGTGGCGGACTAACAGGGGGTGGTAGGGGTAGCTCGCTCCGGGCCTCCAGTATTGGGGGGGGAGAGGAGGGCAAATGCATCCGTGTTCCCCTGATCAAATCCTAAACAAGACTTTAAAAATGTGCTTAGTACCTACATAATTTCATCAAGATCAAAGCGAACAAAACCAACCCATAAGCCAACCTAACCACATAAACATAAATAAATAAATAAATACTTTTTAAAAATAAACAATTTTTTAAAAATACAATTGTAAACTGAATAAAAAGCTTGCCAAACTACTTTTTTTTCAAAGCTGGGGCGTTATTCAGCTTTACCGCCCCGGGCCTGTGACGGGCTTAGTCCGCCACAGCACAGATTATCGTGTTAAGACTAACAAACTCATCACCTTCATACATATAGATAACACAACTCTGATTATGAAAGATCCGATTTGCATAAATCGATTCCTCGTTCTGCAAACAGTTCGATTACTGTGTCAACACTTCCATTTCGGGTCGGAACAGTCTAAATATAAGAACGCTTTCCCCGGAACTGGAATGAGCTCGGTTATTACGTTTTGACAAGGCTATTTTAGTGATGCTCTGCTTGGTAGAGATGCTTGCATTTTCTTTTACTTTTAGCGACCGGAATGTTTTTGTAACTATTTACGTGTTAAATCGTACAATGAATGAAAGTTTTTGTTCGAAATTTGAACTGAAATGGGAACCATTGAATGGGATGGATCTATATCACATATCTTGGGTATTTAAATCAATGTTATGTGTGCTCAATTTGTTTTGGTAATAAATAATTAATTTCGTGTCAATATATTGTACGGTATGTCTATCATAAATTGAAGGCATTTTTTGTATAATAGTTATTAGAATCTCGCTGGTCGTTTGTCAGTATTACTTCATTTATTTTTCATTTTATGAAACCTAGAAAGGTTTCATCGACAGTTGATACAAAATATTGTGTTAATAAATATATACTACGGTCATTTCGATATATCGCACAAGTTTACAAATAAACTTAGCATTTAGATGTAGTCGCTCAAGAAGGCGCCCTTCCGCATTAAACTATAATCGACGTATGTTAGTGTGTGTGATTAATATCTGTGCTTACAAGATGTCTTAGTGTGTGAGAGATGAAGAGTAAAGACAGTAAAAAAAATACAAATTAGATTTGTTAAGACTGTAATGTAAAACGCCGATGATTTAAGGCGGAGGGGCGCGCCTTCGTGAATGATGTAATACAATATATAGATAAAATAAATAAATAAATAATATTAATTTAATCTAGAATATAAAATCCAATTATTAAGTTAATCTGTACTAATACTTCACGCTTAAACCATTAAACCGGTTTAGACGAAATTTGGTGAAGAGATAGTTTGGGTTTTGGGTAATAGGCGAGTTTTTTCAATTTACCCCTCGAGTAAAAATGGGGGGTGACGGTTTGCGTACTATAGGAAGTAAGTAAGTAACGCTGTAGGTTCAGCTAGTAAATATGTAATTCAATTTCACTGTTACTAAGTCTTTATAACTTTGAGAAAGAACAAATACATTTACAGAAGACATCAGTGATTTAACTATTCATGTTATGTTCGTTACATGGACGAATAATTGGGGAATAGCTCTTACGTCGGTGTAATGAAACGCCATTTTGTATTTGTTCGCGATAGTAATTAAGATATAAGAACAAATCTACAGGACTAGCCTGAAATTTCTCTGTATAAAGTGCACATAGCAGTTTAATTTAGTCCGATGTGCACTTTAATTTAGTCCGAGTGAGTTTCGATCTCACAACTTATATAATAAGTTACATATTATTTAGGTTTTTTTTTATGATTGGCTTTTAAATTCTTCCGTATAGTATTTTATCTTTGTTATGTCTTCATTTCACTTATAATATAATTTAGTTATTAAAATTTCATTCTTATATTTTATATAGGTTAGTTTGGTTTATATGTATTTTTGAGGGTCAATGTTGTTAAACACCTTTAAAGACGTATCACTATGTTATCGATATCAGTTGTTAATTTAAAGTCTTTAGTGAGAGATTGATTGTGTAATTGTGATTTTTTTTCAAATTTCACTGCTACTTCCTGAGATTAACGCCTGTATACTAACAAACTCTTCAGTTTTATATAATGATATTGCTATATATAAATATAGTATTCAGTTTTAAAATGAGTTCTGTAATTTGTCACTCTGTACTCCGTACTGTGGTCTCATTCAAGTATGCATCGAGAATATTTCAGATCTTTCGTACAGTGCGACACTAAAGGCGACGTGTCTTTATTGAATATTGCTTTGAGGGTAATCCCCGATGCGGTCGACGGTCGTATTATTTCAATTTGTACGTGTTCTTGGTTATTGTGGTATTTGTATTTTTCGGTAGAGATTTGTGAAAGCCCGCCTGGATAGTTACCACCCAAATACATTCTATCACCAAATAGGAATACTTAGTATCGCTGTGTTTCGGTTTTAAAGGTGAGTGAGCCAGTGTAACAATAGGCACATGGTATATAAAATTGTAGTTCTCAAGGTTGGTGCATTAAAAATGTAAGAAACAGTTCATATTTCTTACAGCGCGAATGTCTATGGGTGGTGGTAACAACTTATCAACATTATAATATTGTAAAACAATGTATAAAATCAAAGAGCGTTAAATGAGAACGTTATTTATAAAAAAAACTCTATGTTTTTTTTAATATAGTCTATTCGAATATGTTTGTTCCAGATTTGAAAATAAAACCGTTAATTATAGAGACTGTGACAACAGGAAGATAATATTGATAGAAATTTCAAATAAAGAGTTTCAGTAAAATGTCAAGTTCAGGATTAAAGTACATTTTTAATTGATAGCTTAGTGGATAAAATGATACGTAAGGATATGCATGTGTCGGATAAAATTCTGCCGCATGTTTTTCTACCCAGCGATAATAGTCAAATCTCAAGAGCCATTTGCAAGGCCGTGGCGAAATTACTTTTACTTTACCAAATTACAAAAAGACCGTCTAAAATAACGTTTTTTTTTTAAGTAATATTTTCAAGATTATACTGTTCATTATTATAAATAATGTTATCAAAATTCAATTCAAGATTATCTTGTTATAATATCTATACAACCTAAGTTTTTTAATGTAAAAAAATAATCACATGATTATAATTTATTTTAGGCCGCTTTCTAACATCGAAGGTCATCGGCGACCACAATTATATAACAATTATTATAAACAATAATAATTGAATAATAAATGTTTTATGAGTTTCCTACTTGATTTAAACTATCTTTCAAAGAATTAGGTACATGACACGATCGGTTTTCAACATAGTAAGCTACACATTCGACTAAAATATGGAAAACCGTCAAGTCAAATCCACATTTATATTTAACAAATAATTTTATTTTTATAAGGTAACAGCTAGAATAAATCAAAGTTTAATGCATAAGTGCATATCACATATGAAATGCAAAATATTCAGCCGAGCGGATGCAGGTCCCAAAGGAGGCTTCGACGGCGAGATTACTTCCGCCGGCGTTCTTGGACGTTTGAACCGGAAACCTTTGATTTCTGCAATTCCGAACGTTGCCGGTCTACGTACAAGATCAATTTATCTCGTTAAAAAGTAAAAATATGTTGTGTCGCGAATGTTAAAGTATTTCTAGTTATCTGAGAAGTTCTTCGAGATATTCAAAGTGATAAAGTGCGAATAAGTGATGTCCGTAATATTTGAATTTCGAACTTTAGGAACCGGCTAAGTGTGAGTAGGACTCGCGCACGAAGGGTTTCGTACTGTTGTATGTGTAAATCAACTGTCTGGTAGTAACTAGTTATTGTAGTAATGTCTTTGGTACTATAAATAGAACGTAAAGGAATTTATGATTACTGTAATCAATTCGATAAAAATCGTAGACATATGAGTCTCTCCTTTTTATAGTCGTTATAAAATGTATATTATTTATAGCTATTACTTGCTACGTTAAAGTATAATTCATTGTACCCCATTTCCCAGTAGGATGATCACAATGTTTTATAGCCAGCGTTTTCGTAAGAGATTAAAAAAATAGCAAATTAATAAATAGAGTAAATAAATATGACGGCGTATGGTCCGCCATCTTGTTTATTCATACTGGTAGGAAAAGAGTGTCAATGGGAGTTGAACGGCGCTCTAGTGAAGCGTCGCGTCGATGTTAGCGTGGCAGCCATCTTGAATCGACAGTTACATTCAAGATTTCCCGCGCACCACGTTTGCGACGAATCGCTAATTTCCAACATTATCTTTATTCTTTTGTAATAGATTCAGTGATTTATGTGTGTTTTTGTAAATGATTTATTAACGAATCGATATTGATGACTATTGTGAATATATCTGTGTAATTGATTGATGTTTAATTAAAAACTAACTAAATTTGTTGATCGTTCATATAAAATCGTTTGAATATACCCCCCACCCTTCTCGAATAATCCTGAAATTGCCAATAAAATGTCTATAAATATATTATTATAAGTATATATATATAGATTATCTAGATTTTAGTTGTCTTTCTAGCATAAAAAATAATCTGAGAATAAATAAGATTTACATTAGATATACCACGCTGCTTCAATGCGAGTTGGTGGAATGCACATGTGGCAGAATTTCGTTGAAATTAGACACATGCAGATTTCCTCACGATGTTTCCTTCACCGCCGAGCACGAGATGAATTATAAACACAAATTAAGCACATGAAAATCCAGTGGTGCCTCCTTGGTTTTGAACCTGAAATCATCGGTTAAGATGCACGCGTTCTAACCACTGCGCCATCTCGGCTCATAAGGTTTACATATAATACATAAATTGAAATACAGAAAGTGCAAAACAAAACATAGTATATTATCTTGAAGCCCGTCTGAAGGTCACTTTACGGGTTATATTAATAAAATTTTAACACGATTAAAACAATAAATTCCATCAGAATGCCGAAAGTTAAGACATCGCTTTGAAATAATTTTCCGAATAAATTAAAAACTTTTAAATGGCCTTGTCATCCATTTTACATAACAATGAGTGAACACTATTCAATTATGTTAAATTTGTATTCGCTTTTGTTTTAAATTTTAAATAGATTTTAAAAACTTTGCCTGTGAAAATTAGCCATCGTTACTTCGTATTTTATTTAATTACGCTTTATAAATTAAAAATATACGCGTGCGTCTCGGGACGTCCGACAGAATGATGACTTAAAAAAAACGTCTGTCCGAAATACTGCTAGCGCTGTGGGTTAGAGTGAGAGAGGAAGAACCTGCCTACCGCTGCCGTATGCGTAAGAGAAAGCCAGAAAGAGGGGCGCCGTAACGCGTTACGTAACGAAGCGGCTTACCCTCCCATAAGAAGTTATCACTTCAAAAGTATTCGATATTTAAGTTCGTGTGAGCATCTGTCATACAAATGAATTATTAGGGTATATATTTTTGTATTGTACTGCAATCTGTGTAGGTGTGCCGGCTCATAAGTTATTCTATCGTATAACATCAACAATATTTATGAAGAAATTAAGTGTGTAAATGTTCTATTGCTGGGCCAAGCAACCTCTTATCCGATCGTCAAGGTTATTCACGAAACTGTTCCAATGCTGATTGCTTACACATTTGGTAGAATTTCATCCGTTACAGACAAGTTTCTTCATATCCAACATAAATGAAACACATGAAACCCAAGTAGCCGGGCAGGAACTGGTAAGCTTTCATGAAATCGTAATCTTCGTAAGTTACGATCCACATGTCCTGTATTCTATTGGCACATTAGGACTCTGGAATTGCTGTGATATAGAATAATGAGTAATATTGATAAACTTTAAAATAATATATTCTTAATAAATAAATAAGGTTTTATAAAAAAGGCATTGAAAAATAATTGTTCTTAAAGCGATTTCAAAATTTGTCACTATTGACTCTATTCACATTTCATATGTATAGACAGGGCCGGATCTACCATATGGGTTTTTGGGCTTCAGCCCAGGGCCCCGTGGATTCAAGGGCCCCCCAGCTAAGTCAAGTCAAAAATATACAATAGTGCGAAAGAATCCATAAATTTATTAAATTAAACAGATCGTATGGTTTACAGCTCTGTGAGTCCTGCAATTAATCAAACCCATTCAATTAATTTAATTCAAATCTAAAACTTTACCTATAGCACACAAACCGACACCCCCTGAAGGGGTGAATTTATAAAATGTAGCCTATGTCCTTCTCCGGGACTTAAATTATCTAAGCTATCCATAACAAATTTCATCTAAATCGGTTCAGCGGTTTAAGCGTGTAGAGGTAACAGACAGACGGACAAAATCAATCTACTTTGCAATTTGGAATAGTGCTCACAACTAGAGATATTACAAGATATTTGAATAAGACTGTAGATACAATAAGTTTGCTCAGGGCGGGCGGATAGATCGCTTGGATATATGTAGAATTAAATATTTATTTATAATATGAATCTTCATTTGACGATGTAATTCCGATCGTAACAGATCTTACTCGCTTTCTATTTTGATTTTGAAGTCAGTTTCAGAACAATACCAGCTTTGAGGTATGAAGAGCTGTGCAGAGCAATCCCGCTGCGGTCGCCACTTGAATTATAAACGAGCAAATACAAACGTCCATACGTGAGGAACGAAAGACGCACTGCACGAAATCGCAGCGTTTTTAGCAAACAGTACTGTAGTAAAAACAAAACGCTGAAACTCCAGTGCAGTTTTTAGCCCTGTATGCCTTTTTTTAAATAAATTTATATTTATTTGAAATATGCCCATATAATTCATTACAATATGACGGCGCATGGTGCGCCATTTTGTGTATTTATACTGATTGGAAAAGAGTGTCAATGGGAGTTGAACGGCGCTCTAGTGAACTGTCGCGTCGATGGAAGCGAGGCGGCCATCTTGGATCAGCGGTTACACTCAAGATTTCCCGCGCACAACGCAATATGCGACGAAATGATATTGATGACTATTGTTTATCTGAGTAATTGATTTGTTTAATTGTTTGTTAAAACTTACTTGAATTAGTGTATTATAGTTTAAATATACGCCCACTTGTCATGAATAATCCTGATATCGGAAACAAAATGTCTATAAATTTTTTGCAGTACTAACTAACTATCGTCTTTAGTACACTTGGGTGTAGTAATTCATTGATTGACAGCTGATTGAAATATAAATGAATTATCAAAAATATAAAAACGATTTTAAAATTATTTTAAAAAGTAAAATAGTATCCGAATTTGCTGCGATGTCTCATGCGTCTAATCACGAATCTGATAACGGAGTTCAATGAGAAGTCTCATTATCAGATTCGTAATTCGTTTGGCTGTCAACCTATGACCGACGCTAATTCACCTTTTTGTTTTTTTTCTCGCTGGAAAATCGCTTTACGCGCTTCCCCCACGTGATGGAAAGTGAGGGGGTGTGTGGGACTCCCCGGAGTCCTGGACGCCGAGTGCGCCCAGGTACGTCGGGTTTACCCACTAAAAAACCAGCGGTACCCTCTCCGTCTTTCGGCGGGCGCCACGGGATCCCTTGCGCATGCTACCGTGACGCCCCGACGGTCGGCCTGCCTATGCGGGCCTCCAACACCTAGAGGGGGTTCTCGGGGTGACGCTAATCCACCCGCTCAATCTACTTCAACCTACGTAACAAAGACGATAGTGTCATTATTTTTTGTGGCAATATATGCGATCTGCAACATATATGATGCCTTATATATATTTATTCTTTTTACTAAACGAGGAAGATATATAGGAGGTGATTTGTAATTATACATATTATATTTGACTGATATGTTGTATCTTAGGTTAGCAAATATTTGAAATGCGAGTATACTAATCGTCTACAAAGAATTTTTGGTAAAGGAGTATAATTAAAAAAAAGTAATTTATTCGAATCCTTAAACATTTTTAAGCTAATCTTAACATATAATGACTCACATACAGCAAAGTATACTCGTACTAAATTAAAAATTTCCAAAACTAAATGTCCAGATATATAAGTGACCAGTTATTCCAGAAAAGTTTCTCATAATAATGTTACTCGACACTGGATAGGACACATCTCTGAGCAGTTCCAAGCACCGCACAAGCACTGCTGAGTTTTCAAGCACTTAGTTTTGTATATATCATATATCTCAGATGAGGACACTGGGGGTCGGATATTATTCTGTCATATTTATTTCCAGAAACTCAAACATCGCGGTGATTCAACTATGAAGTTCCCGAACTTTATTATTAAGCAGAGGACCAGAAGCGGCACTTTTACTGTTACTAATACGATATAATACAAGAATAAGATGACCCAGTGGTTAGAACACGTGGAAATTAATAAATGATTGCGGGTTCAAGCCCAGGGAGGCACCACTGAATTTGTATTTGCTTAATTTGTGTTCGTAAATCGTCTCGTGATCGCCGCTGAAGGAAAGTATCGTACTTGTTTAAAAAATAATTGTATCGTGTATAACCAAATCTTATTGGAGCCATCCAGCGTATAGAGTACAGGCAGTTACGTTATTAAAACAATAAGTTAAGATTAAACGACGATGAAATTATAAAACGCAACAACAAATACGCAGTGCGTGCACACTGAATGTTTGACCAGCTTGGTAACGAATTCACGGCCACCGCCGTGCAAGCCATTAACGTGCTGAATTTCAAATTATTTCAGCTTTATGGTCATTGCCCAACAATAACATCAATTTTTCATCAAAGTATTGTTGAATGAACTATGTCGTAGTTTATGTGCTATTGTTATAAATGGAATGGCTAAGTAGGTGTCACATCACAAAGTAATTATTGACTATTTAGTTCAACTCTTTGTTTATTTAGATGCTAGATTTTACGGTTGTGGATACCGGAAATATCGGTTCGAATACCACTGGCCGAGTGCCCGATTTTTATTTAATAAATAAATAAATATTGGACAACATCACATACATTACTCTGATCCCAATGTAAGTAGCTAAAGCACTTGTGTTATGGAAAATCAGAAGTAACGACGGTACCACAAACACCTAGACCCACGACAACATAGAAAACTAATAAACTTTTTCTACATTGACTCGGCCTGGAATCGAACCCGGGACCTCAGCGTGGCGTACACATGAAAACCGGTGTGCGAACAAGTCGACCACGGAGGTCGTCCTATTTGAAAGCTATTTATTCAACTGAGGAGTCTCCTCCTATTTATAGCCCCGAAATTCTTCACCAACTCAATGGGCGAATTCATAGTCACTGCTTGCATACACTCTGTAATACACATATTTTATTTGCAAAGTGTTTAAGCCAATATAACCTATTATATATTAACAAATGTTTCCTCAATTTTTGAATTCAGTCTTCATCTCGTAAAACAAATGCAACGACGTTTTTAAAAATTACTATAATATTCTCAAGTTTATAAAAAAGTCAGGAAACATTTTATATGAAAAGTCCAATATTTTCGCTTGAATACAACGACTATCCTGGGGCGAATCGGCAGTCTATCTACACGAATGAGGTTTTCTTCCCCAATTCAATAACTTTCAATGCGCGTCCAATGGGGTGTTGTATAGAGAAATTCCTGAGCAACCGACTTTGTAAAACCCTTCGCACCTGCATTCTTTGAAGATTTATTTACTTTGAATGAAAAAAAGACGAAATATTATCCACTGAATTGTGAAATTATAAGAAAACTAGATACTTGTTTGGTCTATTCACAAAAGCTTTTGTGTGCATCGTAAATTTATATTCTCAAAAAGTTAATGACGTCACAAATAGTTAAAATAATGATTACGTGATTCAATAACGATTTATTTTAAATCGATTTAAAAAAAATGATAAAAACATACTAAACACATGAGAACATTTTGTAAACGTACTCGTATCAGGTTTATTTAATTTTTAAATCTCACACTCCGTCCGTTTCCGTTCTCCAACAAAATATGCTTAAAAAGGGATACAAAATTTTCTCTTCATATATTGATATGAAAATAAAAACGCCGTATTAATGTTACGAAAATTGTAGAGAGATGTTTTGGTAAAGCTTAATACAGCAACCTCTATGAAATACAAGTTCAAAAATAGCCGGATGTGGACGTTGTAAACCGATATCCGCATGTTTTGTTGGTGAAACGAATTTTCTATGGCGTTTTGTATTACGAGTGACTTTTGTTACTTTTCCTGTTTGGAAAGGATAATCCTATTTTACCACAGATTAATAAGGTCCACATTTATCTTTATCACTTTTTGAGACAAAACAAATATTATTTCTCTTATAGTTTAGAAGACACAAATATTTTGAGTTTCTTTGTTAAGATTTGTCAAAAATCCTTTACAGAAATGTAAAAACATATTGTCGTTATGTTTTGCTTTTATTTGTATATAAAAAAAATGTATATTGGTTAACTACTCTTAAATCTAGTTAGTATATTCAGGTTTAACACGGAACCATCGGTGATATTGAAATTCGAACTAAAATTTAAAAAATAATTGAACGCCACAACTCCTAAGCCTATTCAGGAAGTTGTCTCATATTTAATGGGCGTCTGTCGGAATTCATAACATTAGGCAAAGATTGTATAAACCTTATAATGAAAAAAATTTAATTTTACTTTTTCATTCGTTAACTTTTTTTTCAAATGCGATTGCTGACTACCAATTTTATAAAAATGACGGCAAATGCTCCACCTGACACCCGACACCGTAATAAATTTTAACCGTTCATTACGTCACCAATGCGCCATCAATCTTCGTTTGATAAGGAAGTGTAAAGATAGTGCGTATTTAATAAATATTTTTGACTCGGCCTTTGATACTTTATTAAAATATTATTTCAAAAGCTTAACCTCCAGTCTCTAATACCCATTAAATATTCAAATAATGATTATCATTCAAAACACTTTTGCCGTTATCATAAAATACATTTCAGAACATTAACTCCGAGAATATCACTCAATCAAAATGTAAATCCGCTAACTGTGTTATAATTCTATTTGTGCGTTACGGTAGACGAAATGATGGAACTCGCATATCGCTAGAGATTGCAAACATTATATTTGTGTCGGTATCCGGTGCTTGGGTGTAAAATTGTTAGGTACGACTGTGATTTTGAAGGATAGAGTAGTTCTATGTATTTGGAAAAATTGACATATTTTGGGAAATTCAAAAATTGTACTGGGAAATATTGGAAAATTTCAAATATTTATTCATCGGAATATATATATTTATTCATCGGAACAGCAACATTTGTTGAATCTTTAAAACGTATAAGACAAAGTTATAATTATAAGGCATCCGCATCGATCCGTTTGTTTGCTAAGTTCTTCAAAACTGAGCGGTGGATTATGATGCAGTTCGCCAATATTTAGTATGTCCGGGAAGTTTTAATTGTTTAATATATTCATATTGAATTTGATGATGGCAGATAGATATTATGCCACTAAGTCGTATGTAGGTGATTTTAGGATGCTATCATGGTGTAGACTGACTAAACTATAAGTGATTCATCAAACGAATGTACTAATGTTCTGTCATATGTCTAGAGAAATGTCTACAAAAGCATATATCTATTTTTATAGATCTTTGTTTAGTTAATCTTATTTAGGTTTGGAAAAGAGCAAATAATAATTCTTTTCATTAAATTTATTTGTTATGCAATGGTGATCTTTACCAAAACATTTTGCCATTTAGATCGGTACCTTGTGAGATATAACAAAATATTTTAATGAAGGACGTAAGGTAAAGAGTCCAATTGTTACTTGACATGTAAAACTCACAGAACAATTAATCCACTTAGATTATTGCAAGACTCCTTTTAACACGATGCACTCAATGTACAAAGGTGGTCTAAGGGTTGATTTCTTCCCAATCAGTAATTAGTACTTTGAATGATGTGCCCTATATTTTTCCACATCTCATGTTCAATCTTCAAACTTCGTCTACGCATTTCATCATTATGAATTGGCTCGCGTTACACAAATATGTTTTGAATTTATGGGTACGAATTCTGCACTGATTTCCTTTTAGGAAGCCAGGTATTAATCAAAAGTTAGTCCCCGTGTAGTTGTGACAAGTGATTCCTGTTAATTTATAATACGCAGTATATTTTATTGTTTCAAAATGTATTCGCTTAAAAGACAATGGACAAAATAAGTGTAAGATAGAATATCTTAAGATATTCGACTGCCAAACGGCAATTCTTAGTATTGTTGTGTTCCGAAGGAGGGTTGTGTTTTGAAGGGGAGTGAGTCAGTGGTAGGCACAAGGGACATAACATCTCTGACGACTATGTTGATGGCGCATTGGCGATGTAAAGAATAGTTAATTTTTCTTACATTACCAATGTTTATGGATGGTTGTGCTCACATCATATGGAGGCCCATTTACCCAAAACTACATAAGTACCTATTTTAAATTTGAAAAATTATACCTCCTACTTCCTTACATTTTAGCGATGTTAAGATTGGTTAATATTATAAGATCGACAATGTGTATGGGCGGTGGTGACCACTTACCATCAGGTAACCCATTTGCCCGTTCGCCTATCTATTTTATAAAAAAAATTTAATTCTCAATAGATTATAAATATAAAAAGTTATACCTTTTTAATAATATTATTATTAAAATTAGTGAAGATTAATACCTATTCGATCTAAAAGTAATTTTAAAAGATCGTAACTGTTTACAATTATCGATAAATTCAACGTCACAACACTGAACTAAAAGTTGTTTCCTTATCTTAAATAACAATTCGTTTTCTCTAATTTATATTGGTCTCCTAAACTTTCAGCTTAGAAGCGCTTTATTTGAATGTCTAATTAATATCACGCTGCGGTATTTGGGTAAAGAATGCTAACCAAAATATATTCATTCTTTTCATTAAGGCTCGTTTGTACGTGTAATTGAATTGTTTTCTGAATAATTGTAAATTTTGCGAACAAAGTTTGATCGAGAAATTGTTTTAAATCTAAAACGCTATTGTTTTGACATAATTGAATTATTTTCGATACATTGTTTACAATGGCTAGAGCCAAATTATATTAAGCCATATCAAATTAATTCGCGATTACAAATGGAACAGAATATTTTATTTAATTTGTTTCTTCTTATTCTTTTAAAGACAGCTTGGAGATTATTCCATCAAGTTGCTCCAAATACAGTTTGTGGTAGATCATCCGACTTATTTTCATTCTTATAAAAATGCCCCAAATTAATGAAGGAATTACTAATGTTCCTATTTAAGTTTATTGCTTGTATTAGGAGTGGAGACTAAAACAGCCCAAGGGGTCAGGATTTATCCTGCGACTTTTTACATCGCTAGGCGACCCATTAACCATTGCTCTTGACGCTTAAGAAATGAAATATAAATATTAATTAAGGGCATGAAAATTCAGTGATTCCTGCGTTGTTTTGAACCAGCGATATTCCTTTAAGATTCAAGTATTTTGACCACTTCTTCGTGGTTTATAGGTAGAAAGGGTATTTTTATAATCAACGTAATCCAGTTAGCTATAGGCTCTAAAATATCTTGGAAATACGGTGACTCACCCGCTAGCGTACTTTCCCTTACCTAAGCCCGTGGAAGTTTGTGAAACGGTATGACTCATGTGTTTTACAACTTAGTAATTTATTCTTTTGGATTTTTCTTCGTATTGACGCTTATTTAATTTAGGCGTGAACGCTGCTACTGTGAGTCATGAAACCTAAAATTAGATTTAGAAGTTAAAAGAAATATGGCCATTTTCTATATTATTGTAGATTTTAATGAAACTCAAATTAAGTGAGTAGATATAAATAATATATAGATATTTTAGAATCTTTTGAATTTTTTTTTCCAATTCTAAAGCAGATAATATCAGTAACTGCAGTCGCTGCTGTACTCAATATTCTAAATGTTTTACCTAGTTTTTAAGAGGCTTTTCGTGGGAATTGTGGACTTGATCTCGACTTGATTTTGTCGGGGATGATTTAGGAAATGATAGATAGTCAACGTCTTAAGAAGAGCTGAGCTGGCCCAGTGGCTAGAACGCGTGCATCTTAACCGATGATTTCGGGTTCAAACCCAGGCAAGCCCGACTAAATTTTCACGTGCTTAATTTGTGTTTATAATTTATCTCTTGCTCAGAAAACATCGTGAGGAAACCGGCATGTGTCTAATTTCCACGAAATTCTTCTATATGTGTATTCCACCAACCCGCATAAGAGCAGAGTGGTGGAATATGCTCCAAACCTTCTCCTCAAAGTTAAATAACCTAATATAAGTTTATAAAGGATTGTGATATTAAAATACCTTGTGATCTGTTGGTAGGGTGGCTAGCTTATCATATTGATCACGTGAGCTTAGACAGACTAGAAAGACTCAAAAGCTCACTTTCAGTAAAATTATATTTCAAATAATAGTTGGAAAAAAAATGTTATATGCATGCAAATTTAAATGTTTTTTCAAATTTTCAACAACGACTACGGAACACAACTATTTGAAATATAAATGTATAACTATTTGGAGTATTTTAATAAATGATATATTGTAATTAAGTTTGACGTTGTAATTATAATTTTAAATTATGTGCAATTTTCTGATACAATATTAGCATTTTAAGAGTTAAAATTAATTTTCCGGACCCAAATGGTCGCTGACCGCAGAGGAAGCCCTGGTAGGCTGCGGTTGACAGGGTTCAGTGAGAACGTGGCAAACACGAGCATATACCATGTAACGTACTAAGTATGATGTATCGTGTACTCAATGAAAATGTTAATTGAACAAATTTAAGGAAACTTTAGATATTATTTTTTAATTTTATTAAATTCATGATTGTAGTAAGGTCTTACGCATTTGTTTTTCATTTTAATGATTATTTTTTTGCTTTCGTTAAAAATCTCCACGAAGGTCCCGACTCAATCTCCTTGTTAAGTTTTTTCTCCCAACGTAAATCCAGGAATAAAAATATAAATTTTTGAAAATATATAAATGTCTTGTTTCTTTTAAAAATATATGAAGTATTAAAATATATTTATCTCTTAATTAACGTAAAGAATTATTAACATCAAGGCCTTAACTATATAAAAAAAAAGAATTAAAAATAGTTACTGCATAAAGCATGACCTCGACTGGTGGTATGAATGAATGCTATTAAATACCTACTTAAATTCTCAAGATTATTTACCTAAATTACAATTTTTATATGAAAATATATTTTTAGTATCTATTTATAAGAGCTGATTAATTGTATTATACAATGTAATATACAATGTAATATATAAATTACATATTTCTGATATTCTATATAAATCAATTTTTCCTACATTATTTTGATGGGTATTCTAACTTTTAGTCAGAGTTAACCATGTTAGCGAAGGCGGTTTTTTTTGGATTAATCCGTGCTTAAGTTCATTTGAAATAAAATATTAACAAATTAAAATAATTTAATATACTATTAACATAATATGAAATATTGCTATTAAAAATAATAAATTTACGAGATAAAATTTTATTTTCTTTTAAATTTGCCAAAGTTCAATTTCGAAAATTGTTCGTGTAGTTTCAATCGTAAAATCATGCTAGCACGTTGCGGTCGGTGACGTCATGTCCGCCTGCATGTACCTGACACGTGAACGTTACGAGATATTCCCATTTGTTTGTTATCCGTATTTATTTTCATTTTTAAATATAATAATCGGAATAATATTTTTATCATTTGCTTAATTTTACATACTTTATAATTCTGAAGTTGAAATGAAATCAAAATTGATAAAAATCTCCCATCTATAGTAAATCGGTGACAGTTATTTTATTTCTATTTTACGCGGGAAAAATCTTGTATTCATTTCAAAGACGCATGAATAGCGTTTTGAAATGGGAAACTATAACCATTTTTTATGAATGCCTAAATAATTATTTATAACAATATAAATTATATATGTAATATATTATATCAATAAAATTTATATTATATTAAGTAAAACATGTACAGGTATATAAATTTCAATTGGTGAACCGATTTAGATGAAATTGGATCTGGTGATGGTTTGTGTTCCGGGAACGGACATACTGCTACTTTTTTTTTTCGAAGTAAAATGGAGATGACGGTTTCGAATAGAAAATATACATAATTAAATAATAGGTTTAAATTAAATTTATTGGTGATAGGGGTGATTATTTACAATAATTTTAACCCCCATATGCATAATGCAAAAGTGAACCATTTTTGAGTTATCACGTTGTTTAGATTTTTACAAAATAAGTCAAAAATGCAACTTCAAAAATTTATTTAAAAAAAAGTATCAATTAAAATGTATTTTTTTCTTCTGATTTATATATAATAAATTTCTCACTGCTGGGCTAAGGCCTCCTCTCCCTTTTGAGGAGAAGGTTTGAAGCATATTCCACCACGCTCATCCAATGCGGGTTGGTGGAATACACAGGTGGCGGAAGTTAGTTTCAGAAATTAGAGACATGCAGTTTTCCTTCACCGCCGAGCACCAGATGAACACAAATTAAGCACATGAAAATTCAGTGGTGCTTGCCTGGGTTTGAACCCGAAATCATCGGTTGCACGCGTTCTGGGCCACTGGGCCATCTCGGCTCAACGGGATGATGTAAGGATTCTTAAATTACCTCACACATCTAAATCTGCTCGGACATTTAAAACATAAGGAGGAATAAAGTATCGGACATACATACAATCCTTGTGTTATATACCAATTTCCAAGAAATGACTATACTAATTTGAATGACTTAAAGTGAATTATAATAAAGCATATCCCCAGATTTGTCATATAACATATTATTCAGAAAATTGGGAAAAACCAAGTTTGGAACAGTCATCGATGAATACTTTCAGAAATTTTGTTTTAAATGGAAAACCTGACAGCTGATATAGGTATATATTGTTTAAGCCATGTTACATCGATATGGATTTAATAATATATACATAAATAAATCCAATAAATATACTTTTTCGAATCTTCATTTCGCTTAATAATTTATATTTATAAGTTAAGCGGATGGCCTTTTAATCAGATCAGTAGACAGATTGGCAAATTTTCACGTTGTGATAAAACTTCATCACCGTCGATATACAAATTACTCATTGGAATTGTTAGAAATATTAACCACCCCTTACATCGCCATTGAGTCACTGCGAGGAGGAATGAGGGCCAAGTATAACCTTATAAATTAAAACGGCACCGATTAGAGACATTTTATAGTACATAAATAAAACCTTCTCGTGAAATGTAATTAAATCGTTTATACTTTTAAATTACATTTTAAATCAATCAAAATTATTTTGATTCGTAAATCTGCGTCATTGTTATTTTTAAACTCATTTTAGTAAAGTGTTTATATCGAATTTGAACGTTAGCAAAATGTAAAACGAACGAATTTACGACGAATATTCAGATCGTACAAAGCTTTGGCAGTTATTAGAAAGCTATTTCCCGCTGTGTACCTAGACCGTTTTTTCGAAATGGACTGTAATATTAAATACGAGAAAAGGATAAAACGGAATCCTTTGTTGTCTTGATCGTAAAAACCGTGGATATAATAGTGTATTGGTCGTAAAAAGTTTAATGTGAGTCAAAAAGATGACGCTCCCGCGTAAAAAACGTACACCCAGTACGTGAAAAATACAGTTAGCTTATGGTCGCTGGTCTGCTGTTTTGAAGTGAAATACTAAATAAACCGCCCCGCTCAAATATATACTATTTGGAATTTCACAATTAAAATATCTTATATATAAGAACCTATAGATGTTTTATTGGTAATTTCAGTATTATTCGAGATATGTGGGCGTATATTCAAACGATTTTATATGAACGATCCACAAATAAAACATTTGTTTAATTAAAAACTTAGTTAAAAACTAACTAAGTTTTTAATTAAACAAATCAATTACACAGATATATTTACAATAGTCATCAATATTGATTCGTTAATAAATAATTTACAAAAACACACATAAATCACTGAATCTATTACAAAAGAATAAAGATAATGTTGGAAATTAGCGATTCGTCGCAAACGTGGTGCGCGGGAAATCTTGTAACTGTCGATTCAAGATGGCTGCCACGCTACCATCGACGCGACGCTTCACTAGAGCGCCGTTCAACTCCCATTGACACTCTTTTCCTACCAGTATGAATAAACAAAATGGCGGACTATACGCAATCAAACCTATATATATGTACATAAATTATAAAATTAAGTATTACATGTTCAAATTAGTATCTAACAGTTTTGTTAAAAACCTAAGAGGGTCGTTTGTATTAACAAATAAATATAATTTTTATAATGTGAAAATTTAATTGCTGTATATCGAATTCAGAGTAAGCCAGTGTAAATAAAGACTCAAGTGACATAGCTTTATAGAGCTCATTATTGTTATCACATTGACAGTAAAGTAAGACAGTAGAGAGGACTGTAAAGAGTAGTTATACTTCTAAGTAGAGATGTAAATTTATCATGATGGCTTACTAGCAGCCTGCTTTTAAAAAACATAATCATTGTAAGTTTAACATGATTTTCTTTTTTCAACATCAAAATATCCAGCCGTATGTTTTCAACTATACCTTTCGGCACGGTCGTAAAAGTAAACCTCATATAATTGAGGAGACCAGGATGTGGATAATCATCGTATGAATATAAACGTAAATAAAAGCCTTCCGAACCAACAGAGAACTCAACTGCCCATCATAAGTCCTTAAGTTACACCTTGTTAAGTCCACTAATATAAATAATGAAACGAACAAACATCTCGATGCAATAATATGTCAATTTTCCTAAATTCGACTTAGAAAGTATATAAATAACCATTAGGCCAATTTTTTACGATTCAGTGTGAGATAAATTTTTCGTTTTAGTAAAGTTTTTCTTCTTTTATTTGTTTAAAAAAAGAATAAAAGCAATACGGAATTAATAATATTCCTATTTACCCCTCCAGTTAAGCTTAATGCATGTGCTAGGAGTGGGGACGCCAACGGCTCAATGGGTCAGGATCGACGACCCTGAGACTTTTTACATCGCTAGGCGGCCTGTAAACTTTTGCACTAATGACGTCATCATTCTTAAATTCTGATAAAGTCTGAAAGTTAATTAATTCAGAAAATCCAGCTTAAATAAAAAATATATACATAGATATATCTTTAAAATAATTATAGCAATAACACATTTCTACAAATTTGCCCTTATATTTCATTATTTTTTAATTTTATTAGCGTTTCGGTTGCTCTGCGCTACACCCCAATTTTGTCGTAACGTTATTTCATAAGGCCCATAACCTTCATAATAAAAGGGTTATCTTGCACAAAATAACTGTCCGACTCTTAGATCCAGAGCTTACCGCGGCCAAACAAACAAAAAACTCTTTAACATTATATACTATGTTAGTAACGTAAGCTCAGAGAACAGTTTTATTTTATCTAAATAAATACTATGCGGGTTGCTTAATGAGCTGTAAGCAATTATAGCGAGAGATAGATTAATCTGAAAATTTACCATCATCATTATCATCCTGCCCTTATCCCAATTTTACTTGGGGTCGGCGCAGCATGTCTTCTTCTTCCATACTTCTCCGTCGGACGTCATCTCACAAGTAACATTTTTTCTAACCATATCGTCTTTCACACAATCCATTCATCCTTACTTCGATTCCGCTCCAAGGTTTTCAAATACATCGACAATAGAACCAGATTAAAAACAAAGAAAATCCTGTGTTGAAGCATGTAGACGAAGTCACGAGTGTCAGCTAGATGTCGGTAAAATCGTAACCTAACGTCTTGGATTTCGTAATACCCATTAGCCACCTGCAACCTTCATTTGATAATTATTATTCCACCTTAATTATACACCCGAAGTTATGCCTATCAGAACAATATGGAACCTTGGCAATTACACCCGACATAGCAGCAGTATAGTTTGATTAAACTAGTAAATCGAAACAATAAGTTCGCCCAATTCCTAGAAATCCCTTAACTTTAATCGGACCCGATAAATTTAACCAGTTATAGATAAGGTAATGTAGTATTATTAAACAATTGTCGAACTACGCACTGTGCTTTTGCTGTTTAAATATTATTTACTAGCAATCCACTCTGGCTTCGTATTCATGCAAGTGAGAAATGAGAAGTGAATAATACGGATATAATTATTGGTTATTGTTATAGTACTTTTTTGGTGAAACATAGATCATAATATGTCTCCGCCTTATACTTGTAGTTTTGTGTAATTTTAACTGTTAGGGTTCAAGATTTTAAGTTGATTTTTCTTTGTAATTTGGATTTTGTAATATCTTCTAAAGTATTCGTATAATAAAGTGTGAAAAATTTCGATCTGTATGATGAATAACTGCCCAACTTAACTAACATATTTATTTGTATTAGAAGTAATAGGCGCTCCAAATAACCGATAGTTTGTTAACAATCTGTAATAGATAAAAATAGTTATTATGAGTGTATCATAGAAATAGATACTGATAGATAGATCATGATGATGCCTGTAGCATGAATGCTATGGCGGACTTTTTGTAGGCCTTTTTTAAGATCTCTATTTATGTAGCATAGGTTTTTTATTACATAGAGCCGGACGACTTGATGGGTCACCTTATTAGTAAATATTTTATTTCGTTCAATTACTATTAAATTAGTGATATAAAATGTTCTATAACGATATAAAACCTTTGGCGATAGACTGAACCAAGACGCGGTACATTTATATATCTACTTCTGGCTATGATTGAGTGTAATTTAATTATAGAAACAGTACAAAATAACATTGTTTCTAACTTCAAACTCATGTCCATAAACAGAAGGGTCTACTTACCAACAGGTGCCCCATCTGTCTTCGTTCTCAACATCTAACATTTAAAATACTCAACATACAATTCTATTTATATATAAATAAAATTCAAGATACTTTACTGTGGACCAAAGAATAAAATAACATACAGAGGTAAAATAAATGTTACAAAAGTAAATACAAAAGGATTTCCTATCGTTTAAAGATCTCTTCAAGACAACTTTCGGGTAGAGAATTTGAAGTTAAACAAAGCGGCAAGGAGGTGTACAGATTTTATGTTAATATATTATTATTGTCATACATATACAAAATACTTACTATACTTACATATCAATTATATTTGATAAAATATTTGTAAGAAAATCTGAATTGGTCTAACGAATGAATACAAGATCGGATTAACGTGGTAGATTAATTTGAAAACCTTTTATTAAAGGATTTTTACCCAGCAGTTGGATATTTACAGGCTTTTACATTACATTACAAATTATTGCAATGGACAAAGGCGATCATTAATGAGCATTCAATTGGATATAAAACTTGAATCAAATATAAAAAATGCCACACTGCGTATTAAAGCAAAAAAGTCTAAAAGGATATTGCTATTAAAAAGTTGCAGGAGTTGAGTTTTGACACGAATCGAAAGTTTTGACTCCCAAAAGTTAGAAAAAGATTAGCAAGTTTCTATTTTATTGCCAGAGTCCTTCAAGTAGGAAATTCATACTTGTAAATAAGAAATGAGTAACATTATGTAAATGTTTCGATTTCAGTTGTGATAAAAATGATTGAGTCGCTTGCGTAAACCGATTCTACTCTGCAGAAGCCTTATCTTGATTCAGTCGGTGGTAACTTCATAAATAATAGAAGCTCTAATTCTAACGACAAAAAGCAATATTAGTATTGTTGTTTTCGGGTTTTAAGAGTGATTGCAGGAGTGTAAATATGCAGGCACGAGGGACATGATTCTTAGTTTCTATGATAGGCACCACATTGGCGATGTAGAGAATGGTTAATATTTCTTACAGCGTCAGTTTTTATGTTGACTACGTAGTAGGTGGCATTTACCAGTCTGCCTATCTATTATATATTAAAAAAAATGATGCAAAATAGCTTGTAAAAGCATACTTAATTAAAGTTCATTTGGATTTTGATTATTTTTTTTATTTTCGTATTAAATAAGGAATAATTAATACACAGATTATAGCACAAAAATTAATTAAGAAATTCAATGAATCACAAAATAAGATATAACAAAAGTTTATTACCAATAAAGGCAGAGTTGCTTTTGATCGTGAGTTGGCTACGTTTTTCCACAATGGCCTAACTTTTGCTATTCATTGCTAAATTGCAGAGTTCGTGTGTCTGTAAGGTCAGTGAGCGGCAAAACCTTACCGCAATGTTATTACCGTAATCTTTCTATTAAAGAACGTTCTCATTGTAATGAATGTCATATATTTATATAAATATATATGTTAGTATATACCTGTTTAATATTACTGCACTAAGACATCGTTTGAAAGATCACCATGAAAGTCGAAGAGTTTTTCATGGAGCAGGAGTTTTATTTGTGTGTGTGATTCTGAGTGTATGTGTAAGTGTTGATATCATTAATAGCATATTTGTATATCTACTCAATCTTGTCCAGTGATATAAATTTATATTAATTTAATAGGGGATTGATTTTTTCCCAAAAGTAAAAGGAATTCGAAACAAAATACAGACATAGTATATATCTAGCCGTGCAAAAACCAGGCCGGGTCGATCGGCTCTCACTAATTTTCTAAATGCCAAAGTGTACATAACTATGTGATTATTTTATTTTATTTTACACGCAGAAACGATTGCAACCATTGTTTGAACGCTCGCTTTGCACGGTTGGTTGTCCAGAGAACGATAAATACCAATATTAATCCTGGAAAATTTCCGAATCCTCTGGGATAAATACCTAGTGAATTTATTCACTCATAAAAAAATGTTCCATGACAAGACGTGATTGTGAACTTTAGACACATGACATTTTGCATACCGGAATAATAAAAGGTTTTTATGATATGGCTATTGACAGAGAATACCTCTATTCTTCGTGACGCTTCTCTAAATTTTTCCCTCATTGGTAGCCTCGGCTATCGCGTCAATCCTTTGGGCCTGAAAGGCCCTGCATAACCTATTGGCTATCTTATTGTGTACTAGTGTATGTGTGCGTCTGTGTACATACGTATACTATTAATACTATACTTAAACATAAATGATGGCATATTCCTTTTGACTCCAAAATGGAACTTCTTTTACTAAAAGGTCAAAAAATCTTTATAAATCTTACGGAATTGAAACGCGCAATGCTTCCTATATAACAAAGGTATTTATAATAAGAAATTTGAACATAAACTTCTAAGAACATGAAAATAATCACAGGAGTGGGTAATGATCAAAGCGCTTTTGTGATACTATCTCTAAGTTCAGTGGACTTCAAATTTTACAAAAATGCTTATTGCGTATCCAAGAAAGTATGTTATGTAGTCAGCGATTAAAATGTTACATAATATATTTTTAAATATATAATCTTACAAGCAAATTTGAATTATTAATTTTATTATAAATTAAATATACTAAAAGCTTCACAATGCAATTATATAGACAAGATGAGTTACTTCGTTACATCAATCATATATTATATGTAACCGAATTGTTAAATTTATAATCTTATATGATAATCAAGGAATACTATCTCCAAGCTTTTATCCTCTATATAAACTTTAACATAATATGACTTACCCCTTTTAACAAAAGCTTTGCTCCCAAGTAAATAATATTTGAGGTAATATACATTACAAATTTAGCAGTTAATTCGTCTAATATACTATAAGAAGCTCGATAAAACGATTATTTAACTCGAATAATATGCCCAGCGAAGCGTGTAAGTTACTTAGCTATAATGTTAAAATTGTCTTAATACAAAAACATTTTAAAAAGTTCTGCTTTACGAAATACTTGTAGGATGAGGACTTGGAATGACTTTGAGGCCGAGCCGAGGTGGCCCAGAGATTAGAACGCGTGAATCTTAACCGATGATTCCGGGTTCAAACCCAGGCAAGCACCACTGAATGTTCATGTGCTTATATATCATCTCGTGCATGGCGGTGAAGGAAAACATCGTGAGGAAACCTGCATGTGTCTCATTTCAACGAAATTCTACTACATGTGTATCCACCAACCACCAATATGGTTCAAACATTCGCCTCAAAGGGAGAGGAGGCTTTAGCCCAGCAGTAGGAATTTTACAGGCTGTTAATGTTGTTGTTGATCTTGAGGCATTTCATTGTATACATCTATAAAGTCGTTGGTTTCGTATTGCTAACAAACTTTCCTCAGCAATCTCGAACCTCAAACGACTTCATGAACGCATGACAGACGCAGAACACCTTAGTGTGTAAGTCTAAATAAATCATTTCCTGTGAATTTCATACAACAAAAGGGATTGAAGCAATACTTCAGTGTTGCCCAGCAGTTTGTCATTTCATTTAACAGTCGAAGAATTGCTTAAAAACAAAAACAAAGTATAGCATTTAAGAAAGTTACCAATCTAAAACCTACCTAAATAATACCCTTATAATATTACCCTTCGACTAACTGTCTAACTATTGAGATGTCTCGGCCCCTTACTGTAATTACCGTGTATCAAATTAAAATTCGATAAAATCAACGGAATATCATAATGGAAACAGTATCTCACGGCAATTTTAAATACATTTGATATTCGAAATAACCAAGGTCGGTTAACAGCTGCATTTAACTGCATAGCAAACCATTAGAATGTCACAATAACTTTGTTAAAGGTACATTTTTAAAGTTTAAAGTTCATTAATTGATTTGTCAACTTGACTGATACTGTAGAGAGGCGAACGAATAATTAGATCACTTGATGGTAAGTGATGACCACAGTCCGTAGACATTTGCGCAGTAGGAATAACCATTTCTTTCATTGCCAGTGCGCCTCTAGGAACCTCTAGAGACTAGTGTACCTCTAGGAACCTATGTCTATGTATAGAAAGCATTACACCCGCGTTTTAATTTTGTAATATTTATAAAGATTTTTTACCTTTTAGTAAAGAAAGTCCCATTTTGGAGCCCAAAGGAAAATGCCGAAATTCAGGTTTAATTATAGTATTAATGGTGCTTGTATATACACACACGCACACATATACTAAAACCCAATCAGATAGCCAATAGGTCATGCAGGGCCTTTCAGACTCAAAGGATTGACGTGAAAGCCGCGGCTACCAATGAGGAAAAACGTTTAGACCAGTCAAGAAGAATTGAATTCTTCTCTGTCAAAAGAACAGATTATATATTGTTGCATAGCTATATCGTAAAAACCTTTAATTATTCCATAACATAAGATGTTATGGAATGATTCCCAAAAATACATAATTTCCGCAAAGGTTTATAAGAAGGTAATATTAAACTAGAAAGAGCAATTGATGGTATTTTTAATTTAAAAAATATATAGCCTTACTTAATAGTAGGATTTCGTACAAGCTCACCTGTAGGGACATCTCTGTTCCTACAGATTTAAAGCATAGTTCAGCAGACGAGCTAATGGGCCATGGTAAGTGGTCACTTGTAAAAATTTTAACCATTCGCCACAAACCTCGAGAACTGAAAAAAATGTCCTTTGTGCCTGTAGCTACATTTGCTCATTTAATCTTACAACTTGAACACAAAAATACTAAGTATTCCTGTTTGGGGGTAGAATTTGTGATGAGTGAGTGATACCGACCTCTGAAGAGTTTGGAAAAAGTCCAGTGTAATAACCTGACATCGATCTAGGTCTTTTTCTTACACATTTTGATATGATTACTTTATGCTTATTAATTCCGTTCTAATGGTTTTCTTAAATTGTACTTTATCATTGATCAGATAAAATCAAAGATATAAACTTTATTCAAATAAAAAATTTAGGCATTTCAAAATATTTTTAATTCATTATTCCACCGAGAATACTGATAACCGATAACTGGCAGGAAGCTTGTCATCAATCATATACGAATATTAACATTAAAATTCAATTTATTCCGTATTAATAAAATCAATGAATACTTAGGTAGTCAGATCAATGAGAATTTTCGAATACCAATTCGTGGAAAACTAATTTCGCTTAGTGAAAATATTGGCCGGCTTTTATATGAGAGTTCATCCGAAGGTTTTTGTTTCATAAGTGTATTGCTAACGTATTTTTTGCTTAAGCAAGCCCTGAATTTGATTGCCCTGGAGTCAATCGAATGTGGTACAACGTTACAAGACGTGAATTTTAACCAATGATTATGAGTTCAAACCTGAAGCAAGTAACACTGAATTCATGTGCTTAATTTGTGTTTATAATTCATCTCGTGCTTAACGGTGAAGAAAAATGTCCTGAAAAAAACGTGGCGGATGAAAGCAAATGAAACAACTTTGTTACCAACCCGCATTGTAGCCACGTGGTAAGCCTCCAATCCTTCTCCTCAAAAGGGAGAGGAAGCCTCAGTAACAGGCTATTAAGAGAAGGTCGAGAATTTAATGCAAGCACGACTGAGTTCCGAAACTCTTCAGGACATTTTTCCCTATTCTTTTTAGAATCGAATTTATTTATTTACTTAGAAAAAATTATGTTTTGAATTAGGATTATACAGTTTAAGAACAAATTATACTTTTATTCTGTATCTTTTTGAGATATTCAGCGATCCAGAAAACATTGACAAAGTGTTGAAATGTGCTAAAATAAAAAAAATAAAAAATGTATAAAAGAAAAATATAAGTTTAAACATAGAAGAGATTCCTTTTAACGTATTTCATATATATAATATACTATGTTTGTTTAATGCTCGTATTTAACGTTTAACTAGAAATAATTAAATTTTAATACAACAACTTTACCTCAAAGGCATTTATAATGTAAGGTTCAGAACTTTGTAAAATAATGTAAAATCTTGGAAAATATACCAAGTGAAGTCGAAAAGTTTATATAAGTAACATTGTATTTGTGGGGCTTCCATACTTTTTTATTTCTTAGGACTTATTTAACGATATGAAAACACTTTTTACTCATGGATTTTTTTTTCTCGTTCGTAAGAAAATATTTTGACGTTACAGAGCCTCTAATTATGCATATACATACATAATTATGTGTTTATTGAACACGAATAACATTATTTATTTTTAATTTTTATCCATATGTACTTAAGTGTCATTGTGTTCATAATATAAAAAATAATATAATTAATTTTATGGAACTCTCATTTTATTTTAATTTTAAAGCTTAATAATAATACAGTTTAATATTTTTGTCAATCTCATTAAATTTTTTTTAGTGGGTCGCTCGTGAATCTTTATGTTTATTTAACAGATTTTTTAAGAATATCTAAACCTATGATAGTCTTTGTTTTGATTTCATTTCATTGTAAACTGCAAGTCACTAATCTATATTTGGCGCCAAAATTATCAAACCTTATTCAAATAAAATATTTATTGTCATTAGTACAGTTAGAACAGGAGCTTGTCGATAACAATTTACTTTAATTTTGTTTTAAAAAAACTTTACAATTTACAACTAAAATATGGCTGATTTAAAAAATAATAATTTGTTTAATAAATGGGTCACTCCTCTAGCTTGGAGGCTCATGGTGGGCCAACCGTCAGGGCGTCACGGTAGCATGCGCAAGCGATCCCGTGATGCCCCCTGTAAAGACGGAGTGGGTACCGCTGGTTTTTCAGTGGGTATTCCGGCGCCTTCAGCGCCGGCGAGCCGCACATAAACATCATCGTGGGGGAAATGCGTCATGCGTTTTTCCAGCGAAAAAAAAAAAAACGAAGGTTCGCACGTATTTCGTTTGTTATTTTTTTTAATACAGCCATATAAAAAAGCCGCTCTAAACGGCCAGTTACTCTTTTCCGCTCTCTAAAATTAATTCTTTCTTACGTTGTAACAATGTATTAAATTACAATCAATAATCCTCTATAATTCTCTGCACACCTACGACTGGAGCTCTTCAAAGTGAGACCATAACCGATTTTTATGTGCAGTTATGGTTCCATAATCACGCAAAAATTGGCTCACGCTATTAACATATCAGATTTTAATGATATGTTTGTTGATTGGCAGTTGGCAGGTTTCTTAAGTAAGAAGTTAATATTGACTCCAGAACAGATTTCACCAAAACCTTTTTTTTTCGTAATTTTCCTACTCATAATTTCTGAAAGATAATTAATATGGTTAACCTAATAATTCATACGCTGTTTATTAAACACGGTTTAGCCTTACCTACCGTGTAAAAGTTTAAAGATATTCATTATTATAATGGAGAGAATACATGAAAAAGTAAAAAAGGAGTTTATATCTATGATCTCTTAGACAAATGTTTTAATAAAACAATTTCTGTTAAACTGTGTAGCTGTATAAGCTAGTCATGGTATAAAACATTTTTGACACAAAATTTAAGTTTTTGAGTATGAACTGACTCGTGGGTTCGGTACAGAAAGTGGATAAATCAACCCGTGGGTACCGCAAGGGCCAACTGAGAGTATAAATAAAGTGCAACCATTTAAAGCGCTCTTATGTCGTGAAAACAACTCACTGATAAAACCATATCCAAGTAGTCCAACCGTACGAACTGAAACCGGAGCAAAGATATAATTTTATGTCATGAACCGTCAATATAGAACTCTCAGAGCATTTTGTGTAGAGGTGTGCAATATAAATTAAAAGCAACATCCTTTAAATATGGATTCCCCACTCATAGCCAAGCTGCAAGCAAGCAAGCCCGACTGGGTGGTACCAACCCAGACGGGCTTGCTCAAAGCAATACCACCAAGTAATAAGTTTAGTAATCATCTTTCACTTTATCTTGGTGATAACTCATTATATACTTAAATAAAATAATTTTATTATTTGTATCTATATTATTTTAAAGCGTCAATAGCGCAATGGTAAGGGCCGCCTAGCGATGTAAAAGATCACTGGTTCGATCCTGACCTGTTGGGATATTGTCGTCACTTGTACAAGCTTTAAGCTTAATCGGAGGGGTAAATAGGAATATAAGTAATTCCTAAATATTATCCAATGCTAATACTCTTTATAAAATACTATTGATGTTAGAAGATCTTTAGAAGTCAGAAGATTTTTGAAATCTAAAAGCTGAACAGCTGATCCAATTTAATTATCATTTACATGTAACAAGAACAAATAAACTCATTTGTCCTAATTATATAAAAAATGATATTATATTTCTTAATTAAAATATATTAAAACGGTTCACAGAATGATATAAATTCTGTACCAACTTTCATAGCTTAGATCTAAAACGCTATATTCTGAAATGTTCCAAGTGTTTTAGAAAAAGTACAGTCAGAAGTTCATAGGCGGAATTGATTTACTCTACATTATGTCACAACTAGGTTACAACCTTTAACAAGTTTTGGCATCTGTACCGAAACATATACATTTTGGTATAGATACGAAATAGACTAATTTGAATGTTAAGATTTTAATGAGTTAACCCGTAATAAGACAGTCATATCCAGTAGTACAGTTCAAAGAGATTGAACATGCGAGAAGAAAAGTGCTCCTCGCTCTTTCCGTAGCAGTGTGAGGAAAAGGGACAGGTATAGTTTTCCACTTGCGTTTTCCGCTTTAAGCGCTAGACGTTGATGGCAAGCGGTTTGTTTTTTCGCTCACAACGCGTTCAGTATTGGCCGCGCCACCGAGGCGTGTATTCGATGCGGACTCGCTTGTAAACAGTAACAAATACTGTAAAATACGCTGCAAAAATATAAAAAATACGAAATCATCCTGTGTTTTGTAGTGTAAACACTAGGAAAACGTTTAAAGACACCCCCGTATAAGCGCTCGAAGCGCAAATAACCTTCGTTATATTTTTAATTATCCATTTTATTTTGTTTTGTTTTTATTTTCGAAAACGCCGGTTCGCAGATATTCGTGTGAATAGGCAATAACAGTGCAATCCTTTGTTCGATAACGATTACAGGACTTACGATAAAGGACAGAGTTTGTGTTTTGTTTTATTTTGTTGATCTTTCTGTGATAAAAACACGTGTTTTATCGATCGGGTTACGACTCGACTGATTTAAGGTACGTAGTAGTAAGAGTTAAGAACCACAAAACACTATTTGAACACGAGTTTCCCTGCGACAGTATGGTATTTTTATGGTCCACGCCGATAAACCATTGTTTATTATTGTTAAACAGGAAAAATACAGCGATAAGTGCGTTGACTTCCGCAGATGTCGATAAACAGCTGGTGAAGTACCATCGGTTGAAGTCGTGACGTAGTCTCTGGTTATAAGAAGTCACGTTATATCATTTCGAGAACATATTTATACAAAATTAATTCTTTAAGCATTGGTAATAAAAAATATTATTGAATTTAGATAGTATTTAAGTTTTTTTTTTGCATTATGAATACACGAATAATTTAAAGTATTTTTAAACACAAGTTATGAAATTGTAAAAGTTGAAAATAATACTGTCAACCATTTATTGCGAAATACTTACTACGTGTTGACATATGGTTGCACAAAAATCTACAGTATATTATGGGCTTAATTTTAATATTCGTTTTTTAACATTATACAATAAATATGCAATTTATATAAATATATAATTATATCTATATGATAGTTAGCATTGATTGTAGATAGCACAGTTAATTGTAAGTTCAAGGTTAATGTAGAAACAGAAATAATCCGATTAACTAGAATAAAAACGATCATATCATCCACATAATATGTTGAATTGCTGAACGACAATAAAAATAAACATTATATTTTGTTATGGTCATATTTCGACATTCATTTTACAATTATCTTGGTTGCAAAATGTCAAGGTTTTTGTTCATGAGGTATACTTTAAGAAAAAAAAAAGAATAGAAAAATTTGGAAAAAATATGCACATAAAAAATTAAAGTATAATATTTTTATTTGTTCAGTCTTAACTATTAATTTAGTTCCGTGCAGTGTTGAAGGTTATAGAATGAAATTTTTGGTATGTTGGATTTTTATATTTTACTTAAATACTAGCAACCCGTGCCCGGTTTCATACGGGTATAATGGTATTTATACAACTATTAGATTGAAGAGCAAACAAAAAAAGAAAGACTCTGGTTTTTTTTCCAGCTAGGAAAGTTGAAAGTCTTGACTTTTCTCTACTATAATATTAATATACTATACATATAAACCTTCCTGTTGAATCAAACTATTTATTGGTAGAAACCGCATTAAAATCCGTTGCGCTGTTTGAGAGATCTAAGCGTACAATTTTTTTTTATGATTTTGGTAGGCGGACGAGTAAATAGGTCATCTGATGGTAAGTGGTCACTACCACCGTTGTGAGAAATATTAACCATTCCTTACATCACCAATGCGCCACCAACCTCGGGAACTAAGATGTTATGTCCCTTGTGCCTGTAGTTACAGATGGTCCGAAGCGACTTTGTTTTATACCATGTACTAATCCTACATGTACATTACTAATCCGAATCTGAATTTGTGATCGAAAACACTAACGGAGTTGAATAGTGAAAAATCATTTTAACCCGAAGTATTAAAAGAAAGAAATTTATATTATTTGTGTTAATCGTATCCATGCGCACCTCAAAAATCTTTCTACTAAGTAACAGCCACTTAATGTCCTAATGCTGGGCTAAAAATCTTTTTAGGGAAAGGCTCAAATACAAAAAATACAAATACACAGAGAGATCACCTCACGATGTTTTCCTTTAACAGTAAAACACTCTCGTGCTTATTAACAGTCTTATTTTAGTGAATATTGTTAGTCTATCCATTGAGTCAATTCGATTCAACATTTTGTGTGGTATCGTAGAGCCCCAGCACCAATATCATCATAAAAACAGGCGTCGCGACGCCGCGCCGTAAAAATCTATGAAATTATTAATTTTACAGCGTTTTTAAAAGATACTACGACGACCCCAAGTAAATGGTTTGAGGTCAAGGGAACGACGATGAATAAAATATTATCTGTATTTTTTCTATTTGAATTTTATTACTAATTAAATACTATAGCTTCAATAAAAGACCTGGTAACTAATATGCCTATTACATAAGTACATCAGTTTTACAAAAAATTATGATGAAGTTATTCAAGAATATATCATTTAGAGGAACGCGTCTTTTATTGAGAAGATTTCATAACTGATTCAAGTAAATTGTTCTAGAGTCGTTTATCTAGAAGCTTATTTTTATGTCCTTCAAAATAAAATAAGCATTGCGTAATCTTAGGGTAACTTGTATCTCTAAGATGAGACTAATTAAATAGTCCCCTATGTAATGTACTTGTCATTATTGCCGACAAGACAAGAAATATAGTGTTAATATTGATTTTGTTCTACCACAAATTTTCATCTAACACATTGACTCACATTAAAATTATCAAGCCTTTCCTCTTAAGCGTTTTTTTATGAGACTATTTTGATTTTGAAAGTGTAATCACTTTATTAATTTGGAAATAAAAAAATAATCAAATTCACCGTTAGGTCCACTAAAAATTCACTGCGTGGACAAGTATAGGCGTTAAGTCAGTTCAACGCTGATTTAGTTCGTAACATATCCCACGATCGAATTTGAATAATTTATCCAGCTTTAGTACAGCGAGGGTTTTAGATAATACCTTGAATAATAAATTTATGAAGGAAATACTTAATTTCTGAAATATAACAAGATATCTTAATTCTACGGGTAATAAAGTCCGAAGATGCTGCGTCCAAATTGAATGGAAAATTACTAGTTTCCAAAATAAATGTTTACGTAGAATAGATCGCGGTAAAGTTTTCAAACTATTACTTGGATCTAGTTGATCTTAAAGAATAAAGTTTTTTAATATCAATGCACTAGTTTTCGGTTCAGATAGAAAGGCAAACAAATGCATTTATATTATATATAATATTACGTATATGTTTTGACGTAATATGAATTAATTAATTAATTTGACTACCTCGTTGGTCTAATGGCATGCTTATAAGCCTTATTCACCAGACGAAGTTCAAATCTCGGGTTGGGATAAGAAAAAGTTACGAGGTTTTCCTTTCAAGAAATAATATGTCTACTACAGACTATATGAAGTTTGGAAGTCGGTGTTCACAAACCCTTGCATCAGAAAGGACCCTTCGTACTGTACTTGTACTTTTTTCGACCTCCGTAAAACTGTTATCCCAGTGCTAGCACATGGGAATCTTAACGGATTGCAGGTTTAAACCCGAGCACAGAGTCTTGAACTTATATATCTCATGGTACACTTAGAGAAACATCATGATGAAACCTTCATCTAGATGAAATTCAGCCTCATGTGTCCAATAATACGCATTGGAGATACATTGTCGAATAGTACTTACTGCTTCGTAATAAGAGGATACGTTTGCCCAGCTTTGGGAAATTTATATGTTCTTACATTATCTGTAACGCAACGCAAATAACAATGGTAATAATAATGAAGTCATAGTGTTAACTTATTCAACTGTCATCCCATTTCCCTTTGTTCACGCTCCGACAAGACCTTAGGGAGAGAGATTAACGTTGTTCAACGCAAGACCTTTGAAGCTGGGGATATTGTAATGCATTTACATTTAACATAGTAAGCTGTTTTTTTGTTTAGAAGGCCTACATCGATATATGTAAACCTTTTAACAAGTCTCTGGTCTTATTTAATAATCATTTCAGCTTTGTCCTATTAATGTTTACCTTAGGGGGCATTTTATCGTTTTACGTAAAATATCTATAGAACATTAAATATGTTCTTGTTTTACGGTTTTAGCTTCAAATGTTATGTAGAGCGTGATTAGCTAAACTATTCTTATTTCGAATTTCAAATCCATGATGACATAAACAGGAATTAGTAATTTTGGTAGATATTTCTGTCATCTTCACTGATTCTGCTAATGGCAGACGTTCTTATGGAAGACTAGACATTTTTGTAAAACATATAGTGCACAGGTGCACTCTCTTTTTGCATTTTCATAATTCAATGTGTCTTCAAATCCAACACGATCGGAAGGAATTCAAGTGTAAAACAGTAACAGTTTTTAATGCTAAGTGTAAATACTACCAAATTCGAGACACTGGGCTGCTACTGGTGATGTACACAAAAATCTAATAGTAATCTCATGAGCCTAACTCGAGGTCTGAACATAGTACTTCGGATTATGACCTTATAAGTTAGGAATGAGACTGTTGAAGCTATAATATAATATTCATTGCGCCCTGTACACCGCAAAACTTCGCATCTATCCGTGTCGTACTCCGTTCGTAATTAACAACGGATGTCTGTTTATATAACTTTTTCAGATCAATATTTCATGACTCTTAATATAAACGCTATAAAATTCTATTTTTAAATTAAAATATTAACTAATTTATTTGATGCTACGGAACTAATTTAATTTAAATTAATTGACCGCTGTCAAATTTACTTCTGTTCATCGTAACAACGAGATCCCACAGGGAGTACGTTGGAACTGCTGTAGTAAATCAAATGCATTATTTCATAACTACCTATCAATATGTGATTAGGAATTTAATTGGGTTGATAGTGTTTAAAATGATGTATCTCAATGTTAGTAAATATTATCTATTGTATAATTGAGTTATTGTATCAATTATTACAACAACGATTAAACGTTTCATATTATATATGCTTTGCTAATCGATTGCTTTGTTAAATATAATTAAATTAAATAGTTTTTTTTCTTTTAATGTTTGTAAACAAATACTTGCTCTGCTCGGTTTTCTGTGCTAAAAGTTACTGATTCCCCTTCGATAATCGTAGCGTGATGTTATTATAACGTGACGCGAAAGGCTCGCACGGCCGGAATTGGTCAGAGAATATCATTATGATCGAATGAATGATGATATGAGCTTAAATGTACGTTCGTATCACTATTTTTATTTGTCATGGGAATGTACGCACCTTTGACTTCAAGAATCCAGGCTGTTACTGAGATTTTTCCAATAGAAAAACTCGATCACAAATTATCAAAGGAATTTGAAGTTTTGAACCCAGGACCTCGGGGCCTTATGTCTAGCCACTAGACTAAATAGATAGACGTACTGTTTTTTGTACGTTATATACTTATTCGTACGTTTTTAAAATATGCTTTGGACAAATATTATAAAATGTTCCCGTCTTACTTCCTTTATAACGGCAGTATTAAGTCCTTATATAACCTTATATAATAATTTTAATCCAAGATGATTAACTTGTTTAGATCATAAATAGCTATGACCACAATTTGTATTAAGGGGTAAGGGTAGAGGTAACTGAAGTGAGTGAAGTACTACCTTATATTGCTCTGCATCCACTTTTTCGGGTTTACCCTAATACAAGAAATAAGGGCTTCATAAATTGCCAGAACGTGGCACATTTACATAAAATTCGTTCAGGTGTTTATTCATTCGTATTTATAAATTTTATCAACTGAATAATTTTAAACTAGCACCCCTGAAGGCGGATGTATAACCTCTCTCTAATTCCGTTTTTCTAATTTCCTTCTAATTTCACCCTCAAGCTCCATCTAAGCTTTGTATTTCAAATGTCGGAAAAGAGTCACTACTACATTTTTTGCCGGTGTTTCTCGGTAGAATCTACATTCCAAACCGGTGGTAACATTTGATACAATTATGTAAAATAACTTCTAAAGCGATTTAAAATTGTTTGTAAAATCTACTTAAAAGGTTATTTAGATTTTTTCTGACAAATTTGTACTTCTCACCCTTGGACTCCATAGCTAGTATTAACAAGAGATTTTGACTTGAACTTGACTTTGAGTTCACAGCATACTTAGGTAATGACGTAAGGCACTAAATTATTCAATAGTCATCCCATTAGCTTAGCTTCCGTTCCGTGACATCCTTAGGGAGAAGGATTAATGCTATACGCTTGGAATTCTCGTGCGACATTCATATGGTCCTTGTCCGCTTTGAACTAAGTTACTTGGAAGACATAATACTGTAAAATTAAAGAGTCAGTTTTGTTTGTTGTAATTCGATTCATGTAAAAACTAATCTGTTTCCTCATTATATATATTATTTTGTGTTACCCTGTTTGGGTAGGTATCAGTCATCCATCATATATTATATCTTCACACAGCAATGCTTAGTATTTTTATGTGCCGGTTTGAAGGGTGAGTAACAAATTAAACTAATTATGCCTTTCCTTGTCATGATGATCAAATATTGGAATTTAGTCCACCACGCTGCTCCGTTGTGGGTGAGTGGATAGCCATTGGGCTATCACGGTTCTTAGGATATAAAAGGTGAGTCAGTGTAACTACAGGGACTACGGACATGATAATGTCTCAGTTCCCAAGATTGGTGGGCCATTGGTTATATATGAGATGGTTAATATTTCTTACATTGCCAATGACGGGAGGGGGTACCATCAGGTAACACGTTTGCCAGCTTCTGCTTTGCTATTTCAAATAAAAATAATGTAACGGTACTATATGTTTATATTATTTTAATGTATAGTTTCAGGTCAGACATAAGCTATTTAGAGTGTTACTCTGTCGTATATTTTATTAAGATATAGCCTTATATGTTGACAAAGTCTGGTGTCATATCAAATGGGTCTTACAATCCTTCAACTTTGATTGATCCAAGTTTATTAATTTAAAATGTAATATCAGACGATGAGTATAAATTCATTACCTATCTTTCTTACGACGTAGTCGAGTAAAAAGAAGTGCTATTTGATGTCGATTTTTTTTAATTATCTCGGAAGTTGGTCTGAAGTTGAAATGGCGATCCGCCAGCTACTTGGTCGGCGCGAATTCTAATTCAGAAGCAAATTGGCTGGATTTTTTTTTTCTCTTTAACCAGTCTAGTTTTTTTACTTAACTACAGCACAACTAGGGCGAGTAATGTTTTTACAATTTCGTAAATACAAGCTGTTTCGTGAAACACGTACGTCCTACATATGTGTGTTATTGGGTATTCTTAGAAAAAAATGTCAAATAAGTGCTTTAGCAAATTTGAAAAATTTCACAGGGACTAATATGTATATATAAAAAAAATACATCAAAAACGATATTAATAAATATTCGTAACCGTAATTCTTGTATATAGCGGAAAAAACTTCTTCAGAGACAATACTTTAAAGATAAATTTTAGACTTTCACTGTTACTACCTTGTCGGAAACTTAATTAAAAAAAAAAAAAACTTCATTATTACAGTAATATTTACAGATAATCGCGAGAGCTAATAGGACTGCAACAAAATTTGGGCTATTCCTCTCAAAGACACTTTTCTTCTTCGGAATACAAGTTAAGGGATGATATCATTTATAGGATATGACAAGGGCAATTCGTTACACTAGCTAACTTTAGCACAATACACGAGATCGGCCCACACGAGAAGGAGAATACGTCATACGTCAAAATTATACCATGGACAATTATTAACGTTTCAATTTATACATTAACCTAAATACACTACGATATCTTTATGGTAAACAGTAAGGATACCGATCCTGAGTTCTTGAGTTCAATCTCCGGGTCGAAGCAACTTTTAACTGTGTTATTCTACTAAGTAAAGTGGGCTGTGTCAAACTTCCGGTCCTCAGCAAGATAGCCAGGGGGTTCCGGTCTACGGAATTAGTCAAGAGGACGTCATCACGATTAATTTTATTAGAGACTTTCGAATATACCAGTTAATATGGATTTTGTACAGAACAAGGCTATTGAGATATAGAGTCTTGCAATTTACAACGCAAATTTCAACATTATATTATTAAGAGATTTATGGCCCTTATTATTTTATAATTAAAATTATCTTATTTATTTCAAAAATGATGTATAAATAAGGTATCTTTTGAAAAAACTGTATGTGTCTAACGCCTTGATAAGTAACGCTTAAGTGATTGCGCGTGTGGATGAAACTTAAGTCGATAGATTACATTCATGATGCGTAAAGTGTATCATTTGTTACATAATCATGTCATCGACTGCCTCGTTGGTCTAGTAAGTAGATATTAAGCCCCAGATTCCGAGGTTCTGGTTACAAGCCCCAGGCTAGGCTGATAAAAAGTTATTGGGTTTTTCTGTAGATAAATTCTTAGTAACAGCCCGAAGTCTGGAAGTTAGAAGTGCCTTGGAATGTACGTAAAGCCGTTGGCCCTGCCCTTGAACTCTTTCCCTCATTGGATTATAAGAGGGGCGGAATGAAGGGTGCACCTGTGCTTGCGAAGTTCCTGCGTCGTTAGTTGGTCTCCCGTGACATCAGTAGCCATGACCAAAAGCGGCGGACGATGTCATCGTAAATTATATCATAAACAACACTTCTTATGACATTTTTAACGATTTTTCCATTCCTTTATTTGTTTCATTTTGTCATATGATATTGTCGAGGGCTCGCGTATGGTTCCTTCATCGAGTACGCATTTTTTATGATATGGGCAGACAGGCGAATGGATCACCTGGTAAATGGTCACAACCGCTCATAAACAGTGGCGCTGTAAGAAATATCAAACATTATTTACGTCGCCTGTACGCCACCAATATTGGAAACAAAGATATTATGTTCCAAATTGGTTATTCTATATTATAATTATATTTTTAATATTTATGTGAAATTCAATTATTGATTGCTATCAAAGCTCGTAGTTGTTGAGTTGAGTTTCAACGACAATATAAAAAAATATTTATGTACGTCAAAAATTTGTAGTTACAACCTTTGTAATAGTATGTATTTAAACGTTGTCTGTTTTACGTATTAAATAAAAGCAACTGTATACATTACGTCATTATTTAATTTATAAACGTTTCATCAATAATTTGTTGCCAACAGTGATCCAAGCGTTTTGTGGTATACGTGTCCCGAAACTCGCTTTAATAACTCATAACGTGTGAACTTTTCGGACAATGAACAACAGTCAAGCAATGGTTCACTAAGATTATAAAACAAAAGGCAGACGGAGCGCACAATACATTAATAGTGAAGCAACAAAAGATAATACAAAATCAAACGCGAATGTAAATTCTTGGCAGTGTGTTCAGTAATTAACAATTTCTCAATACGTTAATAATTAATAATTGACAAATAACAGCACTTCTGGCTGGCATTTACTAACGAAACGACGGTTCGCACTACCGGGAACGGATTAACTATTCGTGTTCCTTGCTTTACTATAACGCTGTGAATGAAATTTTCGAATTTCGTTATTTATATATTAAAAAAAGAATAATTAACAACGGGTCCTTAAATATATTTAATGTTTTAATTCATATATTATGAATTAAAAATAATTACTTTATAAATCTTGACCGCGTGGAATGGTGGCAAGAATGCTAGCTGCATTTCCCCGTTGAATCGAATTTAATCAAATATATTATGGTATTTACTGTGTATTTACATATGATATATAACATATTATAAAGAAAAAGTGTTCTGTTTTCCAATTGTAGCGTACTGTTGTTATTTGAAGAAATTAACTTATTTATTTCTTTTAGGACAAATGCATTAGGTAGCACGTTACGAATTGCACAGTAATTGTTTGACAGCCTTGCTCCCATCCGTCGAATGACCAACTTAGCTCCGGAACCACTCACTCGCAGTAACCTTTGGTTGCACAACCATTGTTTGTTGGAATTACGACAAACTATGGTTACGGGGGGAGATCGATACGAGTATGTTAACGTGATTTCCTTGTATGTGAGTAATCGCTTAGGAACGTCAGTTTTAAAATATATTACAAAAGCACAATTTTTTTTAGAATGGGTTGGTTAGGAAAGATAAAATCAACAAGAATAGAGTTCTTGGTAGTAATGTTTTGTGCAAGCCCGCCTGGGTCGGTACCACCCATGTATTCTACCGCCAAGCAGCAATACTTAGTACTTATGTGTTCCAGTTTGAAGGGTGAGTGTGCTAGTGTAACTACAGACGCAAGACGCATAACCACTTCCAAAGTATAATGGTTAATATTTCTTACAACACTTACCGTCAGGTGACTCACTTGTCTTGAAACATACAAGACGTATAGTTTTATATATATACATATATTGATACAGATTTTTTACATAAGCGAGCATATTGTGTTGAGACAATTTATTAAGCGTCAAACTAAAATCCTTATCAGAGTATTTTTGATGTTATTGCGTTATATAAGTATAAGTTGTCGCTTGCGAATTCACTTGTTTTAGGGGTTGCTTTATACCAAATTTCATCAAATTCGCTTCAGTGTTTTGACCGTGAAAGAGCAACTGACGGACAGACAGAGTTACTTTCGCCTTTATGATATTGATCATAGTCTGTATAGATGAAACATGTTTCAATAAGAAATGAAGGCTTCTATCGGCTAGCATTTTATCGTTTTAGCGAAATCATCAAATATTCATAGTGACCCTTTACCATATAGGCCATATATATACAACAATAATTGGAAAAGCAAGAAAGACTGTAATCTTAACTACTATAAAAAATTGACGAAAGTGAGTTTATACCATTTTTGTTTTAATTACTCAACGGTTTATCATTAAAAATGACCATGCGTTATTAGTAACCCTGATGACGTGACTCAAACTCTGGCGCATTAGCAAATAGAAATAGTCAAGCAATAAAACCATAAATACCATTTGGATCATTGTAACATCCATACCAATCAACTAACTTAATTTTTTTCTCGTTATTGTTTCTTCGTGCGATCCTGCTTTTATGATGGGGGCGGACGGGCAAATGGTCAACCTGATGGTAAATCCCTACCGCCCGAAGACAACGGCACTGTAAGAAATATTAACCATTTTTTACATCGCCAATACGCCTCCAAATTTAAGTTACGTCGCTTGTGCCTGTGGTTTCATTGGCTCAATCACCCTTCAAGCTGGGATACAATAATACGTATCCAGAGCTTGGAAACACCTCTACCACCGAGCAAATAAGTGTATAAAGTATTTAAAAAAAAAGTACTTTTGACTGTTCTATGTCTTTTCTGGTACAATCGATAATTTCCATACGGTCGTAAAAGGTTAAATGAGATTTTAGCTTTCATAGTCAGTCAGGACATACGACTTTATTAAGTCAAGATGTTGAAATTATATAACATATAGTCATTTTTAAAAATGCAACAGCCTGTAAATGTCCTACTGCTAAACCTCTTAGACCGCTCGAGTACTTTAAATGATCATTTATCAACCTACTAAAACATTGTGCTTCGGCAAATGCAGTTTTATATTTTCATATTCCAATTATATAAAACCTCTTTAAATTAAAAAAAAAATTGCGAAATATTTTATTAAAAAAATGTATATCAAAACTAACCGACTGACCCCTTTCAAACTTCAACTCACTTTAAACTACTTAAATGCAGAATGTTAGGCAAACTCAGAAAGCTTTTTACACAGAAGTACTAAATGTTTTCTCTTTGTTATATATAATGTAAATAAAATGAATGTCTATGTGTTTTTATTTTACATAAAGTTTCGTACGTAAATGGAATACTTACTGTCTAGATTTTTTATATATGTAGATAGACTGACGGACTATAAGAGGACTAAAACAAATGAGCCAATTTTATTACCTTCGTGTGCGTGACAGTTGCGCTCGACACTCGCCAAAAATCATATTGCTATACTATACCCTGTTCATGTGAGCTTGATCTTTTTGGCAGACGGGCTAGTGATGAGAAACAGAAAATATAACATATATAACAGTCGATGGAACGATGGAATGCGTAATTCAAATTAGAATTAAATTTTTTTTTAACTTATTTTTATAAAAAGAGTTATACCAGCTAAAGAGAGCCAAGAGCTAACCCAACCAAAAGGACCTCCCGTTCGTAACAATAACTTAACAATGATCTTTAATAAGGATTTTTGTAATCGATATTTGTAGCAGTCACTGCCTGTTAATCGCTTCCCTAACGTCCTACCGATGTAACATTGTACAAGTGTCTATTATTGTCAGTTTTTCTATTTAAATTTTACTCTGAAGCAAGAATATATAATACAAAGAGTTTTAAAATTTTCGGATTACGCTTGAATCCTTAGGAACTTTTGTATTATATGTAGTTTTTTAAATATTTTCAATTTTTTTAAAATCAAATTATTAAAATAATATGTTCGTCATTGTAAAGTTATGTCGATCAGAAAAATTTACATCTGTCAAAAAGATCAAGCTATCTTGTACAGGATCTTGTATAGTATGCGTGTATTTTTTTCGATGCGTTTTCCACTTTGACAGTCTCACAAATAAAGACTTACTAGTAGTTTTACTTAGTAGGGCTTTGTGCAAGCTCGTGTGGGTAGTTACCAACTCATCGAATGTACCGTCAAACAGTAATATTAATCCATCAAACAGTACTAACCGTCAAACTGTAATATCGTTCCTGTGTTCCGGTTTGAAGGGTAGAGTGAGCCAGTGTAACTCTGCAGTTGACCTCGAGGGACGTTAAATGTGACGCATTGGCAATGGTTAATATTTATTACAGCGCCAATATCTAAACAAAATATGAAACAAATAATATTTCAATAAGTATTCGTATAGTTTGATTTAAAAGCTCTTAAACAAATTACGATCATGAATACAGTTGAAAAGAAAAAAAGATTATTCGTATCGATTAAGGCCACACACAAACCCACACAAACAAACATACGAATAGCCTCAAATAAACAAACACCTATTATTATGATAGAATATATTCGAATATTTGAATATTTTTCGAACGATTTTTTTTTTTTAATTTTATACCCAAAGACCGACTCTTGTGAGAGTCAGGTAGAGCTAGATCTTTTTCTCTCTGCCAAACTAACAGTGTCTTGGCACTGTTAGTTTGGTATTGTGACCTCCGATTTCTCTCTAAATTAAGTAACATGTTCCAATACGGGGAAAATACAAATCCAAAACTTATATTGTTTTCTTTTTAATTGTATAGAGTTAACTCGCGGTTTTTTTTAAATTTTTTATTTCTCTGTTTTTCCCTTTTTTTAAGCGTTTGCCCTCCCGTGAATTAGCGCGATCAAAAAGCTAGTTAGAGAATAAATAACCAAACTGTATCTCATTAACTAAATACGAGTACGGTTTGTCGGATTGGTTGACGTTTACGGCCAGTGCTCAGCTCTTCACAGTCGTAACATGAGGTTATATAGCCTTCATCAGTAAACTGGCGAGCTAAATTAAAAATAAATACTTAAAACAGACAGATTTCTTTGTTGATTGATGCGTTGAGCATAAAAACTTAAAGATTTATATGACTAACATTATAAGTAGGTAACATTTTTTTGTTTGTATGTAGTATTTTAGAAACGAACGATTCAATTAAAAAAATAATCACTATTTGAATGATAAATTTTTATTCATGAGTAATTGGGCATAAATTAATTTATATCTTAACATTTTTTTTTAAATTATATATCTATTAGACCCGTGTAAAGCCAGGGCGGATCGCTAGTAATACCTATGACTAAAGGTTATAACCTTAAAATCAGGTCGATGAAACATATAATAATCTCCTTGAATATATATCCTTCACTGATTTTAAAAACAAAAGAAACCGTATCATATTAAAGAAAATGTCTATTAATATCACTTCAAGGGAAAAAAAGATAAATTTGAGTAATTAGTCTGATGAATTCAGTTCTGTTCCATATTTGAAATATAAAGTCCATGTCATCATCTTAAATAGCCATTAATATTTATTTTATCAGTATTTTGCTATGTCGATTTCAATGGCACCTTGACTTGATATTATATCGTTGGTGGAAATCTAAATAAACTGTCTGTATACTTAAATGTCAACAGAGTTGTTTAAAAAAAATAAGTGGACAAAAATAGTTAAGTGTAATAATGTTGCATTATAAATAAGGATATATTAATCAAGAACTGTTTCGTAGTGCATAATATAGCTGAGCTATTAGCTTCGATTGGATTATGTTAATCTAAGTTTGTCTACCTTTACTCCTCCTTCCATTGGAATGTATTATTAACGAAAGTGTAATTTAACATCAAAGAATTTAATTTGATCTGTTTATGGACGCGAACGACGATATTTTGTTACTAATTTTTTGCGAGTTTCAGTGACACGTGCCTGTTTTAATTGAAACATAGCTTGTATGTCATGTTCATAGCAAGCCTAAATGGTTCAGTGGTTTTTTATGGCATTTGTTGGCGGACGAGCATATGGGCCACCTGATGGTAAGTCACCACCGCCCATAGACAAAGGCGCTGTAAGAAATATTAACCATTCCTTACATCACCTATGCGCTACCAACCTTGGGAACTAAAATGTTATGTCCCTTGTGCCTGTGATTACACTGGCTCACTCACCCTTCTAACCGGAACACAACAATATAGAGTACTGTTATTTGGCGGTTGAATATCTGATGAGTGGGTGGTACCTACTCAGACGGGCTTGCACAAAGCCCTACCACCAAGTAAAATCTTAAATTTTAATCTTATTTATTTTAAGTTGAATCTTAAACTCCGTTTGCTGGTACAAACCCAGTCACCACATGTTTATGTGTTTAGTTTATGTATTAAATCATCTCATGCTTGGGGATGACGGAAAACGTCGTGGAGAATCATGCATGTGTCAAAATTAAACCACAGTGACATTAAGCGTGATGGAATAACGTCCTACCCTAACAACTTAGGGCTCAAGTTTAGTAGCGCGTTTGTGATATACGGAATGTGTATACGTAATTAATGTACATATATATTTCAACCTATAAATACTAGATGGCGTTATGTCAAATTGTAGATAATTCTAAATCGCGATGGCAAGATTCGCTAATTGTTTGCATATAGCATTTAGGAATTTTTTGAATAAATATGGTTACCAGTGGCACCTAATAGTTTTATTAGTAAAACATTAGTATAGTGGAGCATCCTTAGGATCGACTGAGCTAGTTGTTCAGAATGGTTAATATTTCTAACAGCGCTAATATCTATGGATGGTGGTAACTACTTACCATCAGTCGGCCCATTTACGTGTATACACCTTTTAATAATTATACACTGTGAGTAATTGAGTATGAAACGATTAATAAATCTAAAGAAAGATAAATTTTAAGCCAAATGTCGTAAATCAGCGACTGGAACAATTTTATGGAACTCTGTGATAATAACAAAATTCTATCCTGAAAACCTTTCCATTTGCAAATAGTATTAGTATTATTACGTCACATCGTCGATGTAATTTTGAAAGTTAAGTGAATGTGAGTTTAATAAGTGTTCTGGCTTACACAGCCTATACTTAGGTTGGGACCTAAGTTTGGTAACACATAGTTTTTCCAAAGGATTTTCACGTTACGTTATGGTGTTGAATACTAATTTAAAAAGCCCTGAGCCATTTGCCGTACGTTGACCTCTTGGGTTATGATAAATTATATTTTTACATTAACAGCCTGTAAATTTCCCACAGCTGGGCTAAGGCCTCCTCTCCCTTTGAGAAGAAGGTTTGGAGTATATTCCACCACGTTGCTCCAATGCGAGTTAGTGGAATACACATATGGCAGAAATTCGTTGAAATTAGACACATGCAGGTTTCCTCACGATGTTTTCCTTCACCGCCGAGCACGAGATGAATTATAAACACAAATTAAGCACATAAAAATTCACTGGTGCTTGCTTGGGTTTGAACCCGCAATCATCGGTTAAGATGTACGCGTTCTAACCACTGGGCCATCTCGACTCATGGGTTATGGTAAGCTACAAGGATTCTGTGCGTGATGTTTCTTTGCAACTAGTATCATTTCTAAACCAAATATAAGTCATTATAACATAGTACCAAAGGCACACTCGGTCACGTTCAAAATTAAATAAAATTTGTAATTTTGTCGAAACTGAATACAATTACAACAGTTTTGATATACAAGATGTCTCGACTTCGTATGGTTGAAATAATAATTATATTTACTTCTCGAACGCAGCACCTTCTAGCGGATCCAATCTAGTCTATTCGAGACTCACTCAAAGATACACACTCTCAAAAACAGCCATCGAAATCAATCCAGTAGCTTAGAAGGCGTTCAATGACAGTACAGAAGAATTATTTATATATTAAGATTTAAATGTAAATTTAAAAAAAAATTGTTTCTTATAAGTCACGTTTAACAGAAGAGGAACCGCGGGATGACGAGATAGATATTAAACAAGAATTGTTCAGGCTAGAAGGTTAGGGGTCGTTAAAGGCTTACGAGTTAATTGTCGTTCGTGACCAAAATTATAAGGTAAATGTGATAGGAATTGTAAGGAGCAATATTTATTTTGAGTTTTGCTGGTCTATGCGAATTTATTCTTTTGTTAAAATAATGGTTTGGTTTTAAGAAAATGAGAAGTAAAATAAGATTAATTAGGTAATTTCTAAAGAGCCGAGATGGCCCAGTGGTTAGAACGCGTACATCTTAACCGATGATTTAGGGTTCAAACCCTGCCTGGGTTTGCCTAATCTACCTGCATGTGTCTAATTTCAACGAAATTCTGCCACATGTACATATATTCCACCAACCAGCTTTGGAGCAGCGGGGCGGGATATGATCCAAATCTTCTCCTCAATGGAAGAGGAGGTCTTGGTCCCGCAGTGGGAAATTTATAGGCTGTTAATGTATGTAAAAAAATGTAAGTAATTACTAAGACGAATGACAATGAATAATTTAATTGAAGGAAAATAAATTATATTTAAATGGTCGATGAAATGTATTTCAAGTGAAGTTTAACATATGTTATAGGTGAATAGCCTCGTGGCCAGTTTGTATGGACATAAGCTATCGTGCAGCAGATATTATAATTTACTAAACGGTAGGTTTTCTGTCTTTGTAGGCAATTTGGCTCGATACCACCCACTCATCAAATATTCTACTGCCAAACAGTACTACTTAGTATTGTTGTGCTTCTGTTTGAAATATAGCTGAGCCAGTGTAACTACAGACTTAACATATGGAACACTGACCATCAGGTGGCGCTCGCCCGCCGACCTATGATATAAAACCATAGAAATTAAGATATTACTGCAGATGGGCTTGCACAAGGTCCACTAAATAAGACTTTATATGTTTTTTAAATAAAAAGAATATGAATTGCTCTTAAAAACCTTTGTGAAAATTATGTAAACAGTTGCGGTCTGCGGGCGAAAAAAAACCGATCATCTAACGTTTTGGAATCGTAGTATACGGGATACGGGTAATTTCTTACTCGGTATAAAATGTTCAAATTGATAAAAATAAAATAGTAAACATTAAAATGTTCATGGAAATTTTAATGGACCGGCGTTAGAGATTACATATTTTTCAAAAGTTTTAATACTTTAACATTACGTTTTTTTTATACACATATTTCATTACGTTTTTTTAAAATATTTGCAGCGTACGTGTGACTGTTTTGTGACAATGTTTGTAATCGGAACTTATGTCGAAATACTGTGCAAATTTATATTTTTGTCATTTGGAACAAATGTTTGCGATTTATTTATAAGAATGTATCAAGACTTATTTGTAACAGATTTGACTTGTACTGGCATGAAATGAAATGTAATCACCTCAAGAGCATTACGAATATTTAGCACATTATGTTTAAAAATAAAGAGAGCATTTAGTATTAAAAGCATTATCCCTTGACGAGACATATTCAAGCACATCTGAAAAGATAAGAGCATAAAGCGGATGGATACAACAGCAAGTTCAGTCATATTAAATCTGAACTACACCGTAGATGACAATGATACGGTGATGAGTAACAGCTTCACTCAAAATCAAAATGGAGTCCAATAAAGTATATTTTGTAATTTCAATCGTTACCCTTTTGCGATTAGTTAAATATATTATTATATAAAATAGTTTAATTTAATAATTTATGCAACTGAAATTTGAATTGAAACTTTTGAACCATTGTTTAAAAATGCTCTGAAATTATTTCAATTATATATCTATATAAATATATATGTAATTCATTGTTTTGTAAACAAATCTTTGTAAATAATCTTTGACTACAATTGCATCGTAACGAACTAGTACAAATAAAACGAATTGCGAATTCAATATTGTGTGTATGTGCATCTAAATAATTCCGAACCCGATATATTATTTAAAACACCATTCGTACTCTGACAAAACACTAATTGATATTAATTTCATTAAATAAATACATTCACACAATTGGTTGAATAAAATTCAAACAGAACATTCTGTTAGAATTTCTGCTTAAAACATCATTCGCGTGTTTTATTTTAAATTGAATTTTGTTTTTTTAGCGTAACAGCTGTGTCAATTTTCTCTTTGACGAATTAAACAGTTTATATATAATACGAATACATGAAACTCACGTTTGTCACGTTACTAGTATAATTTAAGAGAGGGTAGCACAGCGGAGTGCAGTTTATGTAATGATATTATTTAATGAAAAGTTCTGTGAAACGCGGTGCGTCTTCTGTTTTAAGTTAACATCATTACTAATACACTATGTAGTTGATTTAGTCACCCCCATCACCTCCTAACGGGAATACGTCGATTTACCAATAATCCTGTATATATACAATGTACATGCATATTTAAGACTAATTCGTCATGACTTATGATGCAATATTATAACAGTAACTTTGAGTATATTAGTAAACGTAACCATAGAAATACAATTAAAGTATTTTTTTTTTAATTTAAACAATACATTATTCTGCTAATTCCTCTGATATATATTTACATATATGTATGTATATATATTAAGACTTTATTGTTTTTATTTTATTTGATGGATAAATTACTCACAAATAATATTTTGTTGATAAAATAAATTTGTTGCTTTGTGTAAATAATACGATTATCGTTCTTTGTGGATCATTTATTACGTTTAAAGTTAATCTTATTTGAATACGAAGAGAAAAAAAATTACGCTGATTTTAAATGCAATTTAATTGTGTTTATTTTCTATCTTTTCATCTTGTGCTGAATTGTATTGACTTCGATTTATTTAATGTTTCATATCGAGTATGTATAAATCATTTATTTGAATTTAAGTTTGAGTTGATAAATTATAATTTTTAAAAATCCTTTTTTTTTTGTATGTCCGAAAATAAACGTAACATTTATTTGACAAGTTTTTTTTATTATACGACTAACTGAACTTTAATATATATCTGTCTATATATAATGTAGATCATTCAGATTAAACTCAGTGTTGCTTGCTCGATAAAAACCCGCAAGCTCTTTTTAAACTGTACGTACTCAACCCGCTGGGTAATCTCGAAGTTATTTGATGACAATGTCGGTCTGATCGATTTTGGCTACGGCTGCTAATCTCAAGGGAGAACAACTAAGCAGGACATACTATAGTGCATTAATGTGAGCGCAATTATAGGTTCACTCTCATAATCCTATGAATCTCCGACACGACCAGATAGAGTTTACACATTTCCTACTTCCAGACTCCGGGCTGTTACTGAGAATTTTCAACGGAAAACCTCAATAACTTTTTTTAGCCTGACCTGAACCCAGAATCCTGGGATCTGGCCTTATAACTACTAGGCAGTTAAAATTCTATAGTATTGTTATATAGGCAAGAGAGGCGGGGCGTCCAACGTCCAGCGGTATTTGGACCAGATTGGCGCAGGTCCCTAGATCCGAGGCAAGAGGCCAGTACCCAAAAGTGCGATTACGAAGACTGTAAATGGTGATGATGATGAAAATATACTTCTAGGTAAATTGTAACGAACGACGAACAAAATCAAAAGTATTTTTATTTGGGGATGGAATAAGTAGAGGGACCATACCTTCATAGCAATAATACCAAGTAAAAATAAATTTAGAATAATTCATATATTAAATAAATTTCATAACGACAATAAAATTAAGCCTGTGAAATAAATTAACTTTAATGTCGAAAGTAATAAAAATAAGATACGCTAAATATTTTTCATCAAACTTTATGAGATCATAAGTCGTTTATGGATAGCGGAAATGAAGGGACATTAGGTTCAGAGATAGGTGACGCGAGTTTGGCTCCGGGCCAAGGGCCAAGTTCATCTCCAGTGCAAAGATTTGGCAAGTCACTGGATAATTTAGGGAGAGCGTTTAAGATGGAAAAATTGATATATAAAACAGCCGTTTGATTCTTCGACTTGTGGATTTATGTATTATATTTGCGTGTAAGTTATTTATGTCATATACCTTTTTCATTCTGTTGACTATGTAACGCTTATAATTGTGCATCTACTCGTAATTGTCCGGGCAACTGCTTGTAGCGAAATGTTAAGATCATACAATATATGTCATTTAGAACCTCAAGCTTGATTTAAATTAAATATTTCAAATGAAAATAAGTGTAAATCACCAGCCTGTAAATTTTGGACTAAAGCCTCTCCCTTTGAGGAAAAGGTTTGGAGCTAATTCCATGACGTTGCTCCAATGCGGGTCGGTGGATATGTGTCAGAATTACATTGAAATTAGTTACATGTATGTTATCTCACGATGCCGTCGAGCACGAGATGAATTATAAACAAATGAATAACATGAAAAATTAGAGGGTGCTTGCGTTGGAAACGGCAATCATCGGTTTAGATGCACGGCTCATATTAATAAATTATTAAAATAATTATGTAAAATTATGCATAATGTCCCAATACTAATGGCATCAAAATCAAACGTTAATCTGCAATGGAAAGTAAGTATTCGATCAGAAATGGGACATATACTCTGATCGCCGTCGTACCGAGGTTCTAGGTTCAAATTCCAGGTAAATAAATTAAAAGTTATTAAAAATTAACAGTATGAAAGCTGTAAGTTTACACTACCGTTTCTCACAAAGCACGTAAAACCGTTCGTCTCCCGGCTGAACTCTCCGGTCGTGTCAGATTGCCGGCTCATCGGATTATGACTTAAGGAATTGATAATGTATCTCGATCACGTTCCGTAAGTCCTCCAAAATAATTTTTACATTCAAAATACTCTGAAATTACAACGTGTATACTTCCTTATTTTAATACCAATTGAAGGGGATCAGAGAAGAATTGAGAATGGATTTGGGGCGATGTAAAAAAATTCAACAAAATTCTATAACGTAAATATTCGGTGAGTGTTATAAAAATTGGTCTACCGCACTAACTATATGTTTGATTTAATTTCCCATTTTAAAAAATAAGGCACTTTCTGTTTACGAAGCAATTTTAGTGATTATTTTATTTAAGATTTTGTCAGAAGTTCAGTTTTCAGTATGGATTTTATTCAATTATAATAATGTTTTTTTTTTAACATTTGTCGGCGTACGGCAAATGGGCCACCTGATGGTTAGTGATCACTATCCATAGACATCGGCGCAACAATACTAAGTACTACTGCTGACGGACCTCAAATCAACTGATAAAAAATCTGTAATATGGCTATTTCGGACGTTGTTTTCAAATGGATTGACGGTTGAGATGAAAACTTGTATGTTTAAACTTTAAATGTATTAATAGAGGATTTTTTAAAAGAATCTTGTGTTTTCATATATTTTATTGCATATCCACAGACAGAAATCGGTTTACGTTATTAATATATAAGTGGAATAAGAGCCGAGATGGCGCAGTATTTAGAACGCGTACATCTTAACCGATGACTGCGGACTCAAACCCAGGCAAGCACCACTGAATTTTCATGTGCTTAAAGTAATAATATAATAATAATATTTATTTATTTAAGCGTAATATTGAACAAAAACAAGATGTGGACGATAATAACTACGATAGTACAAAACTGTGGTGCAGTTATTAACGCCCGCCATATTACACACACTTAAATTGCACATATTTGTTAAATATATTTGTACAAAAAAAAAACAAAACACAATAGAATTATGAATTAACAGATTACAAAATCAAAAAAAAAAAAAATCACCAAAAACAAAAAAACAATCAATAAATAGTAACATCGATTTCGCCAAAATAATTGTAAGAATGAAGTTATATTACAATCAGTGTATGTACTTAAATTAATAAGTTACATAATTAATGAAATAAAATAATAAGTATAACATTAGTTGTAAAAATAACAATACTAAAAGAATAATAATAACAATAATAAAGTAAATTAATAACAAATACAGAACCATATATTTAATTATTGTGTTGTAATATTTAATTATAGGAAAAGGAAGGGAAAGGCAGGGGATCATCAGATTATAAGTTTAATTAAGTTTTCAGTCTCATCGTAACTAAGATTAAGAAGCCAGTTACTTAGTTTTATTTTACATTGAAAAAGGTTTAGTGAATAAATATTTATGTCTTTATTTATTTTATTGTACAGCACTGAACTGAGGTAGACGTATTGTTGGCCTGTCCAGGAGGATACACGTGACATAGTCTTGCAAACACGATCAACTCTACGCTTATTCTGAGAAAGTCTAGGATCGAAGGACATATGCGTATGCTTCCGCAGAATTGTCAATAGTACGTAAACTTAACGCACAGTATGCACCTTGCATATGCTGTACAGAGACGAAGTAGGGAAACGCATAGGTTTTGCAATCATAACCTTCAGTATTAATCTCTGTGCTTTTTCCAATCCAAGCATGATGGTCTTGGCAGCACTACCCCATATTGTAATGCAGTAGGAAATCAAAGATTGAACAAGGGCGAAGTAAATTGACTTCAGAGTGTGAAGTCAAGTTTAAAGAAGTTAAATTTATTGATATAAGAAATAATTCGACGGTTAATAATCTTTTCGAAATTTTAAGAGCTCTTTTGTATATGTATACGTTTTTACAACAGGATCCCAGAAAACGTTCAAAATTATTCAATTATAAAATTCAAAAGAATCGTTAAAGAGCGTTTGTGTGCTAAAGGATATTACAACACTAATGACTTTTTAGTTGACTGCACACCTTGGGAATGAAATGATCGCCTCCAGGCTGTTTCAAATAACTAAAATATAATAATTATTGTACATGCAAAATGAAAAAAAAAAAAAATATATCCCGCTGAGTTTCTTTCGCCGGTTCTTCTCAGGTCCGAGGTGCTAAATTCCGAACCGGTGGTAGATTTTTGACAATCAATAAGCAAGTGTAAACACTTCTATATTGAATAAAGATTTTTGATTTGATTTGATTTGATTTTGTGAATGAGGAGAACAATAGCCGTCTTAAACACTCCAGGAAAAATGCCCTGATATAGGCAAAGCTTAAGCACATGTGTTAGAAGGGGGGGTAAAAACATGTTCAGCGGTTTTAACAATAGATGTTGTTATGCCACCATCCCATCCCACTGCACAATTATTCTTAAGCCCAAGAATGGTCGATCTAATTTCAGCTTCGTCGATGTCCTGAAAGACCATTGAGTTGTATGTAGAGTGGGAGTTAGAGAGTAATTTTTTGTACCTCATTACAGGAATTGTAATGTTTGATGCTAAGTTTTTGCCAATATTTGCAAAGAAGTTATTCACCTTATTTACTTCTAGACCTGGATCACCAAACGCTCCTATCGGATCAAGATAACACTTTGATTTGTCGTTTGGAATATTTGCAAATAGTTTAATTAAATCCCAGGTTTTTTTGTAATTTCTTTTCGCTTTGTCAAATTCGTTGGATTCGTATTCTGATTTAATTTTTTTCAATAGATTGTTACAGATTTTTTTATGTCGGTTGTAAGTTATTATTAAAACAGTGTTTTCCGGGTTCTTTTTGGTTTTCTTACAAAGTTTATCACGATTACGAATGCTACGAAGTAATCCCGGTGTAATCCAGGGTTTTATTATTTTCTTTTTGCTAGAAACTGGGATAAATCGAGTATGGGATTTGACAATGGACGCCACCAATGTAACAAGCTCTGTAGCTGATTCTTCTGGATCGGATGATTTCAGGATAGCAGGAAAATAAAAATTATTCAGTTCAGATATTGCAGCAGCTTCATCAACACGTCCGACCATACATACAGATCTCACAACTGTTGGTTTTAGATCACAATAAAAGATAACAGGTGCATGGTCTGTAACGGCCTCTAACATAAAAGTTGTTGTTCTTTTATTGCTTCTAAGTATGACATGATCAATACATTTATCGCTCCTAGTCGGAAATTCATATGCCGGTAGCAGACCGTGTATAGAAGCGAGGTCAAGGTAATCATTTACATGGGGATCTTTACAAGCAGAGTTAATATTAATATTAATATCCCCTATGATTGCTACAGTTTTATAGCATGATAGAGTTTGCAAAACATTATCGAGACTGTTGATAAATAATGCAGTATTATGATAGGATGGGGAGCGATATATTGTAACCAAAGTGTATTTATAACATCTTGTGCTCGACGGTGAAGGACAACGTAAGGAAACTTGCATGTGTCTAATTTCAACGAAATTCTGCCACATTAGAATCCACTAACCCGCATTTGAGCAGCGTGGTGGAATACTCTCCGAACTTTCTCCTCAAAAAGGGAGAGGAAGCCTTAGCCCAGCAGCGGGATATTTACTGTACTGTTAATTTATTTTACTTTTATTTATAACATATTGTAATATGTAAATTTCAGCTTCCTGCATATTATAGAGAAACAGCTCTATAATATATACTTTAATTATGGCAATTCACACTCACTCACTCCTCCGGGCGAACAATATGCTTAAAAAGAGGTACAGACGTTTTCTCTTCACGTATTATCATTATATTATAACAGTTATCGCCCGCGGCTACGCTCTCGTTTAAGATAAAAAAGTAGGTTTTCTTTCCTTAGAGTTCAAGCTTGCTTAATACCAAATTTACTGAAACTCCGTTCAGTGGTTGGCCGTGAAAGGGCAACAGACAGGTTTACTCTTGAATTTATCATATTCGTATATATTATTACGACTAGCAACCATCGCACAGGTGTAATTATTATTTAATAATAAAGACAATGTTATTATATAGATATAATTTATACCCTTAGTACTTAGGATTAATGTAGATCTTTACCAGTGAACACTTTTTAAAATTGGAGTATTAGTTTTGGAGATTATCTGCACATACAAACAAACAAATTTTACCTCTTTGTGATATTACCATAGACTACAGATGTAAGCTCTATTATCGCGTATTTTCTAAACTCTATACATATAATAAAATTGGAGTGTCTGTTTGTAATATTAAAATAACCGCTTTTTGTAATGTATACTGTATATATACCAAAATAACATTTTTTTCTATTTCTATCTGTCTGTCTGTTTCTGTTTGTTCCGGCTAATGTCTGGACCGGCTGGACCGATTTTGACAGGACTTTCACTGGCAGATAGCTGATGTAATACGGAGTTAGGCTACAACATTTTTTTTTTGTTAAATTCAAACGCGCCCGAAGTCGCGGGCACAGCTCGTTATATATTAATATATAAAGCGAACTAAATTATCTCAATATACAATTAAAAGTGAAAGGTGTTTGTTAACATTTAAACATTCAGTGATCATCTTATGAATGTTAACGTAATCAGCAACAATTAGATTTCTCTAAGAGAACAATTAGTTCGCGTGCTGATTACAAAACTGTACGTGAAGCATTGAATTAATTAAGGTTCATTTCCTGTTTTGAAAACGTATATTAAATTAAACGGTCTATAGAACGTGTTAATTATTATGCAATACTAACTACACAGAGATATATTACTTAAGATTTTATTGATTTTAATTTCTTCATAACACGAGATACACATTTAAACTCAGTAATCTAGGCCCGGGCTGCAACTCGCGATCTTCGAGTAAGATACCTTACGCTTTGACCACTGAGCCACGAAAATTTATTTAAAAATTAGGTATAACGTTTTAATAAAAATAATTATATAAATTTCAGACAAGCTATTATTAGTTCAAAAGCAGTTTAAATTCATAATATTAGGGCTTTGGATAAAATATATGATTACTAATAATAACCTAATAATTTAAGAAACAGCTTAACAATGCCTCAGAAATATAAGCTCAATCATGGGGTATCACATTCCATTTATGGCGAATTCCATGTATGGTGACGCATAGGCTTATGGAAATCTTAATATATATTTTTTAATGATATAGCTAGGCGGACAGGCAAGTGGGCCACTCGATGGCAAGTGGTCACCAACGCTTATAGAAAATGACGCTGTAGGAAACATTAACCATTCCTTAAATCGCCACCAAGAAGAAACGAACTAAGGTGTTATGTCCCTTGTGCCTATAGTTTCACTGGCTCATTTGTTCTTCAAACTAGAACACAACAGTAATGAGTTCTTCTGTGTGACGGTTAATATCTGATAAGTAGGTGGTACCACCAAGGCGGGCTTGCGCAAAGCTCTACCACCAAGTACGACTATGACGAGTCACAATTTTTCCTTCTAAAAATTTGCAAATAAATATTATATAACACAAACTAGAATCTAGAACATTTTCACGATAAATATTTTAGCGTAATTATTATAACACGGATTGTTGTACAACTCAATCGAAGTAGATAGATCAAATTCTAATTATTGTTTTACTGAATATTTAATTAAATACAGTTATTATTTATAACATAAATTTACTAATTACTTATTGTTTTGACTAAATTGATGTTTAAATTTTAATGATTTAGTAATTTATTAAATAAAGAAAAGTTAAATCGTAGTCATATAGGTATATATATATCTGATCGTAGTTTGATATTATTGTATTGTAATAAATTAATCATTATTTCACCTTAATATAATTTTGAATGAATTAAAAAAACAATTCATATTGTGTAATATAGGCTAATGTTTGTCAAATCACTAACCTATAAACACTCAATATGTTCGTGTGATATATTATCTTTATAAATTATTACGAGTGCCTCCTTGGTCTAGTGGCTATATAAAAGACCGCTGAACCTGGGTTCGGCAGGTCGGAGCGATACAAAGTTTTTGGGTATTTCTATCGAAAAAAAAATTCAGTAACAGCCCGAAGTCCGGAAGTTTAATGTGTGCCTCGGAAAGCACGTGATGCAGGTGCGCCTGAACTCATTCCAGTCGTATCGGATTTGCCGTCCCATCGAATTATGAGAGTGAGAGTGCCTCTGAGTTTGCACACGCACTCTAATATGTCCTGCTCAATTGGCTGGTCTCTCTTAAGATTGGCCGCCGTAACCGAAGTCGGTCAAGACGATATTATTATTGCACTGTTCTGTCAGTTATATATAGCTATGGTCGAAAGAAATAATTTATAAATAAGTCGACTCCGCGTATTGGCAAATAATATCGTACTGTGGGTGGTTGATTAATACACTGCCCTATAAAGGTACGCCCGCGTTTATTACCTTGCGTAACTCGACTTTACGGCCAAGGATGCTTGTAATATATCGATAAGATGACATTATTTTTATTAAAAAATATATTTATAGTCAATATATTATATTTTTTATTTAATTTACTAGTCACGGGTAATGTATACATGTCAAAAATTTTACAAATGGCCATTTACGAGTTTGAGAGCCGATAGTAAAGGTCTTATTATTGATGGTAGGTTTTTGTACGGATGAACTTGAATGGGCACTGACCACAATAATTATTCTACCACTAAACTTGTAATGTTTTGGTGAGGCTTAAAGGCCCGTGTAATTACATGCTTAAGCGACATAGCATCTTCGATTCCGCGGTTGTCTGTGCACTGAATAATTTGATTTTTATTGGATTAGTAATAACTTTTTATATTTTATAGAAAAAAAATATCGATATCGATATATTATTATAAAACAAAACAATAGACCGGTCTAAAGTCAAGACTTTACGATTCAACGGGTAGGCTTTCATTTATGTAACAATTTCTTATCTCTTCTTGAGAGCTGTCTGCTTCAGTTACGTTGGAACGGAATGATCCCAGAATTCACGCTCCAAATGTAAAGGGGATATCAATTGTGTATCACCTACCTTAAAGTCCATTGTTGAACGGATATATAGAACCATAACAAGCTATACCAGGCGATAGCTTTCGAGTATATTTTGAGGCAATTTAAGGTAATACATATTCAGACAAACTAAATAATTTGTAGATTAATAGTGTGATATATCGCTAGTTCGATGCTATGTCCAGTGGACAGCGAGGATTATCCTTTTGTTTTATTGAAATGGTCGTGAATTGTTATTTGAGCAATTTGCTTTGACACAACGTAAATGTTCGAGAATTTAAAGGTTATTTGATATGTATGCAAATAAATGTACCCTTGGGATGAAATTGTTTTGCTTCGAAATTCTTTATTTAAATAATACCAATTGTTTAGAAACTCGATACATGCGTGAACGCGTCTTTCATATTTAAACACTTTTTTTTTTTTGTTACAAGTCGACTAAATATTGGATACGAAATGTCGTAACTTTTCTGTTATAAATATATATTTTAGTGACTTCGACCTTTTTCATTATTAACAATTCGAATACTAGTCATATTGTATTTTTTTACGTTAATACTATATTCATGAAACAATTCGTTATATTCGTTCGCTGCTTTTCATATACATATTTATCATACGTTCCGTTATTCGGAGCCTTCTGATCGGTGAGCAGCCAATAGTAGTTTATTAATATATCTTCGTATACAATTCGTGTGTTAGGAAAACGAAACGTTTTTTAGAAAGTATCGAGGCGTTAATTACATTGGCTCTTTTGCTTTTCATACTGGAAAACGGCATCATATTTTACAATAGTCAAATAACGTTCGTCTATGTTTAACCAAGTCTACTATCTAGTTTTTGAGATATATTTTTAAATTTTGTTTTGCTACCGCTAAAATATATGTTGGGGAAAGCGCACAAAGGTGCGGGTAGTTCTGGGTACCTTCTGCCTGTTAATTTATTCCATAATACTAATACCTTGTGTTATAATTGTTCTTTTGTTAGTAAACGTAATCACTTCTGTTACAGGGACAATCTTATTTACAATTATTATTATCTTGAGTTATTAATTTATCGATAAATAGAAATCTTAAGCGTTATCGTGGCTGTTCGATATTTCGTGACTACTAGTCATTAGGCTAACTTAAGTCCTCGGGGATTTAAAAGTGCATTACAACGAATTCGTTGTATATTAATAACGGATTGTTTCGTTGAATTTTACCCGTAATAATTTTTTTTCTGTTTGTCTTATTTATTTTTAAAGTTAAACATTAAAAGGCCTCCCCTGGGGGACAAAGCGAATAGTATGCCGTGACGATAAACACTCCTCTGTGCCGCCATACTTCCTTGTGATGCGTATTGCGTTTATTATGTTTATATTATTGTAATTATATTAAAATATTTACGTTTTTATTTATTGATTTCGTTTAATTACAATGTTTTTTTAATAGCCTCTAATTTAGATATTTTATACATGTAAATCTTTATATATTTTTTTAATATAAACATTACAAAATATTTAAATAAAATATGTATGAAATTCGTATAATTTATTTATATAAAATAGAACCGAGTATTTCAAGACGTGCCTACTTGTAACGCACAACACATTGGAAGAGACAATTTCCATACAATATTTTCGTGTTTAACTATATTGAGACTTAAACATGGAGCATAAGGTCCATTTTTAAACAACCGACATTAATAGAAGGAATTGCGTAGATATACAAAGCAAACGAATGCGAGAAACGTAATTTTTCAAGCAGCCGCGGACAATTTATATTTCGAAGGAAAGTCAAAATAGCAGCCCTTTTAAGGCTTATACGAAAATAAGTAATTCCATTCTACACTGTTAGACGGGATGAGAGAATTTATTTTAGGATAATATGAACCAGTGGATTACGATTTTAACAAACTTAACGGATTCAAATCCATTTGTATTATTATTCATTTTCTTGCAAGCGTTTTTTTTTATCGAAGTAAAAACTTGTAGGAATTTTAACACGTTTGAATATAATGGTAAGTGGTCACCACTGCTCTTGGGCATTAGTGCCGTATGTAGTTTTATATATATCTTGGAATTTGTTCCCTCATCCTTCAAACCTATAATAATTGGGTGGTACCTTCCTAGACAGTCTTGCACGAAGCTCTACCACTAGGTAAAGTAAGTTGTTTATCTATTGTTACTCATCCTGCATGTATGTGCCTCGATGTGCCCAGTGGCTTGAAATTACACCATAGATTCCGAGGTTCTGCGTTCGAAAGCGAAGTCGGACCGGTAAAAACTTATTGGGTATACTGATTTAGTTACAAGAGCGTACACTCACATGGATCGGTAAGTACGTAAAGTTGGTCTTGCGCCTGAACGCTTTCCGGTCGCGTCAGTTGCTCTCTTCTCGTGAGTGACGGAATAGAGAGTGCATATGTATTCGTGCACACACACTCGTGCATTATAATATGTCCTAAGTAGACGGCTGATCTTCGAAATTCGCCGTCGTGACCGAAATCGGTCAGAACGCGGTCATCGCAAGTATGTCCTGCCCAAAGCCACTTGAGTAATTGCTTATTGATGTACAATACTGATTTGTTACATATATGATATAAGTATCTACCTGTATATCATCAAACTAAAACATTATTGTTAATAATGATTTAGTTTAGATTAGGGCTGTCATTATTATAAGTAACGGTCGCGAATTCGATTCCCGCTCATTACTATTATAGATCTATACGCTGTGTCAACTGCTTCGTTTGTAGTAATGTTTAAAATGCAGAGTAACATATTTATTAAGTAACTGTTAAGATAACATAGAAATGTGGGGTCATTGACCTTTATTTGCTAAATTGTAAATGATTGTATTGAATTAGTTGTGGAATCAAATTATATACATTATCTGCTATGATCATCTAGTAGAGATCAGTAAGACAATTATTCAGACATTACATATGTATAACTAACGACCCTAAGCGCAGGTGCCATCACATATGTGATATTTTTTCGAAGCGAGCATTCTCTATAAAAAAACATTTTATAGGCTAACATTAAAATAAATAGCCGTCATCCTCCCTGTGCATTCTCACGTTCCTTTCACCATTGACTATATGTTGAATTATACGTATAAACACATTAAACCTATGACAATTCACCGGTACCCGTTCAACTGCAATTTTCGATTAAGATTCGAGTGTTCTAATCACTGAGCCATTTCGATTCTAATTAAAAGATTAATAAGACAGGAAAACTTTTTAATGATATAGGTAGGCGGCCGAGCAAATTGGCCACCTGATGGTAAGTGGTCACCACCGCCCTTAGACAATGGCGTTCTAAGAAATATTAATCATTCCTTACTACCACCTACCTTGGGAACTAAGATGTTATGTTCCTGTAGTTACACTGGCTCACTCACCCTTCAAAGCGGAACACAACAACATTGGGTACTGCTGTTTGGCGGTAGAATATCTGATGAGTGTGTGGTACCTACCCAGTCGGGACGTACCTCAGACATACATATATTTATTTATATTACCTTCATTTTGCACACCAACAAAACAGCCGTGTACATTTTAAGGTTAGCGTGTACAGAATGCATCAGCGTTGATCTCACCTCTTGCGCAATTTAATTTCGTTGTCCAATGAACTATATAAAATAAATAACCACGGGAATAATAGTTCCTATTACTGTAAATAATATCTATAACTATGACGTAAATCTAATTCACTTCTTTATAGTCACTAAGCGCGTTCGAGCGACGCGTAATAGGGTTTTAAATGCATTATATTTATGAGGTTAGCGCATAAAACGGATCAAAACTTTGCTGTTAAACAGTTCGTTATCGCTGGACAGTTCTATGAATTGATTATTACGAGTCTGCTGTGTTATGTATTGTTGATGATAAGAGGCAAATGGGATTATTTGAATTTTCAGGACGTATTTAATTTAACCTGAGTTTATTTATTATTTATTAGTTGCGTCAATTGTCGTCCCCTCCTTAACTAGTGATAAACTTAAAATGAGGGGTAAATAGGGATATTAGTAATTCCTTAATTAATTTGCTGCATTGCGACTGTTCTTTAATGTATATATTGTATATGAAATTCTGAGTGGCAATGATGGTGTTTAGACTATTCCAATGATAGAATGATTAAATATTTAAACATTCCACGCGATTTGGTAATCGCTCTGCCATTTAATGCTCTGATAATATATTTTCTTTAATATATATTATTTTCATCCACATTAATTTTACTTCCAAAATTCCGATAACAATTTCGTCAACATTCAAAACAATTTTTTTAATAAAATAATATGATTATTTATTGTATATTAAGTAGAGTGTTGCACTACAAAATAGAGATACGATAAGAGCCGAGATGGCTCAGTGGTGAGAACGCGTGTATCTTAACTGATCATTTCGGGTTCAAACCCAGGCAGGCACCACTGAATTTTCATGTGCTTAATTTGTGTTTATTATGAAACCTGGATGTGTCTAATTTCAACGAAATTTTGCCACATGTGTATTCCACCAACCCGCATTGGAGCAGCGTGGTGGAATATGCTCCAAACCTTCTCCTCAAAGGGAGAGGAGGCCTTAGCCCAGCAGTGGAAAATTTAAAGGCTGCTAATGTAATAAAATGTAATGTAAACTACAAAATAACTAAAACAAATTTTACTATCTTGGTGTGCGTCAGCTTCGCTTGACACTCGCTAGACGTCATATTACTTTACTAGTGTGCGTGCCAACAGTTGGCAACTAATATTTTCGACGCGTTTCTATGTGAAACTTGTATAATTGCTTAACGTCTCCTGTGAAACGTTATACATATCAAAGGGTATATAACTGATTAGCCGTACATATATATCACCTAATAATACTTCGACGTTCAAAACTACTTTTGACCAACGAGATTAGTTAAAAGTTTGACCAAAGACTGAGGTAAGACTACTTTTATTTATACTTTTGCCCGTGTTGCCAGTTAAAGTTTATTTTAAACGGAAAATAGTTACGACTGTGAGTCGTTTACGAGTTACATATCCATGAATTAATATCTTTGCTTATGGATTTTGTAGACGAAAGAACACTTCAAAGATTGCTTCGAAATATTTTCGTTCAAAAGCGAAAAGCTATAAGCTACTATGTTAACGTATGCACATATGTCGTTGAGTTTTATTTGCAGTTGTATTTTAAATTCGAAACATTTTATTTCCAAACGTGTACTATATTTTTGACAATCCTGAAGTAGATTCTGTATTGAATAAAGATTTTTATTAGATTTAAATTGTTTGTCAAACATTTCTGATTATATGGTACTTGAAGTCAAAGCTTTGGTTTAATAAGTATATTTAAGAAAACATTAAGAGGACAGTCCTTGCGGAACGCCAAAATAGCGCTTACTATTTTTAAAATATCTTAAAACTGGAGCATTGATTATGGATGAAAAAATACATTCAGTATCTCAATAGATATATCTCAAGTTTCACCGGACGATATTTATAAAATTTGTATCAATAACCTGGTAAATTAATCGTCAACATCACTCCAAACACTGAAATCGACCTTTTCTATTAACATTTTTTAAGCTATTTAGCGGCTAGTTTATACATGTATTTTTGGTTAAATGGGGACACGAAAGTGTAAATAATAAGTTCACCGTGTTCAATTTCTATTATATCTCACAATATTATAGTAATTTTTATTTAAATATTGCTTACTTTTTGGCATTCGTCGTCCATACATTTTAGTATGGAGAAAATCATTTGACGGTTTTGACTTATTATTCGACATCGCTGTCAATAAATTTTCAGTCCCTCCCCAGAGCCCAAGGTGAGAGCACGTCAATTTTTATTTCGAGCCGACTCTTATAATTTCGCAAAACGTCTACGCACACATAGACAAGTTAGCATAAGGGTGGGGCGCGAGTGTCGTGGGACACAATTGTTAATTTTTATGCTGCGGAGCTGAGTCTTCCTGTCAGGGACGATAAATGAGGACTCCACTGAAGTTTGGAATCCAATGCTATTCCCAAAAAAAACCGTAATATTGGCTACATCAAGACGGCAACCATTTAAAGATATATTATAATTTTGCTTTCTAAAATTTGGTAGGGTAAAAACTACACATTTCGTTTTTTGAGTATTTAAAATTAAATTATTTACTGTAAACCAATCGTGTATCTGTGATAATGCACCGTTCACATCGTCGTTGTCAGTTTTTTCCTGTCTACCTTAAAATCAGTGAAGTATCGTCAGCAAACAACATTATAACACAAATACCTTTAACATAGAAAGGAAGATCATTTATATATACTAGAAATAGAAAGGGACCCAAAATTGATCCTTGTGGAACACTCATTTATAACGTAGATCCAGAAAACTTTATGCCATTAATGAAAACTTGCTGGACTCTTTGACTTAAATATGAAGCAATGAGATCAAGAGCTTTACCTTTAATACCGTAGTATTTGAGCTTATAAAGAAGCGTCTCGTGTTCTACACAATCAAATGCTTGAGACAAATCACAGAATACTCTAATAGCATTCTGTGATTTTTGTCAAGCATCGTAAATATGTTTAAGAAGTGCTATTCTCGCATCAGTTGTCGAGCGACCTCTTGTAAAACCGAATTGCTCACTATGAAAAATAGTATTTGTACCGAAATGGACGAGAAGTTGATTTAAAATATTTTTTTCGAATATTTTACTTAAAAATAGAGTATTGAAAAAAATTATATTTAACTTCGTTATTTATATTTATAAAATTTAAGAAGTGATTATTTAATGTGTCTTTACTTTAATTTAATTCGGTATATCTACCAACCTTAAAATATCAAGAAAATAATTATTATTATTTAGTTAGACGAAAACAGTTGAAACAATAAAAATCATAATGAATATTTGGCATCTTAATGCACTCTGACCGCACCCTATGCTAACAAATAATTTATAATTGCGTTTGCGAGTGACAACCTTATAGCTAATACATTACTCGTAATTAAATGTATTTTTATAAATCCTACGTTATGAACGCGCAATGAAAATATAATTTATTCGTTGCACCGAAAACAAGCAACTAATTATCTCCGGGGATGCGTACGATACACTGCACAATGCAACTGTATTATTGAAAAGTACCTATGTGTGTGTTCTAAAATGAATTCCCACGCTTACAAACTACGCTCTTAAGTGGCATTATAATAGTTTTTCAAAACAGACGTCGTTTCTTTTTTTTTAATTAACAAAAAGTAAGTAATAGAACCTCTTTTCAAGGAATTACTAATTTTCCTATCTTCTCCTTCCAGTTAATCGGAAAGCTTGTGTTAGCAGAGGACAATAATAATATCTAGGGTCAGCGTAAACATATATATTTGAATTGTAAGCAAATTTAGAATTTAATTTTTAAATTTGCGCTCGAGATCAAAGGTTTTACAGGGTTAATTATTAGCAAAGATTACTACTGATATTCTTGCCAGTTCTTTTCGGTAGAATCCACTTTCCGTAGTTTCAAATTTAATTCAATGCTATAACATAAGGATTCGAAATTGCTTTTACACGCATAATTGAATATAGAATATTTTCATTGATAGTTTGAGCAAAGGACTAAAGTTAACCTTTAATAATTGCTTAAACAAATGCTATTCATTAACTGTATTATATATAATTTTAAATACTAAGTGCTGTTAACTAATTCGTTATCTGAGGACAGTTCTGTGAATCGCTTATTACGCGTCCGTCGTGACGAGTGGCGTCGGTGATAAGAGGAACCCGGAAGCCTTTGAAATGCCGCGACTAAGTCTATTTTAAGTGCACGTTAATAATATATTAAGGGAGCGCTTCCGTCAAAATTTTATGATTAGAAAGAGGGAAATTTTCGGGAGGTAATGTTGATATAAATTTATATAGTAGAGTATACAACTTATAATTAAACATATACAAGATTTTTTTTTTTATAATAGTAATATAAATAATTTAAAACTTTTTTATGATAGAGGTAGGTAAATTAGCCACCGGATGGTAAGCGGTCACCACCACCCAAAAGACATTAGCACTGTAAGAAATATTAACTATTCCTTACATCGCCAATGCGGTACCGACCTTGAGAGCTAAGATGTCATGTCCCCTGTGCCTGTAATTACACCGGCTCATTTACCCTTTTGCTGCTTAGCGGTATATAATAGAGCGGTACCTAGCGGATATATAGACGGGCTTAAACAAAGCTCTACAACCAAATAAAACTAAAACCTTAAAATCAGTCTATTAATAAATGAAATATACATTTTACTAAAAAACAACCCACAACAAAGCAAATATCAAATAACAATATGTTAAAAAATATAAAAAATAGAAAATCATTTTTAATTTGTACACAGCAGTTTATTACCGATAATAAGGTCACCGATTTACCGCTATTTGAATATCCTCTACTGAGCTCAAGTTTACCTGACGGGTACCAAGCCGTATAGTTAAACCCAAGGTCTAAGGATCTACACCATATCGTGTATGATCTTAAGTAAGCAAAGAATCTAGCAACAGAGCTTATAAATAAATAACTTAAGAGCTACCAAAGTTTCGATATGTAGATTCTACCGAGAATCAACAACAAAAACTCAATAGATACTCCTTTCCATTACTAAGCTTATACAAATATAACTATGCAATATTATTAAATAATTAATTTCGATATTTTTAGTAAAGACGTGTTGTTTGTCCGACTTTAAATAATTATATTTATATACGAACTCCAAGATTTTTATCATCTACTTATTTAATGTAACAGGTGGTAGGTGAAAATCGATGGTAAATTGTCCCCACCACCCATGCACATTGCGGCTGTAAGAAATATTTACCATTACTACATCACGCCACTAATCATTTGAACTAAGCTGCTATGCCCCTGGTGTCTGTAGTAAAGCTCACTCACTTCTAACTGAAACACAACAATACTAATTCATGCTATTTGTTGGTACAATATATGTAGAGTGGATGATATCTAAGTTAAGCTGGCACTGAGGAGAAGAAAGCCTATTAATGGCTCACCCTATGTCAAGTTTTATTGATGAGGCGAAGGGTCAAGTGATAACAACTTGACAAGTTTATAGAACTTATGCGTTTAGGGCAATATTAAGTGATATTCCTCAAATATATAAGTTAATAATAATTTCGGTATTATAGTCTAAGTTGGCTTTTTGATCCAGTGAGTTACGGGTGCAGGTCACGAAGTGGAACTACCAATAAAATGTTATTGGATTATTTTAAAATTAAGGTTGTTAATCTTAAACTCCTATCCTATCAGATTATGAGAGCGATGGAAATGAGACTGCACATGCTTGCACACACATATGTGTATTAAAATATCTCCTGTGAATTTTGCTGTTCTCTGTTGGTAATTGCCGTCGCGACCGGAATCGTTTAAGATGACATCACCGTCAAGTTCTAAGTATTGAGTAATTGCATTAAACATCCATATTTGATAATATTTATGGTCAAAGCTCAGATTATGGTACCATACCATAGCATAAAGGTAGTATTATGTTCCAAACGGGTCTCAGTATATATGTACGTATCGTCTTTTGTGAGACATTATTTTTTTAAATTCATATGGTTTCGTATGTTTTCTCTTCTGCTTATAAATTTGGTCATGATTTCTCAAATCCAATGTTTGCTATCATTAATCACACATTTAGATTTATTAATTCTATTAAAACACTTATGACTTTTAACATTTTGAAGATTTAATTTGTCAACTAGCTGTTACCAAATCAGCTTTTAGTCAGTATTTTATACAAAATCAAAGTATCGGTCCAACTACTAAAGGTTCAAGTAGATTAGAACGATATTTTTTAATTTCAGTATCTATAAATAAAACAAATTCTGGAAAGATAAGGTTACAAAGAAATAAAACCAATAATATCTATATAAAAGTCGACAAAAATCTCAGCTGTGACCCTAAGCTGAGATCTGGAATGAAAACTAACTCATAGTATGAAACAGCAGTCTTGTAACTAGGTACATCTCTTTTAAGAGCTAGCTTTTGTTCCGGGATTAAAACTAAATTTACTCGGGAATGGAGGTTGGCTTGCATAATAGAAAGCCGCCCCAACTTTTGATGAAAAACTTGTACCAGCTAGTGTAATTAAAAAGTACTGAACTGCGATCTTTATTAAGATCTTGCTAAAATGATCTCCACATCTATTTGGTTTATGATATCCTGGTACTTTTTAATTTAATTGCATTATGCATTGCATTCTTTTGTGGTTGTTGACACTTTTATTATGTCTGGTGTGACATTTTGGGCTTATTCACTTCGAGATGGTGCAGAAAAAATCCGTCCAATAATTTGTAATTGTATGTCACTTATATGTGATTGTGATTAAGCTTTATATTTAGTTTATGAAAAACATTTTTTTTAATTTTCGTTTCTATTCAACATTTTTGCAACAAAAATACATATAATGACTATTATAAATATCTACACAAAATTATAATACGATAAATTTATTTCTGTATATGTAACTGTTTTGGCAAAAAAATAAGCAGTGAAAATATGGTAAAGTTGTGGTGCTGGGTACTGAAATTTTATATTCTTTGTGCTTGTATTTACACTGGCTCACTCACCCTTTAAGCCGAAACGCAACCATACCAAGTATTGCTGTTTAGCAGTAGAATATATAATGAATGAGGGCATGCACCCTATTACCGAATTGATAAACGAAAGCTTACTAATAATGTCATAATTCAGGATCTGAAACCTTATTTTTATAAATTGTTTCCCTTTCAATATCATTAAGCATATCACTTTCATCATTTTGAATACCTATTTCTCTATTAAGCTATTTACTAGGAATTGTTACCACATCATCATTTGTTAAACGCCAGAGATCCGAGTCAAAAGGTGACAAGAAAAATTGACGGATATTTTTTCACTCTCTGTACCGTCCTTGATTCAGTAAGTGCCTCTGACGGGAGAGGACAAATTCTCTTAATAAATCTTAGCTATCATTTGGTAGCCATTTCTCGCGCCTGTTTCTTTCTGAATTGCGACCTCTGAACAAGAAATTCTGACTTGTTCGCCTTTCCTTAATTAGTTTTAACTTTGATGAAGCAACTCTTGGAAAAGATAGAATTTCTTAAAAAATGTTTGAATTATGATATTTGTATTTATTTTCTTAAAATAATGTTATTTCAAGCTCTGAATCCTGCATTAAATTAAACCATTCTAGAATTAAACCAATATTGTTACTAAAACATTTTTATTTTTAAGAACGTTAAAGTCAAAACAATTCATTTTATTAACACACGTTTCTATTAAAGAAGCGACATAAAAAGATAAGGGGTTGATTTTATCAAGTGAATAGGCTTATCCTTGGAAGTATGTCAAATAAAGTCCCCAAGATTTCTATCTAACTCAGCGACAATGTGAAAATCCTCATACAAATTTTGCCGCTTCCATTCTAGTCTCAAGTCACAATGGCATAGTGTTTTGCAGCTTAACATACAATGTTATGAGTCGAACATCGGTATTCTTGGAATACATCCAGCAACGATCCCTCATGTAAATGAAATTAGCAATGATTTACAAATCGTCATATATCACAAGGACTTACACAGAATTATTTCTTGGATTGGATACTTGATATTACGTTGGATTTCGTCTGAAATATTTTAATCCTTAATCTTGTCTGCAGATTGAGATTGGTTAATTACGCTTATATTTTTTCATTTCGAGAATTTTAAATTATTTAATTAGTGAGTTACTAGAATAACCAGATTCTTGTTTTTGTGAAGTAGGCTCATTAAAATACTTTTGATTATCGTCACGTTACAGTATAGAATTAAATGCAATATATGCTTGGATAGTAGATTCTGTCAAGAAAACCGGCAAGAAACTTACTAGTTACTCGTTTCCATCATTTTAATTACAGAATATGTCAAGTTAAAGTACAATAATTTTTTATATATCCTGCCTAGAAAAAAAAAACACTAACCCTAAGTTTTTTTATCTTTTATTGTGTAATAAAGCTTATTTATCAACTAGCTGTGCCCGCGTCTTCGTGCGCGTTTGAATTTAATAAAAAAGCGTGACTTTATTATTATTTTACATATAATTCTAAAAAAAAATAGCCTAAGTTACTCCTTATCACATCAGTTATCGGCCAGTTAAAGTCCCGTCAAAATCGGTCTAGCCGTTCCAGAGATTAGCCGGAACAGACAGACAGATAAAACGCGGTCATTTTAATATTATAAACAGACACTCCAACTTTATTATATGTATAGGTACATGTGTTTTTGACATGAGCTTTAATTTTTTTTAAGAAGCCAAGGAAGAACTGTTTAATCCTATTATAGAAATGAATACCGTTCCCCGGGAAGATTTATTAACTTTGCGAAGTCGGAAGCTAGGTGTTATTAGTTTACCTTTCGTCCTCGTGTCTATTCAATGATTGTCACCGTTTTTATCTATCTAAGATCTATAGTATTATGTATATACATATTATTGTTCGAAGTATGTTTAATATATGAAGCAATTGTTAATATATTTGCTTTGTTAAAAATATCCCGAAGAAAATTTCGAGTTCTCGAGTGGTGAATATAATTTCAATAAATCCAAAAACAATAACGCTCAACTTTTATACGAGAAAATATATAATTTCAGAAATCATAAAAACATAACATAAAAACAAGAAAGGCACGTACACAAAGAATCCCAATAAAAAATAACCTAAGCTTGTACTAAAGTAAATTGCAAATCTATACATTTCTCGCACAATGATCGGGGAATTGAATTTCAGATGCCAAAAAACAGAGCAAAGGGAAACTTCACACTGAAATAATCGAGGGTGGAGCAAGTCGAAATCCGCTATATTTCCAAATTTAACGCCTTGATAAATAGGAAGACTACAGCTCATAAATCAAGTGAAATGTAACAGCCTTTCAATTTGCCGGCTAATGCCTTTGTATCTGAGAATGTTGAAATTCATAATCCTGGACAGAATTCTTGGTAAAAATCTTTCGTTCTACCGGCAGTCAGAATCGCTTTGTAATTTACGGCAGGGTACATTCATCTTTTGTAGGGATCTACTGCGCTCCTCTGCCGTCTGCTACCTAAGGATTTAGCCTGCTCTTGAGTGATGGTTGAATCTTCAGAACGTTGAAATTGGATTTCAGTTCTCGCTATTCCCAAGACGTTTGTCCCTTTACGAAATGTGCAATGAGTGTTTAGGATTGGTGTATTGTTTGTATTTATTAGTACAAATTTTGTCTTTTATCATATTATATATAATTTTTTTTATAGTTTATATGTAGTTAAATTATGTGTGTATCCTAGTTTCTTAAGTACATTACTATTTTAATTTCTTTTATAATTTTGTAATTGGATATATCACGCGTGAATCATATTTGAATTTAAATCAGTATTGTAAAACGAAAGTAAAAAAATCTACATTTTAGGGGACTTCAATATCTAAGTGCGGAAAAAACGTATATCCGCTCGTAGGGGTGGGGGGACTGTTCATGACAGTAGAAGAGAACGTTATGCCGTTAGCCGTTATGGCATACGAAACGTTCATGTCAACAGATGTTCAACAGATAAATCATTTATAAATAGTACAACTTCTCTTATTTAAACAAAATACAGTTTTTTATTTATGTCGTAGCTATATTGCAGCTTTATGCCAAGGGTCTTTTATTTGCTACCAAAAATGTAGGTTAATGGTTATTTTAAAATGGTAAATTTCAGTTAAACAAATCAGGTTAAGTGGTATACGGTGCTTTGGACTTAAAATGCCGTATGTCCCCAAAATTTCGCGGTTAATATTGCGTATTTGATTGGCATGTTAGAGCAACATTTAGAATTACATGCTGATTGGCAATTTGTGTTCGGAACAGCGGGCTTTATGTTCATGACAATCCTTTTGATTGGTAAGTTTTAAACGTTAATGTTATTACTGGCATGCTTGGCATTCGTGCGGTTTCTTTGATTCAGAATTATCTTTAATAAATTTAGTGATCTCTTATGCAATTAATAATTTGTTATGTTTTAAATTATTGCCTATGTATTCAACCATGTTAAAAGAAATATGGAATTTTTTTTTAGAACTGACCTTCGATCCTGAAACTTTACATAGAAATATTCGTATTTAATTATGGCCACCTTAAAATGTGTTACAATTTATTGACATCAAATAATATGTAACTTTAACGTTGGCATATGATTAAAATAAATATAAACGTCAATTATAAAATGATTATAAAATTATTTATTAATATTTATGTTCATCATTTGGAAAAAAACTGAACAAGAGAATGCAACGAGAGTTTGAAATTATTCGTTCATTGAAAAACTTCAAAATGCCGACGAACTTTATCTTTTTTAAATCAGAGAACTGTTAGTACTTTAGAAATACTATAAGGACTTTTCAAATTCGATTTTCGAATGTTTATTAAAACAATTTTAAGCTTCTCCTTGACCACTATATAGATGTTATATTAAAACAATTGAATCAAAATAAAGTTTATACATGTGCAGTGTTCAGAATACGTGGACCTTAACTGTAGAATACGGGTTCAAAATCGGGTAAGCACCACTGAACATTCATTTGCTTATTTTGTGTATATAATTCATACTACTTATAAAACACGTTACTGGTCTGCCTCCATGGTTCGTAGCGTGGTGCAATATAATATATCTTAATTAATGAGCTATTAAAAAAAAATCAAATCTGTTGGTTATATGTCTTATGTGAAAATCAAGGAATAAATAAAAAGCGGCCAAGTGCGAGTCTTACTCGCCCTTGCGGATCCCCACAAGAATGGGTTTGATGAAAAAAAAATTTTGTTTTTCACTTCGAAGTATGGGGGGAACCCCCAAAATGTTTTTTTTTTTTTTTTTTTTTTCTATTTTTGTGTGAAAATCTTAATGCGGTTCTCAGAATACACCTACTTACCAAGTTTCAACAGTATAGTTCTTATAGTTTCGGAAAAAAGTGGCTGTGACATACGGACGGACAGACAAACTACAGACATGACGAATCTATAAGGGTTCCGTTTTTTGCCATTTGGCTACGGAACCCTAAAAAACGATTTTTTTTTATGCGTTTAAAATTATGATAAAACGAAACAATTCTTATTTGTAAAGGCTAAGGCTCTTCTTGCATATAAATGTTAAAATCGATTGAATATAGTCATCCAAAGCTATAACGTTGCATTTGCATCCATTACACGTTCGATGCCATTTCCATTTGACCTATTTCTAAGCATAACATCTCCTTCAAACGCATTTAATTCACAGAAATTTATAAAACTTGCCATAAATTTCTGTAGCCTTTTATAATTCATTTTATCACAAACTGGTATTTTTTTTAACGAACTTCTCTGTTTAATTTGACGACCTCCGCGTTTGAGTAGTGTGTACACCGGTTTTCATGGGTACGCCACTCGGAGGTTCGATCCCGGCCGAGTCGATGTAGAAACAGTTCATTAGTTTTCTATGTTGTCTTGGGTGTCTGTGGTACCGTCGTTACTTCTGATTTTCCATAATACAAGTGCTTTAGCTACTTACATTGGGATCAGAGTAATGTATGTGATGTTTTCCAATATTTATTTATTTAATGTAAAATCATTCATACCATAAGTATATTTATAATGACGTTTTTTTTATTAAAAACATAATTTATTTACGACTAAAGTCACAGCGATATCATTATACTCTTAAATTGAATTAAGGAGTCGGTCAAGAAATGATGTTCATAAGAGTCCTGTCCTCCTCTCACTAAGTTTTGAATTTCGAATTTTATGCAGATTCACGATGAATTGACCCTGATTGGACGACGTGACACGTGACACTATACAATACTGTACTATATGTATAGTATTGAAGCTGTTGTTGGATGTCTTCTTGCATTCAATCTAATTAATAATAATAATAAATATTCAATCTATTTTAAGTCAAAGACTGTTAAGATTTAAAAAATTAAATTTTTTTTTTTAAATACATGGCATTCTCATAATCCGAAGGAAAGACAATCGAACACGATCCTAGAGAGATCAAGTGCAGCACCAACAGGCCTTCTGGATCAACAGCCTTAGTATCATATAGCCTAGTGGTCTAGTTGCCTCGATCATGCCAAAGCCATGGTCTTAACCACAAAATTGAAGTAGTATCATAAGCAATAGTATGGATATGATTTTAATTTAAAAAAATCTGTTATCCTAATTCTAATGAAAAAAACAAGTGAAGCACGCGTAACGTGCTCGAATTTATTGAAATTCACGATTTACTGCAAGTGCTCGCTTTTCGGAGTTACGGAACAGCGGTCACGTAGCTTGTGGATTCAAAACCAACCACCCGGACTGATCCGAACAGTTTCAAACATCCTGTATAAAGTCAGCTTCACGCTGAAATAGTCCTTATTTCAAACGTAATAAGTAATACAGCGATTTGTATATATCGAAAGGTTGGTCAAACGTAATGTACTCGGGTTTCCGAGCTATTTATTCAATAGGTTTTCAAGCGTTTTCTGATTTATAAGTTGATGTGAAAATATGAGGAAATTTTAAAATAAACTTTGGTTATTAATTCATGAAAGTTTTTACACGAGAAGTAACCTCCAAATAACTACACGACGTACCAAAGAGTTAAAAATAAAGTTGGAGAAAAGGAAAGCAAACTTAACCAGATATTTTTTATATGATATATACGAGCAGAGGGGCCACTTGATGGTAAATGGTCGCCATTGCCCATAGACAATGGCACTGTAAGTAATAATACCCTTTCCTTACATTGCCAATGCACCAAGGAACTAATATCTTAGGTCCCTTGTGCCTGTGGTTACATTGGCTCACTCACCCTTAAAATAGGAACTACACTACAACTAGCAACAACAATTTTAAGGATTGCTAGAGAGGCTTGTTCCCAACCACCGACTAAAGTCCTTAAAAACGTGTAATTTTAAACATCTAACAATCCTAGTCTTAATATTTATAACAATTGAGAATATCGTAAAATGCTTAATATAATTTTAACAAATCAAATCTAAATCGGGCTTATTTTTTGTTTCTTCAATAAATAATCACTTACACACACACAATAACTAATAACTCACACAATAAATACAATTCAAACACTCACAATAAATAATAACTTTAAAAGAACCAAATAAAGAAACTCAGCGATTGAATTATCAATATCAATCGTCATATGAATCGTCACTTGAAGAACCCGTGATATGTCATAAATTATGACGTCACATTATAGTTTTTGAAAGGGACAATTTAAATGTAACCCATTTCGGACTAGATCATTTTAGGTAGATTAAAGCTAAAGAAACACCACTAATTACTTTTTCATATTACACGATATTTCATCATTTTGTTACGTGCATAACTTTAGCACGCTGTGTAAAGGAAGTGCTAAATTTTCCAACGAGGTCGTTCACTCCGACAATTTTCACGCCATTCGCAACACCTAAAGGGCACCCAAAGCCTTTGAAGTTACATTTTTTTTTTAACTTCATTTTCACGCTTTTTCAATCTTCACGAAAAATTCGCTTACAATTTCGCCTTTCGACTGCTGTTACCGTTTCGACTTCCTTTGTCTCAACCGTGTGTATGGTTTAGTCTTGGACTATCGTTATTTTCTGTTCCCGAAATTGAGAAAGGTTTCCATTTTTATCACGTAAGCGAAAAAATATTTTGTGATGAAGTTCGATTGTAATCGCTTTTGCTTGATACATTGTGCAAGCCCGTTAGGGTAGATACCACCCACTCATCAGATATTCTACCGCCAAACAGCAGTAGGTAGTAATGTTGTGTTTGAAAGGTGAGTGAGCCTGTGTAAAGGCACAAGGGACATAACATTTTGGCTTCCAAAGTTGGACATATGACATTGGCGGTGTAAGGAATTGTTAATATTTCTTAATGTCTGTAATGCGGTAATGTCTATGGGCGGTGGTAACCACTTACCGTCAGGTGGCTTACTTAATCGTCCGCCTACCTATAAATTGTACATATATATAATTTTTTGTTGCGTTACTTCTGTTACAGGTAAACACATAGATGATTGAAGTATATGGTAAGATTATTATTATTTCACAAGCTGTATTTTTTTCAAATCGATATTTTTATTACAACGCTAAAAAGTATGTTTGTTTGATAGAACGCGCTTATCTCTAGATCGTTTCAGTTAGATAGCCCATCTATCAAGAAAGGCTGTTCTATACCATCACGCTACGACCAATGGAAGCAAAATCATGTATGACAGAATTTGACTTACAGCCAATCAAAGCCGGGCCGAGCAGCTAGTATATAAATATAATTCACAATTGAAACAATCGCATATGCCTGTTTAATATTCATATTTTGTTACAATTTTAACCGGGTTCATAAATTTTATCATACGTCGATGTTTCGACAGAGTTGTGTCTTATGATTGCTATAATCACTCAGTTTATTAAAAAAAATTATCTTAATAATATACTTTTCTATATAACGAATTATATTACAGAATGGGAGGTCAAGAAATTGTGAATCTAATATTTCGTAGAATGACGGACGTTGGAAGGAAAAAGGAATGTTCGATCTGACAACTGATAGGATTGCCTACATAGGATTTACATTACATTTTACATTACATTAGCAGCCTGTAAATTTCCCACTGCTTGGTCAATGCCTCCTCTCCCTTTGAGGAGAAGGTTTGGAGCACATTCCACCACGCTGCTTCAATGCGGGTTGGTGGAATACACATGTGGCAGAATTTCGTTGAAATTAGACACATGCAGGTTTTCTCACGATGTTTTCCTTCACCACCGAGCATGAGATGAATTATAAACACAAATTAAGCACATGAAAATTCAGTGGTGCCTGCCTGGGTTTGAACCCAAAATCACCGGTTAAGATGCACGCATTCTAACCATCTCGGCTTATTTTACTGGAAATACAAAAGCAATTAAAATTGTTTTTGGGGACTCATAAACGTCTAAAATACAAAGAACAGCCAGTTGTTGTTAACAAAGTCCACCACCAAATATTTGTTGAATATTAGTAGTGAAGTTATTGTTGACAAATCCGCAATTACTGTTAAAAGATTAAGAGATCTTAGCTTGTTCTGTTTGTTACATGTTCATAAACAAAATAAAAAAATACAATTTACGCATTGCACTTTTGATATAATGCTTAAGAAAAAAAAAGAGAGTCATCATAGAACGCCCAGTTAGAACGAAGTTGCTTTCGGTATATGTTATAAATTAAGAACGTTCGAGATTAATTCGTAATTAAATAAAATTCTTATTAAAATACAACGTGAATTAAAACAATGGTATTAAATAATATTTTATATAAAAGGTATAATAGAAAGAGAGAGAGTGTGTGAGAGAGAGAGAGAGATTTTTTTTTACATGACGATTTTTGCCAGTTCACTCTACTGAAAGCAGGATCAATGACCTTCATACCAAAACTTTGTTCCAGTAATTATACTATTATAGGAGAAGCTATGCACTAAAGGAGTTAAGTAATTTTATATTAAAAAAAACTTGGTATATACGCCTTTGTATATCTGTGTGATGTGTTCGTGTGTTCAACTAGTAATAAAACTATAAAAGCAATTAAAAATGATGCTACCTTGAAAAAAACATTCACGCAACAAACTCCTAAACTCAATCAAAATATCAGAAAGATAAAATAACGGCAATCAAAACGGTCTGTGGAGATTTATTAGTTAAAAACAAATAAAATAAATAAAACGTTGAATATTAAAATGATTCAGAGTCATACTCAATAATGGATGAAGTAACTCTAAACCCACTCTTCTCACGATTCATTTAGTTCCCTCCAATCTCTTTTTTAACATCGGTTTATTCTTCTTGCACCGTTTTTTTTTTTTTTTTGTATTTAAACTCCTTTATTTCCCGCCTTTAATTGTGTTCTATTCATTTGACTTTTTCGTTTTAGCGTTCGATTTACTAGTGTTCTATTTAAGAAAATTTGAATTAGAATTCCATATTTAAACAAAGCATTTATAAAATTAAAATGGAAATAATATTTTGACTAACCGGTAATACTGAAATAATAATTAAATAAAAATATCATCTTTATATTGGTCGACATAAAAATAGAGATTCCAATAGAATAAAATAAAATTGACACGAAAACCGATTTCATGGACATAAAGATTTGCTTGTGTTCAAAGGGTATGTCCGAAATTTAAATGGGCTAAGTCCGGACAAACAAATATTTTTTTCCAATCCGTCTATCTATGACGGAGATATCCGAACATACATAAAAATATAAACATTCAAATTGAGATGCTCCTCCTTTTTTCGAAGTCAGTTAAAAATAATAAACCATTCAACCCATTTCAACATATATGCACAAAAGAACAGATCTGCTCAGGTCCAAAGCCGCTCGTTACGGTATGTGTCTACTTGTAAACTATTTCGTATGAACTAACAATGTCGTTTTGAACTCTACAAAATATCTCTGGACGAAATTCAAGAAATTAAATCTTGTATATCATATTTGAAACATATCAGTCGTTGGTTGAAATCTTAGCTAGTAATATGTTGGGCTTAAACTTAACTATTTGTACCGTTTTAAAATACAAACAAGCTTAGGAACATGATAGATTTCCCGTGTGTCTAGCATCTTGTGATATCAAAAGAATTTAAGTACGAGTAAACTCTCATATGATATGATGTCTCATAACCGAAACGATACCGTATATATGAGTCTAGTTATAATCTATCTTTATATATAGTAGTTATATATATCTTTATAAATTATACCCTATGTGTTATTCTGATGTATAAGTTATTTTATTGTAAAGTTTCATTTGAATCAATTTAGTAGTTTTTCATCATCATCATCATTGATATCATATTTAAATCATTTGCTATAAGTTTTACACCATATTTATATAGGCTTTTGCTATATTTTGTATTAGTATTTATTTATTCCTTATTGCGTTATATTTTAGTTTATATATCACAATACTTGTGATAGTTAAACTAAATTTGACATTTGAATAACAAAAGTAGCATCAGGGGCAACAGGCGGCCTTATCGCTATGCAGCGATCTCTTTCAGGCAACCTTTGGAAAGGATTGGTTGTAAAATACACGAAGGAGGATGGACAATATGTAAATTATTGTCTTTCAATATATTTATTTATACAATACTACTGCGCTTTTTTATCTACAAATAAATATTAAGAATAGTTACTGTAGAAATCATGGCTCAGAAGAATGGAGGCAAGATTTTTAGAAGCATTTCTGTACTTGTGTATGTCACTGAACTCTATCTAGCGGCTGAACCGATTTTGATGCTATTTTTGTGTGTGTTTGAGTGGATGGATGTTGGACCGCGTAGATGATGCTGTTAACAGATACTAGCTTAATTTAACATGCAATTAAATTCTCATTTCATTAATTATTAATATCGGTTTCTTTTTAATTCTATTACATATTTTTATGATTTGTTATTGAATCGTTGCTTTATTAATTTATTCGCGACACTTAGTTTAAAGTATAAATTGCCATGAATATTGCATCAAAACAACCTCACACATGAGTTCCATAAAAATGGATCAAGTCATTTTAAATTCCAGACTTCAGATGAGTTTCATTGGAATATCATCTGATGATATAGAAATATTCGGCGATCACGAAACCGACGATCACGTGATCATCGCTTCGTATTTTGTTTTTTAATTGTCAATAAAATACATTGGAATATATATAAATACAAATAAATATTACAAGGAAAGCTAGTCATTTTATGCAAACTTAAAAATACAGCTATTTAAACCAATTTCTCTGCTAAAGCGGCGGCAAGAACAATCGCAGTTCACTTAAGTGCTGGCCAGGGGTTGCTGTTCTAATTTATCGCGGGAGCTGCCTTAAGTTGAAAAATGAATATGTTTTATATTAAATATTATTCATACATCAATTAAAATATATATATATATTATTAGTTAATTTATCTAATATCATATTTTCAGGCTTTTGATACTTAAAAGAACTATGCGTGATATTGCGTAGCAAATATACCTGTATATACATATATTGTGACCTGATGTCATGGATCACAAATCATGATCCTATAGACCTCGTGGACCGTCTTGTATACCATGATGACCTTCTCATTTAATGCTAAGATAATCCTACCGTGACGATGTCCTATTGACCGATTCCACTGTGACTTGCCAACTGCGCAGATACATTAGTGCATAAGTATGTGTTCAAAACACTGCCAATACACAGGGTATTCCCCTGACTCGTAACCCGATTGGGTGACAAATCCGATACGAGAGGAAATTGCTCAGATGCATGCAGATTGCAAGATGATCAGTTTTACGTGCTCTCCAAAGAAATGGTATGGAAATACGAAATACGGTTCCTTCCAGTCGCAGTGGTGGTGCTGTGAATTTCTCAAAAAACGAATATATTTTCAATAGCCCGACCCGGATTTTGATTCCAGGACCTCAGGATCTAATCTACCTTATAAGCCAATAGACCAACGAAACAGTGAATTGCATAATAACATTGGCATAACAATAAATAAGCCAGTTTTATCAACGTAGAGCAAGATTCCAGAACCAGTTGACACAAGAGATGTTAAAAATATGTCCACATATATCTACCATCACAAGTATAAACAGCGCTAATATTTCACCTAGCAAAAAATAAAAAAAATAAGCGTAGAGTATATTCTGTAAGAATAAACTCGAAATTCAACAAAGAACAGTCGCACAATATCTGTTTGTGATATGCGATATTAACTCTAATAATTATGACATTTAAACATCAAAATAGCGTATTACTTTAAGTCACAGTCGACACATGAGTTTGATATTCAACTTAAACCATATGCTTGGTTAATTTGCTCTCTGTTAATATTTTAAATAGAATTTATTTATTTATTGTTGTAACTAAGACGTTCAATATTTAAACGGGTCAGGTCAGTATGTAGGAAGTCGATTTTAACTTCTAATTGTCACATTGATATGAAATTTTGCAAGTTTATGTAATTCAGATGATCAAATAATATTTCGGTATGTCTTGACTCCACAGCTGGTGGAACTCTTTAATAGCCGCTACTAAAAAAATCTAGTGTGTGTCTAGTATCAAATTGTTTCTCGTTTTTTGAAACTACAACATTACTTGATGGGTCATTGTGAAAAAATATTCAAAATATTATTGTATTTTTATTATTTTGAATTACTTGAAAACTTAATGATGAATAAATGTTCTTTGAGCATACGTTTGCTGTTACAGTTTGAGATCAAATCGGAATTAAACTGGCCTGATTGGTTTGTCAAAGTAAACCAGCTTGACAACTGGCTTCCCACGAGAAGGATGTCAAATCTTATTTCAAATATAATGCCAATTAATATTGTTGCTCGAAAAAACTAGAGACAAAAAAACGCTACAAGTTATAAATTAAAATTTATGCAATACAAACTTGCACCTCAAAAATAATGTAAATGAAAACGTTAGAAAAATATACTAAGGTCACGGAAAACACGTCTACGAAAATCGTGATTATTAGGGTGAGAAAAAAAACACGTTTGCTAAATATTGAAGACGGGGTTTCAATATTTACTATTCAAATTGGACGGCTTATACGATCAATCGCTTCTCGTCTACACCTCAAACCATACTCCGTATCTTCCTTAAGTGGGCTCCCGCATTATTGGCAATAAACTGGCCAGTTACGAGACCGCATACATATATATAGATATATGAGGTTATGTAAGGTATTTGAGGAATCTCTATATGTAAATCTAATAGACTGTTACTGCTAGTGTTCTGCAAAATAATAATAATATATTAAATAGTATATTGTGCTTGTAATTGTGTCTTTTGACGTAGTGATTAAGTCGCTATGCGTTGGTGATATCAAATTATATATTCAATGTGTATACTGTATATAAAAATAGAAAAAGTTATTAGATTACAAATAGAGATAATTTAACATACACGGCAAATATATATATATATATATATATATATATATATATATATATATATATATATATATATATACCTAATATATTATTTATTTATATCAATTATCATTAACTCTTTACAGTCATTGGTGTGAAAGATTTTACACATACAAGATAATATATTGTAAGTAAAATATATAATATAAATTAATTGGAAACATAGCAGAGGTCTGAACTGACAAGCCTTTAATAATAAATACAAAAAACTCACAAAAATTTAAGAGTAATTCTCAAAATCTTACCTTTTTTTTTAAAAAAACAATTCTTTCAATTACATAACAAATGTGAATACATAAAAAATATATTATATTTAAAAACATTAAGACGAAAAAAAAAACAATTCAAACAAAATTCATACACAACGGTCAAGTGACAAGACATATGAGTCTCAACCGACGAATACGGGTTCAAACCCCGGAAATTCTAGTGAATTTAATATTTTCATTTATATTTATAATTTATTTCGTTCTTGGTGGTGAAGGAAAACATTATTTATAGGCTGCTATTATTGCATTATAATATAGAATTACATAAAGTCTACGTTTTTACATC